>NC_134062.1:6313237-6651714 GCF_965140245.1 Athene noctua | reverse complement strand
ACCATTGATCCCCCTTGCCTTGAGTTCTCAAGGATACAGCTGCAACCACTACTCTCCAATAATTTTTACCTTCAACACCCACACATGTGTTTTTGGTACAGAAGCATTCGAGTTGGCATGCATGTCTGCTGTGACTGGAAACCCTGCTGCTAGGTTTCCTGCTGCCACAGAGATGAATAGAGAAAAGAACAATTAGCCAAGGCTTCAGCCTAATTTAGATTTATTTTTCTTTTTGGAGGAGAGGCTGAGAGATGGCACGTTGTAGAACAAAAACACTAACTGTAAAGGCTACTCAAAGGCGCACAATACTGAAATACCACACATAACCTATATTATAAGGACTCTGATAATAAGCACTATTGTCTGGTGACCCCAATTATGCTAAATGCTGTACTTGGATATGCCAGGAGACTATAAAACATCAAGGCAAGGATGATCTACATCAAAGCAGACATTAGGTGAGCAAAGAAAGCACCTCCATCCAGCTCAAGTAACTTGTCCAGTATTTCAGAGGAAGACTGAGCCTGGAGTAGGAAATAACTTCAGGCTTTAACTGCATAACTTCCTAACTAAATAACTTCATACTTCCTAGCTAAATATCTAAATTCCTAAATAACTTCATACTTCCTAACCACAAAGACCGTTCACAGTAGCACAGCTTTTATCCTAAGGCACGTAAATACCAGACACCTTATCAGGACCTAGAGGGGGGAAGAAGAAAAAAAAAAAAATGCAGGGAGAACACCACCCTCCTGTGCAGACTAGCAGATCATGCACTCTCTCCTCACATCCCATCCTAGCCACAAAATGTTTCAGCCTGATGTAGAAGAGCCCAGCCCAGCTTACCAACAGCTCATTAGGGCACTCTCTCAGAGAATACAGTTGCACAGGCTCAGGAGAGTGTGGACGTCTGCTGTTCCCCCATGTGTGGCTCTGATCCCTAAGGTTTTATGCAATACCTCCTCTTCTCCTTTCCCCATTACCTTCTGAACTTCTTTTTTGAAAGAGAGGGAGGAAGAGAAAGCAATACGCTACGTACAGAAAGACTTCCTACGACCACTGAACACTGGTACTGGGCTGCAGAGATCAGTATTAGGAAAGTGCTTACTCAGCACAGCTTCAAGACAGCACTTTGATCCAGCGATGAGGTTTCCATAACCACCTAAGCAGCCATGCCAGGCATCTGCAGTTTCCCAAAGGGGCAGCTCCCCATCTCTCCCCAGCCATCTGATGACATACCTTCCCCATGCCAGCAGAGGTGCTTGCCCATCTCTACAGACACTGCCCTGGGGGAAAAATAAATATATTTTAAGAAGGACTAGCTTTCCACTGGATCAGCACCAAAGCACAGGGCTACAGGAGCTCCCGTTGGCCTAATGGAGGTTGCAGGGGTGGCAACGCCTCATTCAGCTACAGCATCGTTTTAGCTCACCCACACTGGGGTGCAGTTTCACAAAGAGGGGATGAGCAAGATCAACACGCTCCTCAGAGCCCTTCTTTTGACACTGGCCACCTCCCGTCCTGAGAAGCCTCATATGGGCTTTTGCATATCCCGTCCTGAGGTGTACGTGTGTCTCCTCATACTGAGTGAGGAGAATTTGAGCTCTGCAAATGCTGGAGCTGAGGACCCGAGGTTGTAAGGGTCCTACAAAGCTTCAGCATGCAACGTCACCCAAACCCTTTGGGAATGCCAGAGCTCAGGAAAAAGAATAGTTCTGTTGCATGTTGTCTCTTCTAATTGATTGAGGGGAAAGCATCTGCAACTTTTTGGGGAAAAAAAAAGAGGTCATGGGTGGTTTTCTTTAATTTGAAAAGCAAACTACGAGCAATAAAATATAAGCATTACAGAAACAACTGCGACTGAGAAGAAGGACATTTTAAAATTTAAAAAATGTCAGCGAGGAATTTTCACCCTTTTAAAACAAAATGTATTAATCGCACTGCTTCATAATTTTGTAGTTTTAGATAACCTCCTCAATTTTATATTAGGCAGGCCAAGAAAGTCCCTGAAACACCAACCCAGTTTTAAAGGCAGAAGGAAGAAGGAACTAAGAAAGGAAAAAAGTGAATGTGTTCGTAGACAAGTCAAGATTGAAAAGATATTCAAAGAAAAAAAGACGACCCTTCTAATGCATTATACAGGATGAAAAATGGAAAAGGTGTTTAATTGCCTAAGCAGATGCCAGCAGTGGAATGTATGAAAAAGCACAAGCAAACAAGGCTTTCTGTCCCCCCAGTTTTGACATCTGCATTCACCAGCTGCCTCTGTGTAGGGAAAATGAATAATTTTTAAATGTTAACATTATGACAGGAATAACAGCTTACTGCGCACTGGACAAATTCTGCCATTAGTACATGCCTCACTCACCCTGATCACAGAGATACACCATGGGACCATCTGAAAGGGGTTCCGCTGTGCCGAAGTGCTTGAAATGAGTGCAGTTATATTAAATGTAGGAGGAAAGAAGAAAGACAAACCGATTCAAGACTCCAGGAAGCAAGCCACACAAATGACTGTTGAGTTGTGCAATGACTCAGCAGGAAAAAAAAAAAAAAGAAAAAAATATAGCAGCAGATAGGAAAGTCTTTTCCCTAAGAAATGACAGCTATCATAAAAAAAATAAGTAAAATAAAGAGAAACAAGATGAGTTCCCAGCCTGGAATTCTGCCTAGTCCCATAAGCTCTGCGCATGAAGTTGTTTCTCCTAATCAGCCATTCTTTATTACCCTTTGCAGCACACCTGAGCAAGCAGAGAACCAGGAAACTGAGCTGGCGTTAACCCCTGCTTCACCACCACCCCTGCCTAGGCAGGCTGATAATGTGCTTTTCTTGGCGAGCAACACGACAGGAAGGTAGAGCCAGGCCAGAGTCAGATAAGCCCATGGCAGATAGAAAATGCAAGGCTGGGGAATGCAGCCCAAACTCTGGAAGGCGCAGGAGAGTCACCCCCTGCCTCCTGGCCTGTCAAAGCCAACAAACATGGTCAGGACAGAAAGATGACACCATATTTCTGCACCTCCTTTGTTGTTCTCTTGAGAAACTAGTATGAAATTTAAGCTCCTATTTTACTTGCATAACTTCACAGGACAGCTCTCCCATGTCTGCTGAGGCTCAAGAGCTCTCCCCGAAATGGTAAGATTAAATGTAATCTGTTACACGTAGATAACGTAGTCCAACCAGATGGATGAGGCGAGTCAAGCTGTGCAGATTTCACTGCTCAGTTTGAACACATTCTCGCACTCATTCTCTCCTTTGCAAACCTTTATGCAGAGAGCTTTTCAAGAACATTTAATCCTCTACCCTCCTGAAGTGCTACTGTCCCTTCAGTTTGGAACCCGGCTGCAGGAGAAACACGGAGGCATTCAGGGAACCGCCTGGCTTGAACTACCCGGTAAAGTTCAGTGAAATTTAAGCAGATGCTTACGTGCTTTGCAAGGCTGGGGTAGAAAAAAAAAAAAATATCAGGTAACCGTAATTCCTTTCCATCATTCTTCACTTGCAAACTCAATCACTTGAAAAATACCATGCCTTATCGCTTCCTTCTCCTCTGCCTTTAAAATCACTCCTGGCATGGTTCCACTGGTATAAATTCTACACAGTATCTCTGCCACCATTTTGCTTATGCATCAGGGTAATAAAAGATGAGAGGATGCCAACACCTTCTCTATGCAACAGAATATATCTGTATAACTATGTTGGCTCAAGCGGGGAGCTACAAAGTCAGAGGGGAGGGGCGAAAGAGGCAGAAAATCTGACTAGGGCAGTTCAACAGATAACAAGACTGATTTTCTAAATGCTTTCCTTTGCCATCATACCACCCTTTATGGCTAACACAAGACACTGTCCATTCCCACTATTGAGAAAATTGAACCCTGCAAGGCAAGGAAAGCTGGGGCTTTATGGCTAGCACATGAAAATACAGAGATTTGTACAGTCGGATGGCTGGCAATGAGGGATCAAGATGGCCCCTGGACTGCTGTGTCAAAATAAGGTACAGTTAAAACTGGGAAGTCATAGTGAGGAGAATCACAACATCTGCAACATCGTCCTGACACCTGTGTCAACACTCACTGCTCCCCAGCGCCCTGGGCAGAATTCTTATAATTCAAGGGGTTGGGAGGGGAAGCTAATAAACAAGGACAGTCCTGCTGAAAGTTACACACAGCCACTAAATCAATCCCGGTTCAAAAGACCAACAGGAATAAAAGAGTATTTCTGCCCTGAAGTAGTTTTTATACTTGAGCCACATAGCTCTTCACAATTAAGTCAAAATGCTCCTGTAAAATTGCTATTTTTGTTAGGCTTGTTTAAAAAATGGTGTAAATAATTCACAAGAAGACTCAGCACTGGCTGAGTCAGTGAAGCCTGGAATAAAACCCAAGAGTCCTGGCTGCCTCCTTCCCTTCACAATAGCCTTCTGTCCATAAACCGTGACCATGGACAACACACTAACTCCACGCTGACACCCTGTTTGCACACACAACACCAAAGAACACCATTTCTCCTCACCAGGCACTCCCTCCACAATGATGCACACCGTGGGGAGAAGTTGTTACTGGGAAGAGATCACTGCTGGACTTCTGCCTCACAGGCAGCACAGCATACAACGTATTAACTGGGTTTTTTTCAGTATGACTAAGGTAACACTTCATTCTAGTTCATATTGCATCACATCAGAAGCTAAAATACTTCACTGCAACCTTTAATTGTCCTGACTCATGCTGTCAGTAATAAAATGCCCTCTTAGGAAAATAAATAGACAAATAAAGCCTCAGTGATTTGCTAAAATACCTACCAGTGAAAGCACACTATCAGATTATTTTTAAGGCATTAAAAGGAATTGCAGGTGCAACATGCTAACCTAAAAGGACAGGTGATGAACAGACTTAGAGCTTTTTCAGTATGACCAATAGAAAAGAAAGTGTGGATCAGCTTTTAAAAACATTTGTCTCAAGCACCCAAAGGGTAGTCTGGAAAATGAAAGCATTTCTATTACGCTGGCACTTGTGCAGAAAGGCAGGATAATGAAGTGACCGGGCTATTAGCCTTCCCAGAGAAATGAGATATTGTTGAAACCAGTGCACATTAATTTCAGTGCCCAAGAAAACGGCAGTAAACAGTGCTCTTAAAGCTTTTTTCCCCCCTTCTCAGTAATCATGATGATTTTAGAACTGACACCTGTGAAAACGACTTTTTAGTGCATAATGAAAAACTCTGCAAAAACAGAAGGCTGTGAAAGAATAGGCTAAAAAATAAGAAGGTAAGAATATAGCAGATAGAGGAATAAAATTCTATGATATAATACAAATTCCAGGAAACAGAGCAGCCTTACAGACCACAATTCCAAAAGGCTCCCGTTGAGGATTGGGCTTGCAGAGCAGCTAAACAGCTAACCAGATGTCCTGGAAAGCTGGTCACCCACTCCTCGCTCCTCACATCACCTCCTCACTATTGTAATGCTCAGAAAAGAAATTTCATCTTGTCGTCAGGCCAGGGAAGACCCCATTGCAACAAAAACGAGACCGTAACCATCGGTAAATCTCCTAACCAAAGAAGAAAAACACCTAGTAGGAGAGAAGGAAAGATGAAGAGTCTGAAACAGAAGAAAAATGGAGTAAAAATAGCACTAAACTACCAGCTTGACAGAAAAGCTGAGGCCCCTTAGGAGCATGGTTTCAGGGCCTGTTTGCAGATAGTGCTGAGGCTTCAGAAACCCAAACTATGGAACACAACGTAAGGAATTACCCTACATCGGCCGTGCCTTGCAGGGGAGGCTGCGCATCAGCCCCGGCATCAGCCCCGGCTCCTCGGTGGCCAGGCCCCCGCAGCCCCCCGCGCTCTGCAGCGCAGCCGTCTCCTCCTGTGGCCAAAGTACCCCGCTCGCCCCAGGCCCAAGCCACCTCCAGCTCTGTGTGACCTTTTCACAGCAGCTTTGGCAACCAATGGCCTGACCTGAACCACAAGTAACCTGGAATTAGGCTTCAGAGCCATTTTTGAGTGGGCATGCATCTCCTATCGCCACTTATTGTGCTTTAGAAATCTTTCTGTCTGACCGAGGAGCTGAATCTCTCGTTTCATGAGAAGGTTCATTTTTCTGAGCCAGGCTCCTCTCTCTACCCTCACACAGATGAGGCTGGTAGCATCCCAAAGAGTTACAACTTGGATATCTGCATCTCCCTCCCCTCTCTGATTTCATCCCCAGCCTGAAGCTCACAGGCAGTTCACAGAGGGAGCTGCCATTCCAGGTCAGCTCAATCCAGAGCTCCTTCCCTCCTCTGTAGGTTTTTCCTTCCCAGAGACAAATAAGCTCATTGAAATGCTTTTTGAAAACTTTGGGAATTATTTTCTGAAAAATATTATTTCCTTGCTTGGAAAAACATTTGTGATAGATACCCAAGTTGTTCTTTATGTCAAACAGAACATAAAAAGAATCAGCTGCTCTGTTCTTATCTCTGAAATACATCAAATTCATCAGGTAATCAGCCAAAGATTTTTACATTTAATGTAAGACTTCACAACATGTTTTGCAAGAAAACTCTTGGCGCTCATTTCCATGAGTCTGAGATCCTCATACTTCACTATAAAAGCCTTTGAAGCAAAATCTACATGGTATCCAAACTATAATAGTAACCTCTTCTAGTCTGCTGTGCTTTATTTTTCATGTAGTAAATGAACAGGCAACACCATCCAAACCCGATGCCTCCCATTATGTTATGGAAAAACTATAGGAGAACACATAGTTAGTCAAAACCAACCCCTTCTCTTCTTGGATGGAGATTGAGATCATCTTTTATTCCCATTATATAATTAAAGCTTTCAGCATACTCTTGTTTTATTGTAAACGCAGCAGTAATTAAATATGTTCTCTAAAAATTACATCATTTTGTTTTCCCAGCACGTGCAAACGCATCTAATGAACTGCTAGAATAGAAGATTTCCTACCACACAAAATGTGTTTGCACATGAAACTTCCTGCTAGGCCACACTCACACCATGACAACACTTCCCACTTTTCGGTTGCCGTAAACAGCGAGCACCAATCATTTACACACAGAGCAACGCGGTCAGAAATGGTGACGGAGAACACAGAACCAAACCCTTCCTCAGATTTTGTCTTATTTTCCACCAGCATGATGCCACATGCTCTCAGAGAGCTGGTCAGGCTCAATTTCCCTTTATCACTCTCAAGATGCCTTCGTAGGTAGTAAAAAGCATCATTTTTATTAAGTTCTGAGGTTGATGACAGTAGCAAAAGGTATTCCTTGAGGTGCACTTTTTTCCTTCCTGTCCTGCTTGTACATACCATCAGAAAACGTCAAACATTAATGAGTATCGTTTGTCTGATTTCATTAATTTAAACAGTGTTTTAGGAGAGCTGGGAAAGAGGAATGTTTGGGCCAGATTTAGGAAAGGATGTTTGAGACAAAGCAGTAGGCGTATGAGTAACGTATTTATGAAATCAGCAGAAACAAGTATACCTCACCTAGTCAGAGGTTACATCTGCACTTATTCTAATGCACCATATATTCAACTTACTGGCTACTAGCTTCCTTTGAAGTCCTAATACATATTTTTCCAAAGACTGTTCTATCACAATTTTTATGAAATACACATGGCAAGGTAAAGTCATTACCAAGAGCGAGCATTTACCAAGTAATAAGAAGTACCTACAGCTTCTAGTTCAATATTTCCCCTCTTTAATCAGCACTGAAGCTGATGAAAGTTATTTCCAAAACCAGTATTTCTCGTTTGCTACCTGTGCTGCACACATGACTGTACTCCCTACTGATCAGCATTTCCACAACCCGATGAGTGATAATAAAACACCTTTAAAACCCCACACAAATGCAGCTGACAAAGGACTCTACTGCCAGGAACCTCAGCGCTGGGGCTGGAGCTCCCCACGCATGACTTGGCAGCCAAAGGGAGTGGAACATCAGCGAAGAGCCCATCGGCACTCGGCGAAGGAGGGACAGTGACACTAACTCGCGTTGTGCTGATCACTGGTGCGGTGCCCGGCGGTCACATTCACCCACTGCCCTGGAGTTTTCAACGCCGTGACCCTGCCAGTACCTTTTTTCCTTCTCCTACGCCTGGCACTCTCTTCCCGCTGGTGCAGCGAGCCACGGGAGCAGCACCGCGTTACTGCAATCTCTCGCCTTTCGTTAAGATGACGGGGTCTAAATAAATCTATTCTCCAGAAAGTCACATCTGGTGCATTAACCTGGGGCCCCCTGACTACAATGCAGCTCTGAGTCAGTACTATTTAGTAATCAGCCTGTTTTCTTTAACTTTTTGACTCATTTTAGAAAAACGTGTGCTGGAACACTATGTATCCTGCAGCTTTACTGCATGCTTGTCTTTGCAGTTTTACTGCATCCTATTGTCTCGTAGAGGTCCTAGTGTTTTCAAACGGGCAGGCGCAGACAATCGCATCCCTGAGTATGACATGCTTGATGTCTCTTTTAGGCCAAACAGTCAAACAACAACCATTTTTTTTCAAGCAGGTAACACCAGAGTAAGTTGCCAGAGATGTACTGTCCTCAAAACTCCACGCAATACCACATTGCACATTTTGTCTATAATTGCACAAGTCCTTTTTTTCCAGTAAGTAGCAGTCTGAAGGTCTTTCCTATGAGTCTTTCAATTTCTGTGCATCCAGACTCCCTGATCATATTTTTTTCCTTAGCGGGCACCAAGAAAACATTGTGTATGCACAAGAGAATAGGCCAAAAAAAGTTCCCTCCTGTTCTTCTATGAGCCGCTGGGGATTTGTCAAAAATTTTCCCCATACAGAGGCACATCGTGATTCAAAAGGAGGCCAGGTACTAATTAAAAAGCCTGTGTGGGCATCAGCTGGTGTTCAACAACTTTTTTACATCTCAATGGGTATTTGTTACCAACGCCATATCCTATGTCGATATATTGTTAGCTGTAATCAGATACAGAATCTCATTTGCAAAGTCTGCTGCATCAGTGAGATCAGCACCTTGTCCTCCCCTTGTTGCTGTGGAGCTGGAGTTCATGAGATGCATTACGTACTCTGAAGTCAAAGAGGTGTTTCAACGTGATATACAAAAATAATTTAAACATGTACACATGTTGTTGCTATCATTTCCCTGTAGCAGACGAGGAACAACTTTACAAGGCAGAGAGTACTTCCTCAGCACGTCTTCCAGTAGCCAAAACTCCACCTTTACCCAGCGAGAAGGGAAGATGAAGTCAGCAGCTTATCTGCATGTATTGATAAAGCCCCACACAGAGCAGGAGATGCTGCCACATACAACACAATTCTATGTGAAGCTGTACTTAAAACCCCCTTCAGAGGGAACAAAAAGTGTGTGCGTATTTATACATGCCCATGCAGAAAAAATATGTTGCCTGCTATTTTTCAAGGAGCTGTGGAGAAATGGGGAAATATTTTTATTGCCAGACCAACCACTGGGACTTATATGACCTGCATAAACGTCACCAGGAATGGCCATGACCTTGAATTATAAGCACATCAGAATACAATGTGCAAGACTCAAATGTTAGAATTTCTTGTCATTTCACCGCAAGTCTCTCAGCATTTCATATATTCAAAGCTCCAGCCGTGGAGTCAAACAGTGAAGAAATATTCTCAGCTTTCACTATAATTATTAAATCATCTTGCAGAGGAAGGGTGAACAACATGACCCATCTTGCACTTAAAAACTCAAACTGGAGGGCAAATTAAAAAAAAAAAAAATAAAGTGCACCTTAAAAGGCATAATTTTTAAAGTAAACCTTGTGATTTTTCAGCAAATTGACTGCTTTTTTAAAAATGCTTGAGGGGTCAGTCATACCATAGATGAAAAGCCACTCTAGTAGATCGGCATTTCTTTAAAACAAGTCTTTTGGTCTCTGGAGCGACTGCATATACACAGCCTAATTTAGGGAGGAAAGAAAACAAAGAATGGCAAAACCCACCATCTTCAGCATAAAGTAGCACAGGCCAGCACTAGGATAAGATATTATCATATAATAGAAGAGATGAACGGCTGGAAGAAGCTGAAAGAGAGGCTAGAATTAAAAAGATGGAGAAATCCTTTTGGGAGCCCTGGTAATTTTATTCCAATCTCTCTAAATTAAGTGTTACACTCACTCTGCTCAAGCACAGGACTATGAGTCAGCACTGGACCATACATTACTCTTCACTTCTCTCACTCACAAAAGGGAAGCACGTCGCATACGAGACTCGTGTGCCCTGGCCAGCCTAAAGCATAGGCAAAAAAATTAACATCAACAGGCAGAAAAAAATTCAAACCCCTCCACACCTGACAACAGCGAGATGTTCTAACCAAACAAATTTCAAACTCAGCTGCACACTTACAAAATGTCGGTCTACTCCATTAGGACATCAAACAACGCAACACACAATTCCATACTATTTCCACCAATTAACTTATTTTCCATTCTCTTGAAAGAAAACAGAAAAACCTGTAACATATGCAAGTAATACATTTTTCATTCTATCTACTACTGTGTATACACTATTTCAGCAACACCAGAATCTCCCAAAAGGTAAATACACGTTCTTAACCCACTTGCACAAGTTTTAAGACGGGCCTTCTCTTTCACACAACTTGATCTCATTCCTTCAACTAACAGTTGCCCGTAAAAGCGAGTCAGATCTGCCAGTAAAGCAGTTGTGAAAGAAAAAAATAGAAAATATGTCATTACCTACCTCATGATATTACAGATACTTTTCCCCTTCTCACTTAATCTGGGATGGATGCCTGCTTGGGCTATTACCAGTAGAATAAAGGTCTTAACACCACTGTACATAGATCCCAGGACTGAACACAAAAGGAACACATAGCCGAAAACAAAATGAAATTTTCTGCTAATTTCTGCCATGATAATTTACAAGGTATCAAGAGTCAACCAAAAGCCAGAAAAAGTTTACAAAATCAGCTTTAACTTTTGTCCTTTTAGTAATGTTTTTCAGAAATTTAACATCACAGCTGTTAAAGCACCCAAATATATCAAGTATACTTATGTTAGCACCCAAATATAACAACTATTTTAACCTCTTTGCTACTGATCAAAGGAGCAGAAGGTATTGAAAAGGCCTAAAAGGAGGTTTTTACCTGAACTAGCATGGTGTGCTTACACTGTTGTTCTCAACGGCATTTAAATTTGCATTTATATAGCACCTTGCAGTAATGTCACATGTGTCACTAAACCTATCCCCACAGAATGCTGAGAAAAAGTGCTTGGCAAAATCACTAAGTGGTATCAAATTCTCTTAAAGGGTCGTACACCAGAGGGTATGAGTCATTTTGGAGAGCTGCAGGCTGCTGATGGAGCCCAGGCTTGAATGGGAGTAGAGCCACTGATAATCTGTGGAACCGCTAGACTTCTACATGAATACTTTTTTGTTGTTGTTTTCTGGCCCTAAAGTTACTCATGGCTTTTCGAATTCACACAAATTTCATTTTCAAAGTAGCAAGTCTGAAAGACTTGCACACAGAGACCTTAACAGCGCTTCCCTCCACCCCTTTGCAAGTCAAGTCTTCACTGATACTTTTCTGTCTGCAAACAAACTAAGTAGGATTCTTCAACATTATGTACTTTGACAGGACTCAACATTAGGTGCCAGATTTAAGGAGCAGCTGCATTCCAGCTGGCACAGCTACACACGCTCTTCCATGCACAGTAAGCAGCCAAGAAGGTTCAAGCAATTCCAGCCCTGCTCTTTCTGGTGGCTTTCCTGGCTGTTTTCTGTGTAAATGTGGTCCGGTATACATTCCACTGTTCAACTGACTGCACATTGACTCATCTGAAAATAATTTAGAGGATTTATAATTATCTTTGCTTTGATATTTCCTCACCAAAAAAAGAAAAAGAAAAGAGAAACATGAAAAAATCGTAAGAAACTGAATTCAATATTCCTTGAAGGGAAACCTTTATCTTCACAAAGCCTTGTGGCCAGAAAGTTCAGATTTGCCTTGCCATATCATACTAGCATTTCTGACCTGAGCACATAACTGAGTAACTAGTTCTTAGAGGGCTAAAGTTTCAAGCACCAAAGCAAAGACTAGTACTCACCGCTTTCACAGCCAACGGCTCTGCAGAGCCCGCAAATCCCTTCTTAGGGGGACAGTGTCCCAAATGGAAAAAATAGAGAATTTTGAGATGTAAATGTATCTAGAATTTAGATTTTAAATGAGCAAAGAAGTCATCCTGATCTTAAAAAGCAATAAAAGGGATTGGAAGAGGTCAGCATAAACAGGCACATTACAGAACATAGCATTGTATTCGGGGTCTGTCCGCATCTGGAATTATTTGTGAGCAGCTGTTCCTGAGAAGTTCCATGTGTGGTCAAGACCTTGAAAGGGAGAATGTATTCAAAACCAGAGATGTTTGCTGAAGAAAAGGGTTTTGTGTGATTCGGGTGTCTCTAATGTTTGTTAACATACAATGAAGCATGGAGAAAAGAAGAATATTCCTATAAGTAATTAGTCCTACACACAAACCAAAAAGCAACATCTCCACCAAGCTACCTACTGCTCAAGAACTGGAGAGAAGCCATTTTTGTCAACTGAAGACATATCACTGGGAAATTAGGGGAAACTAATTAAAAAACAGACCTGCACCTTAAACAGAAAGGGCTGTGAGCTACGGATGTGCACAGAGAGATCTAACACGGAGACTGGTGGAGAGTTCCACAAAACAGGTACTGCAAGCATTAACATCTCGACAGTACTAAAGGCACTGAGTAAAAAAGGCACAGGAACTCAACACTGCTTCAAAATTAATACTGAGCTGTGGGTTTGGGCTTTTTTTTTTAAAAAAAAAACCCAAACAACTATGCACAGTTCTCCCTCATTCAGGTTTTGTTTTTTAAGAAAAAGCTTCTAATTTTGCACTCATAATCAATCGTGGATACCTTTATAAGCAGGGGAAAATGTAATTCAGGTGGCAATCTGTATTCACAAATCAGACTGTGGGCTACAGCACTTGAAAGCAAACTTACTGCCTATTAGTCTGAAGGAGGTGAAGAAAGCCTAGGCAAGGAGGTAAGTACCAAGTGCTTCAGGACAACGCTATGCACATACACCATACCTAACTGGGAGAAAAAGGGAAGAAATTGGTATGTCTAATGCGGCTTTTTCCCCACAAGAACTCCACTTGTGGTGCTGTGAGCTGTCACAGCAGTTTTTCCAGTAGCATAATTATCTCTCTATGAAACTTGCTTCCCTCTTCAGAGTATCACGGGGGGAAGGAGGAGGGTGTTTGTCTTTTCTTTCCAATAATGAACCCCCTGGCTGGCAGCCTCAGCATCTCTTCTCTGCTTCTTAAAATCACGCTGGCTCCAAAGCTACAGATTGAAGCTTAGCTACTCCATCATCCCAGCAACCAAATCTACAACATCTTACATAAAGAACAACTCTTGGCTCTGCCAATGCAACCCCCATACAAGAGCAACAGAGCTCTGACACTTTCACAGATTCCCATGGGGATTTAAGTATCAGATATGGAAGCGATCAGAGGCTCGTTAATCTCATTATATTGCTCCTGCAAAAAGCTATGAGCAACCGTGGCAGTATTAAACAAATTAGTTTGTAGACCAAAAAAAAGTCAACACAGCTTTGGTTAACCTTCTGGGCATGAATTTAATGGCTCTCTGCAACCACAAATACTAGGATTTAAGAACAACCGCCTTCTGAAACTGATATCTTACATTGGCCTTGTTTCCCCCAATCATTAATAGGGAACGGAGATTTTCAGTCTATGAAAATCTAAGTATTTTCATGTGTGCCCATAAGCAGCTCCCTTGGTAGTACAAGAAGCTGGGAAAGTCCCCTTTTAAAGGGAAGCTGTCAACACCGTGGATGAGATGAAACTGTGCGAAATTAAGACATCATTGTAGTTTCCTCCTCTTATTTTTTGCAACCCATGCCTTGTTCCTGGCTAGGAAAAGTACTCCATCTAGCCTGCTCTTCTTCCAGTGTACCACATGAGATCAATTTAACCTCAGAATATTCTTCAAATCTGCTCCTATACACTCTAGGCATTCCCCTAGACTAAAACTACCAAGAGTTAGTTTCGAAGCAGGTTTTGTTTATGCAAAAGCATCTTAAAGGTAGTTTTCACAAGCTGGGACGGCTTCCTGGCACTATTTTCCAAGGAGAATACCTAGGTTTCAGACACATGAACAAATGTGTTAGGCCACATGCCCGAGTTCGGAACTCACTCTTTTTCACATGCAGCAAGGGGTTTGCTGTGTGTTTGATCATACAAAGTCCCAGCCTTACTGCTGCATCACTGACGGAAAACACAGAAATACTGTCACAGTCCTTTGTCCCATCACTTCAAATTGCAAGATTTGCTGAGAAACCACCCCCCAAAAAAATGTAGTAAGTCTTTCAGTACTCTTTTTATTTACCTTTTGACTCTTGATTTCATGATATGTATCGGTATATTCCTCAAAGTTTTTCTCCCAGAACATTTTCATATAAAAAAAAATTTCACAGTCACTGTAGGCATATGCACTCAGCATAGTCACATATTTTATATAAATTTTTTTAAAAAATGAGATGCATTGGTCCAGCATACTTTCACTCATAAACAATTCAGCGCAGCGACACTGAACAACCTGCAAAGAAATACAAAGTATGTTTACAAGTTTATAAAGTAAAGCTATTCCATTAAAGTATCAGTAAGAGAAAACGTACAGAGAACAAGAGAATTAAAAGGCTTGAAAATTCTGTATTTATGCTTCCGGAAAAAAAAAATTGTGTAATATCTTGTGAACATTTCACTTTTAAAGAGGGTAAAACCTTCTGCAACACACAAATGAAGAAATGTGGCCAGAAATTAAGGCACGTTTGCATGGTTAAAACACTCCTTAAGGGCTGAAATCTCATCTGCCACATTCCAATCCTGAACAAGGTTTGGAGCACTAATTTATAAACCCTGAGGGAAAAATGTTGAGAAATCCTTGACTATTCAATAGCGCTGTGAATAGGAAAATTGCTGTATAATACATAACGAAAAGAAGAAAACACACAGTGCTGGAGTTCATTAGTGTGTCACATTTAGTTTACAGCAGTTAGCTGCACCCAGAGCCTCAAATCAAGTGGAGAGTCATAACAACAGAACTGCCCCCTCTAAGAGTGGTTAAATCCCATCAGGACTACACATGGCATTAAATTCATTTGCCAAGAGAGAGCAAACCATTAGCACCGCCTGTGTATCAACTCAATATCCAATAAAACCGTCATCTTATTTCAGAAATAGCAATAGGATGCTTGGGATCACCCAGCTAAAATTGCCCCCAGCTTGAACTGACTGAATTAAAAAACAAAGAGCTGCGTTGAACTCTTGGCATGCTAACGTAACAGGGGTTTGAGCCTTTAACATTATGAGAAGTGTCAGGTTAAAAGTCCTTCCCCAAGTTTGATTAACCAAAGATTTCAGACCTCCAAGGAGCTTCAAAACGAACCTAGAGTAATTGCAAATACGTAACCCAACAAGCAGTAATGCACTGTCATCTTGTGGATGCTTCAGAAGTTTATTCAGCCATGGGACTTACTGAAAGGGAATGCAAAGCTGGGCAACCCTTTATAAATTAAAGTGGAGGCCACGACAGTAATCTAACGCAGCTGATCCAACACACAGACCTTCTCAGAGGTCACGTTGTGCTGCCAGTTGCCACCACCACCTCCTGTAATGGAGCGTGGTCTGTGCCACCACCTCGGACCAGACGCTGGCTGCTATCAGCTTTGAAAGAAAACTGCAACAGATCTTTTGCTAAGTATTGAGCTTTTACTGCTGTTTTACCCAAAGAAGACGAGATTAGATTAGGGATTGCGTAAGAAAGGCAATGGACAGAAAAACGGGTATTACATCACCTCTGAGGTGTCTCCAGAGGTGCTGGGATCACAATTCACACTCTCAGTTTCTGAAGGAATGAACACAGGAGGCAAGAAAAGCCAGAATATAAACGGTGCTTCAAAGCAAGGGCACAAAGTTCAAATTCCTCCCATCATCCCCACTCTAAATCACGCTCTGGTCCCTGCCACGAGGCCAGAACAACGCAGCAGGCACGACTGTGAAGTGCACCTAAGTGCTGAGGTTTATATTTTAATTTGCTTTCTAGATATACACTTAAACATGCTTGTAAACATTTTTTCCCCTCCAGAAACAGTACAGAGAAAGCTCTTTCAACAAAAACAAATAAGAACACCACAGTTAAGTAATAACAGTATGTTGCCATTCTAAGAAACCAAATGAAACTGAGGAGCTGCCTGCTCTAATTCTCAGCCCCTGCCACTGCATCCTGTTACTATTTCCAGTATACATTCATTCCAAGGAATACACAAAAGGTGTATATCTGCCTTTTCTTCTTTTTACATGAATACACGTTGAATCCACCCTGTTCTGACTCAACAGCTAAATAGCTGAGTGCTTTGGTCTTTATCCTCTTGATTGGAGAGCTCAGACCCCGTCCCAGTTGTTCTGCTTCCTGTCCATCACATCCACCATTTCAAAGTCACCTTATTTCTCCCTTCCACCACCTATTCTGTGTTTTTTTTTCCTTTTCTCCAGGCTGATGACTGAATGGAAGCTGGGAAGAACACTCCTTTTTAAGATATAGGACCACTGGTGAAAAACAGAGGATTTACTTTCCCTCAGTGACCACTGTCACAAGCAAAATATCAAAACATGACATTCTGGTCCCTGATACCAGGGCCTAAAGTTTTCAGAAAATATCAGTGAGAAGAAATATTGTTCAAAGCAAAGAAAGATTAAATCAAAAAACCTTGTTTTCGTGTGTGTGTGTGTATTCTTGATATAAAGGCAGGGATTTTTTCCACAGAAGGCATCCTGGGGGGCTGGAAAGAGCCCACTCCTGGGCGCTGGAGCATGGGAGAGCTGTGTAAGAGGAGGCGGAGGGTCCAGCGAGGTCAGGAGCGAAGGCAGTTCAGCAGTCCCTGGGCAGCTATAGCAGACATGCCAAGTCACCCAGAACCGGTTATGCATAACATAAATCACCAAAGACGGGCCTGGAAGAAGATGCTATCTATCCAAGGTAACAGCGCTCTGCTGCTCGTGCCGTGCTCCAGCTGGCCCTGGGAACAACTGCTCTTCCACAAGCTCAGAGAATTGCTGATTTCTGTCCCTCTGCCCCTCCAGCCAAAAAGCTACTGCTACAGGTAGGGCAAGGATTTGACAACCCTTAGATGTACCACACAGAACAGGATTTTTTTTTTTCTCCTGAAGAAAATATGTATCAGCACAGTTCATTCTGTCTAGATTTACTTTTACATCAATAATCAGAAAACCCCACACACTGTAAGGATCAGTCAAGAGCACTGGACTAAAAGTTTGAAGTTAAAAATACTTCTATAATCCCATTAAATGCAAGTCTTGCTTCTAAGAAACAAGATTTTTATCCCTATGCTGAAAAGGAAGACACTAAGGGAACATGCTAAGAGGTCCCTCCTTCAGAGAGTCAATAATAAACTAATACAAAGTTCTGCCATGCCTTGGACTATCTGCACAAGTGGTGGAAAAAAAAAGGGACTGTCACTGCCAGAACTAAAACATATTTAATCTGCAGACTTCCCTGAAATGCAAGAGCCATTTGGAAGACAACTGCATAGGTTGTATCAAATCCTTGCTAAACTTCATCTGTCTTTAGCCACAGACCTGGCATTCCACACACCGGCATTGCCAGCTACTCACAAATGTCAGAGTTTTCATTTGGAGCGAGCTCCACACATTCCCATGGGAATTCACACCAAACAAAAACCCTACCCTGTTCCAGTTTACAAAATCCTCTACAGCATGTGTGCGTCTGTATACATGGGTGACAATATATTGCATATTCTGTGCTTTTTCCATCACAAAACAAGTTGTGGAGCGTAAAGGCTTCAGCATTAGCACACTATACACAATTAATTTTTAAATATGGTTTTGTTTCCCAGTAAGGGGAACCAAAATTACCCAATGAGCTTTCTCACGGTACCTGAGTCCCTAGGTAGTACGAACAATGAGAAGATATTCAGCTACAGCTTTCCTTAGGATAAATACTTCAAGAAAGAAAGAAAACATGGACAAATTCAAAGAAATTTTGCAGTGCTGGTAGGAGCTACTCTCCTTCGGTCCCTGGCTGTGTAAACTGAAGTGGGTGGAGCTCGCATAAATTATCGACACTGTTGATAATGTATTATACAGTGCCATAAGAACCCCTGTCTCCAGCTTCCGGCAGCTATGCTCATAAATAACTTTAGTTTGGTAGAAACAGCCTTGATCTGTAAACCAGGTAGGTGGTAACAGCATGCCCAAGACAGCAAGTTTTAAATTATACTGGTTCCCCAACTCCCTCCTTTTTTCCACCAGTAAATATTTATGCACTCTCAGCCCTGAAGTCGAAAAATCTCAATTGAACTGCAACAGCACTCGGCTTATTTCCTATCAGGCACAGTACAAATCCAAGCCTAGGGTGAAGGAGACGATTTGCCATGAAGATAATCAGCACTGTCTCATTCCACAAGAATTTTAACTACACGATAACCTGGCCCTCCAGAACTATTGCTCCTAAACCCATACCGTATCAACAGCACTTAGTTATCCATTAGAAAGGCAAAAAAAAAAATACTCGCAGCACAGAACCCTTGTGACTTGCTGTTTTCACACAGCCAGAGTAGGGGCTCTACTCTGCTACAGACAGGATATATTGTATTTTTGATTTTAAAATGCAAGTTTCAGTCGTGCTAATAACCACATTGTACACACTTTAGAGGAAAATGCCTCAAGGACCACTGTTACATGAAAAACAGGATGCAAAATTATACTTTGCCTGCTTTCTCCATGCTAGCGTAACCTCCACAGTGTAATCTGATTGAGGGAGGTAATTAACCTTTCTCCATTCAAACACTCAACCACTTAAAAGATACACAGTCATACATATGCTTCGAAATACACTAAAAATTAAAATGAAATTGCCTTTACGACGTGAAAATGACACGCTTGCCTTTTAAAATCATGCTCTACATTTTGATTAGACATTGCTGGCTACGACCAATTGTGAAACAATTACATCCCTCGGAGATCCGGTACCGCTTTAATACTCCGTTTATGAGAAAAGAGGGTGGGAAAAAAAAATATATATAAATAAATAAAAAGGAGGAAGAAAGCATTTATCTGTGGGCGATTTCTTGGTGGCACTGACCTCTCGGATCCGTGCGGAGCGCTCCCCGTTCCCGCCGCGCAGAGCCGGCTGCGGGCGGCAGCCCCGCCGCTCCCTCCCTCCATGTTGCGCACACACTCACACTCGCACTCACACTCACACTCACCCTCGCTCTGCAGGAGCAGCTGGCTGGAGGCTGCCGGGGGGGAGGAGAAAGGGCTGAGGTTCTGTGTGTCTTCCCCCCCCCCCCCCCGGCTCCTGTTTAATGACACGGTCCGGGAACACGAGCAGCTTTTCTGTCACAGGCTGGCTCCGGTGTGGGCTCCGCCGCGATCCCCTCAAACACCGGATTTTAACACACACCCTCCCCCCGAAAAGGTGTGTATAACCGAAAAGCACAAACCAGCTGGCAATTGTGGGTTCCCATCCTGCCCTCCCTCAGCAGCACTGATTCATGTTTTCCTGAGGCTGTTAGAGGCATTTCAGCTGTAACCCTTTGCGAGCTGGAGGGAGGGAGAGGGATTTCTTTGTCCTGTGCCCTCGCATCCATGCGGGCATCTTCTTACCTGCTCTGGATGGCTTTACCCCTAAATAAAACTCGAGCAACTCCAATACAAGTGACCAGTAAGAGTCATAAGGGCAGGAGCCTATTCCCCCTTCTGCCAACTGTGTAACCTTGGATGTATCGCAGTAATGCATTTGCTTCCTCCTTTTGGAAAACTGGATAATATTTTCTGGATTCCCAGAGGAGCCTTGCAAGGTTTTAACTTATTTCTGTGTTTATGCAGCCAGTAGCTGTGCAAAACTGGTATTACATTTCCTAGTTTACACACTAAACCATAAATAGGAAATAAGTATTACCCAACTTTCAAATCCCATTAAAAGCCTGAAATCTTTCACCAGACCACCACTGCAGCAGGCTAGATGATTAGATATCCATAAGAAGCAGTGAGGTCTAGCAAATAAAGATGAAAGCTTGGATGATGGATGACTGGCTTTCAGTCCTGGCTTTGCCATTAGCTTGCTGCGTGACCTTGATCAAGTCGTTTTAATCTTTCTGTACCGGTACAAAATGTAGAGCTATTCTCACCTCTATAAAATGGCCCAAGATTTTTGCATTATTGTTACTGCTACCGTTTGAGCTGGAGCTTCAGCAAACATGCAAGCTGTACTTTGTAACTAATAATACTAGATACTGTCTGGACACAACCCATGGAAACTCAAAATACAACCTAAAGCAACCTGATTTTGCACATAGTCCCTTTCAAGTCAGGAGGACTGCTGAGGATTTTCTTGATTATCAGCTGCAAGTGAAGATTTCAAGTGTGTGAAATACCATATGCTCTTTGGACTCAATGAGATATCAAGTTTAGAAAGACAAAAAAAAAAAAATTTATAAAAACTCTTTTTGTTTAAAATGCAACAGAAGAGGCTACAAGATCCCATGTTTTGACAGAACAGTCAGGACAACTCTGTTCTTTTTCTTAGTTTTAAATGGTTGGATCAACGTTGTTTGCTAAATGCTACATAACCGGGTGACAATAACCTTGTTAATCAGGCCTAACGCATGAGGACACAGTCATGCCAACCATTAGCTCAGCAGTTACAGGAGCAGGGGAAGGTGCAAGCCTGGCAAAGCCGGAGCAAAGTCAAACAGGTTATACCCGTTCTGTGCCTAGAAAGCCTAACGATTGTTTCTAAATCCCTTTCTCCCCACGCTAATTTTTCTTTGTTTCACCAAAACAGACATGCAGGAATGGGACAAGCTAAAGATAGAAGAACTGAATAGGAAACAACATGCCCGTTTAGAAAAAAAACTATTCTGAGGTTGCATCAGTAGCTGCTGGGCTTCAGGAACTATTACAACCCTTTTCCTTCCCGCTCCACCACCCCCACCTGCAGTTCCCTGTGGCACAGCCTAAAACATACTGGATGGATTAATTTCAGGGACTAACTATGTCCCTCAACTTGTGGTTTTGACCTGAGTTGAGTGCGTAAGTTAATTCGACTAGAGTCAGACTTCCCGACAGGAGAAAACAGAAGCACACTGCAACAGCAAAGGTGTTTGCACGAGGCGATGGAGACAGAAATCTGTGGTGGTCCAGGATCCCAAAGCACCAACATTAAGGAGAGCACAAGGTGAGAAAATGTGTGGAAATTCACCACCCAGCTGTACTACAATAAATACTGTGCTGCACCCCAAGGTAACCACAGAAAGAGGATAACTACTACTTAAAAGAGCAAAATGAAAACTCAGCTCTGTGGCTGCTAGTAGAAGTGATCAGTGTTCAAGCCAAGCTGAACAAAACAGTAACAAACAAAGGAAAAACAAAGCTGTCATTTTATAAAGTGATAAAGCATAAAAACCTCAACAGATACTGTCCACGCTGCATCTGTTGTAGCTTAAGGTCTACTATCATACTTAACAGCAGAGTGGAAGTAGCTGTGGGGAAAATTTAAGCAAACGTATTTATGGTTCAGCTCCAAGAGAGGCTCTTGCCAACTAACTGGAACCAATTACTATTACAGAGAAGATGGATTTACTAGTGCAGAGGAGTTTCACATATCCCCTACCAACAGCATCCAGGCATCTGGGGCACAGGAGAAGCTGAGACCCTGCTGCTGCTTCCCATGCTTCTATGACATTACCACTGCCAGCCCTGCTACGAGATCCATCTCCAGCTCCTCCTTCCAGCTCCTTTGTCTTCATCCAGTACTACCTGTTGTCTTGCACTTGGGCTGTAAATCCACCAAGGCCAGAGACTCTTCTCTGCCTTTTATTTGTATGTTTTTCAGCACGGTACAGCTTTTTGTTCAAGACCAGGGCTCTGGATTCTGTAGTTAAACAATAATAAGTATTTTGTTTCACAGCTGACAAGAACTCACCCATTATTAAGAAATACTGCTGTGCACACACGAGTGTCACATTTTAAAAAGGTCATTAAGCCATCTCTTAGAAGACCGGGCTCAAAACTATGGTACAGTCTTATGCAAACTAACCCAGCTTTACTGTACACGAGCTTGATTATTTCTGCTGGAGACAAGTTTTGACAGTAATGGATCATTTTTCTAACACAGACAAGATCTGGTCTCCAGTCAGCCACAATTTATTCTTATTTAGGGCTTAAATTATCATAATAATAGCAAAACAAATTAAAATTTTGACCCAAATTGTGGTATAGGCTTTTTTTTTTTTTTTTAAATTAAGAGAACAGAGCAGAATTGTATCACTAACTGCAAACTCCAATTTGCTGCTAAATTAGCAATAAGCTTGGAAACATTTTCTCTCTTAATCCTTAGGGTAACGGAGGGTAGTGCAGAATCAAATTTAAGAACAAATCTCCAATCTCGAAAGCTTCTTTATGACACAGTTGCAGTCATGACCAACTTACTAACTTCCAGGTTGATATAGCTCATGAGAATGATAATTAGATTTACATAATGATTCAGCTTTCTACTACCTAAATAAAACTTCGCGAAACTGCAACAAGAACTCCTGTTTCAGACAATTCTCTCCTAACAGAAACTTCTGTCAACCACTTAAAGATTATCCAACTTGAATACCATTTGTCACCTCTGTCACTACATTCATTCCTCCCTCCTTCGATAGTTTCTCTGAGTTTAAGCACCGTTCCATTTAAAAAAAGATAAAAATGGCAAGCAAGTGTGGATTTTAAATTTAACTTCTTTGATTGCTTGAGGTTATCTAGGCAGAGAAAGAATAAGGATGCTGCAAGAAAGCCTTCCTCCCTTGCTCTTAATATAATTTCTCATTACATTAAAAATGGATTGTAATTAATAATGTATGCATGACACTAATGTAGGGCTGCTTTTGTGTCCAAAACAAATGAATTTAATGGGAAAATATTTCAATGTTGAGATATACATATTTTTGAATAAATGACTTGAAGCAACACCATTCTCATACTGTATATTGCAACCACAATTTTAGCTAAGGCATTGCTCAATACATGCTGAAGCAAGTCCAGGAAACATGAAGAACAACTGGACAGCAGGAACCAAGAAACTAAAATATTTAAAAGCAAATCTTGCTGCTAGCCCAAGATAAGAACTATTTTACTGCTAATTGATGACATAGGTCACAAACTGCTCTCTACTGAAGCGTATGACAGGACGTTTGCCTTCTCATTCATGGCCTGCTCAATCTCACATTATATGAAAAATGGGGGGTTTCATACCGGAAGGACTCGGTGAATCATAACACAAGAAAGAGAACTAGGCTGCAATTTCTGGCTGACAAAACATACGTAAAAGCCTTTCAACCCCTCACCACATCAGACACTCCTTTTTTATGGTTAAATTTAAATGAATTTCTGAAGGGCTGGCTCCCCATGAAGACAACCTAAGCGCTGAGCAGGCTGCAGCAGACACCTTCCAATCCCTGTCCAACAGGGAGTTTGCATTCCTGCACATTCTCCTGTACAAGAACTATGCTCAAGGCTCTACCCACAACACAAGGTTATTGCCACTACTGAACACCTCCACAATTAATCATCTTCAAAGGCCATTTACACAGCTATATATTATTACATCTCCATGCCAGTTAATGCCACGCTGAATTCACTGGTGTTGACCTTGTTCATTTGACGACCAACTAATCTACTACAGATATATTACCAATTTCTCTATAAAGAAACTGCAGAATGTACGCGTATGTGGTAGCAGGGGAAGGAGAAGAGGAGAAACAATTTAGGCTCTCAATGAAAAACCCAGCCCTGCAGATCAGGACTGCAAGAGGGTGATTGATATGTAGAGAACAACCTCCTCTCTCTCACCCTGGGTACCTAACACGAAACATCCTCAACTCCCAACCAAGTTTGTTTTGTTTTTTAAAAAAGGTGTCAAATACAATTTTTGTTACTGTTAAAGGAACATTCACCAGCACGGCTCTTGCTAGAGGTGCCAAGCAAGCATGCAGAGTAGTGTCCTACCTTCCCCTCTTAAACCCGAGACCCGTTTAAGCCATCAGTCAGAGCGCAGGTGCTGTACCTCTGCAAAGACAAGCAGCATCCGCACAACATGTTTTATGACCCTTCTGCACAACACTAATGCAATAAAGACTGACACATCCACAGCCAAACTACACTGAAACTTTAAAATCCTTTCTTACCTGAATTTTGCACTAAGTGTGAAACTAGGATGTTTATACTTCAGCTTGGCAAGAAACACCACGTGAAGAGGAAGCTAAGGAGCAGCTACCTCGCTCCAAATCCTGCATGGGACACGTGGCATGTGTTTTTAAGTAGTGAAGATTATGGTTCATTAGTGGAATCCCTGCCATGAGTAGAACAATCAGGTACTCCCTGCAACTTACTCTTAGTGAAACCTTCTTCCAAAGTAAAGAGGAACCGGCCTTGTGAAGCAGACGCTAACCAGGTGACTAATTTCAGTATTCCCACAGTGCTTTTCTGCCTCCCTCAAACAGTCTGAGCAAGCTGCCGCTCAGTACAAGTTTATGCTTGTACAGATGCTTTGCAACGCTGTGTCCAAGGTGTGTCTGTGCAATCCACCTGCTCAGATCCAGCAGCCTCAATGCCTCAGCCACCTGCCCTCTGGGGAATGAGGAACACGGCTGGGGAGGGGGGAGCATGTACTTTGAAATGTATTCCCCTCAAACGTGTCTTGGACATGGAAAAGGAGAACTCCGAGTTACAAAAGAAGCAGCAAGCTTTGTTAAATATTTACATCCTCAGACATCAGCAACGTAGAAATAGATCATCAGCCTCACAGCTGCTCAGGTGTAGTTCACGCCTTGGACTTGGTTCCGCTTCAATTTTGGATCAGGACTTGAAAACCTGTTTCTCCTGAGCCTAGAGAAAATGCAAGATAAACTACTAGGACAAGAAAAAAAGTCACGAGGGATCGGGAGCAGAGACAGGAGAAACAAAAACAAGCCTAGTAATTACCACACACAAGTCCTGGGTTTCTCTGGAGTTGGAGAAAAGAGAAGCGGGTTCAGTGGCAGGGAGAAGCAGAGGCGGGCTCAGGGACTGGACTACTGTAAAGAGCTTTGCCACCTTTAAAACTTGTGGGGAAGAAAGCAACACTATCTTTTCATTAAAGTTTGATGACACAACTGGACTGCCTACAGTGCAGGAGAGCCAGTTTGAGACGTTCTGTGGTGGAAGGTGGCCAAGCCTGGAATCTAAGTTTGAATAATAGGGGAACAGATCAAATGGGAATCGGCACAGGCACATTTCACTGCAGCCAGGTCAAAGTCCTCACAGATAACAGCTTCTTGGCCCCCAAAGGGCAGCACCTAAGGGAGCAACTTTTTCTCCAGTGCAAGAGGTCAGCAGTAACAAGGAAACAAAGAACATCCTGGAAGTGATTTGAGCATCTGCGTATATATATAACCAGAAGAGATTGCACAGTAGTTGAAAAATTTAAAATGCTTCTCCCATCTGTCCATCCCTCTCATTTCTGAGCATCATTCCACATTTCCTCAAGTCCCTTTTCAACCAGCTGCTCTTCACACACAAGTTGATCCTCTCTTTTGTCGTATGAGCTGAAAAGCACACGTCAGCTGTTAGCACTGTTGGTAGTCCAGGCCATCAGCCCAGTTCACCTAAAAGCTGTACAGAGATATCTAACAGGATCACACAGTCTCCTCTGCAGCAGAACTGATCTAACTCCATGCTTGCACACCAGCAAGCTTCCCATCTCGGAGAGGTGGGAATTCCACTAAGGACCTATCATGTAGCTGTCATGCACCCAGTATCTAAATACATAATCGTACAAAGGACTCTGGTTTTCTTTTATTCCCCAGGCATAAAGCTAGCAATATGCTGCTCTGTTCTTGTATTAGCCAGCCATGATTTGACTCACAGGAATACACTGTAATAATTCTGGTAATAATTCTGCTGCTATCTCACCTGAGTACCCTCTTGGATGAAAGCTTTCAATTAAAATATCCCCCAAGACAGTTGCAAGGAGAGAAAGAGAGGAGAATTTTTGTCTTCTTTGCCTGTTCTTATCAGAGTCATAATTCTCCTTTCACTCTGACTGACCCTCTCTACAATTTTGCTTGTTCAGATGTTAGAGTTTGCAGATACTGTGGTTTAGGTATCCTCATCTGTAAGTTCTACTCTTTCTAATCATGTGGGGGCAGTTACACCTTTGTTTTCCACACTTAACATTCAAGTACTTTATCCGAGCATCTCACTAGTAGAAGATAGTGCTGATTTCCTCATTGTGAAAAGCAGAGAACCAGAAGAGACAGAAGATGAACGATTATTCAAAAATTACCAAAAATGTCTTATGTAATCTCTCAGAGCTTGAATTAAGTGTCATGCCAGGTTCTTCACATTTACCCAGAAAACAACACATGCTACTTCTTTAGAGATTAGCAGTTAAGGGCTGATAATGAAGTCAGGCCACCACATCTCAGGTGGTGAGCTTTAGTGCAGCCTGCATGAAGCTTCACTGACTGAAGCTGGATCCTGCATGGGCACTATTGCAGCATGAAGGTGCCTGTAACGATTCTTCATAACCTCTCTCTTGCTCTCATTGTAAAAAGACATTTTCAGAATCATTCTTCCTCCACTGCAGTTAGAAGTCTGTCTTCAGCCACATCAAATAAGCCAAACCATAGAGCTCACCAAACTTTCACTTTACCATGCTATTCATCTCTTGTCACTGCTTTACCAGTTTTTTCCCTCAACTGCATTCGATTTCAAGTTCTCACCCTTTCACACTTCCTGCTCTCCACCTTATTAGCCCCTGCCTTCTCACTCACATCTTTCGCTTTCCTGCTGTTATTTCAGTCCTTCCACAAGCCCTGATCCATATTCTCCCTTCCATTATTTCATTCCTTCATTATTATAAAACCTTCTCTTTCTCCTTTCCCAAATGTTGCTTCGTAAGAAACTACTTTACCCTGATACAACAACAAAAAAAATCCTTCTTTTCATGTGAGTCTTGTAATTGTTAATCTTATGGAGAGGGGTTGTAGAAAGTTGAGGAGTGCTGTTTGGTTTTTGTTTTTAGCAACATCCTTCTACTGTCCCTACATCAACATTTTATGCCAACAGCTTTTATGGACAAATGAAATGCTAACAAAATCCAGCCCAAGTTAAATCCAGTATCCAGCTTTTTTCCTTGATGCCAGAACCTCACTGAGAATATCTGAAAAGGTACAGGACCTGCTCTCCCACCAGGCTTGCTGCTCACAAGGGACTCGATCCACCCCCAGTAACCATTTATCACTAACAATCTTGCAAACTCACTTTTGCACCTGTGCAGCAGCCAGCGTTAACAAGACACAGCAGATACCATGTGTCAGCTCACATAACAAGGGAGGAGTTTAGTCACGTAATTTATCCAGACATGGGACACATTATTATGCTGTAGATAGATTTTTATTTTTTTTTCCTCTGAAAAAATGGCTGTGCTAAGCATTCCTTCTCCAGGCACGACAGGCCACAGTCTCTCCCCTGCTCTGCAGCAAGTCTAGAAGCTTAAGAGGTGAAAGAGATCATTACATCAACCGGGACTGCCGAAAAGCAGACAAAGCACGGTGCTGTCACAGGGTGAGAAACAAGCCTGGCTGCAGGAGGAACAGGAGGAAGGAGTTGGCCGAACGTCTCACAAATGCCAGACAGCTCTGCACCACAGGGCAGGAGCGAGCGCTGGGAGAGGAAACACATCAGTTTTGTTGGTATTAAACCTGTGTTTAAAGCTCACAGGTTAACCAGCATCAAGCAGGTCTATCTCAAATTGGGCACTCACCTTTATACCAGGCTGCTTCCAGCTTAAATATACCAGGGCTTTTGGCAGGTCAAAATATAAAAGCAACAAAGGAGCTGTGCTAGAAGCTCAAGAATGACTTGGAGCAGCTCGAGAGCCCGCTGGTACCCAGGGTGTCACCATCAGAGCCTTGCAAAGGGCTGGAGTTGCAAAGAAAAGTCAAACCACCAAGAGAAGTGGGGAAAACACAGCAGTATGGATAGGAATGTTCACTATCTTGTGGAAGAGGCTGTGCTCTGCGCCCAGCACTGGCAGGACTCAATTTCTTACAAACGTAACTAGCAGGAACACTCCAAATAAATTAGGTGTGGTAGCAGCCGTGATAGCAAGGGCTGAGGCCAGGCTTCAGCCTGTGTGTTGCAGAAGGTGCCTACTCAACAGGAAGGACACAAATAAACAAACAACTTGAAAGCAACAGAATATGCATAATATTTCAAAATAAGGCTGAAAGTTCTCATTGCACAGAGAGCGCGTCTTATCTTTGCCTGCAGGGAGATTATTTGATCAGTCCCAGTTCTATATCTGCAACTTCTACATTCCCACATTATAAACACACGAATATTCTGTTTCGTGAGGCTTGAAGTAATATTCATGGCAGCTGTCGTCCGATATCTTTCACTACCTACTGTCATTCTACACCTAGAAAGACATCACAGAGAACCCAGTGAGAGAAACATTTTGCTGTTACTGCGGTTTGTTTTTTTTTTAAACATTGCAGAAATGGATAATGCATGGAAATGTACCTTACACAGGTTACACAATACAAATGTTGCAAAGCAAGAAATATTACTCCTACTTCTTCTACCCCCAAGGAAAGCCACTGTAGCTCTAGGCTTCAGGTGATCTTCTGATGTTTGAAGAGAAGAATTAATTCTGGCTAACATTGATAGAAGAATACACAAAAAAATACAGTATACATTTTTATTATAATCTTTTCCTGACCAAAAAAAAAAAAAAAAAAATCACTGATTTTGTTAAAAACTGAACATAAATGTTTTCTGTTTAAAAAATACATTCTGTATTTTCTTATAAGTGCAGCTTCTGGGATTTATCTTATTTCAAAACACCACTGAAAGCTTTTTAACCCAGCACACAGTTAAATGAGAATAAAATGGCTGTTTTGAACATGAAGAAGAGATTACACTTTTTTTCTTTTCCTCAAATGGAAAGAAAGGAAGATGAAAGACAAATCTAATTTTCTCTCATTACTATCCATTGATGCACAGAATTTTCTTAATTGCTTTCCTTATGGGTATAATCTAAATGTTTTAAACTATAATAAACCTATGAAGCACCACAAGAAAATAAAAGAAGATTGAGAAAGAGCTTGGGGACTCTTTTAGCAAATTTTTCATTAGTTTTGCGTGGAGAACAACATCCAAGAAGCTTGAATGCATGTTACAGCAAAACCCCATAAAAGCACTATGGTCAGGGGAAAAGGACACACAGAAAAGGATATTATGGCCTGGCTTTCCAGGCCTAGCATCCAGAACACCTAACGCACTAGGGTATTGGTTTGGTGGGGAAGGGAATATAAATTGTTAAACATATATGCTAGAAAAACAAGCTGTAAGATGTGCCAAAAATTTCCCTAAAAAAAAATAAATAAATGTGAGTCTTGGAAGTAGTTCAGTGGCAGTTTATCCTGGAGAATTATGAGAGCACAGGCACTGATGGGTTGTACTTTAAGGCTTGAATGCCACCTGGTCTCTGAACCACCATAGCTGAGAACACAAGAGTAGATTTAAACAACTGGAAATTGCACCCACTAGGCTAAAAAGTAATTTCCTCACTAAGTTTCAAGAATGTCAATGTGTACACAAGGTGTAAAACCAGCAGTTAAACAGCAGACAGACCCAGTCTCGCCCATCCCCACAAGGTAACATTTATAAACATCCACAAATCCACAGGTAACTAAAATGAAACACAAACTGGAAAATACATTTAAAGCATTTTCTCAGTGATGGGAAGGAAAAGGGGATTTCATGTTCTTTTTGTCTTCATGCTCAAACTTCTGCAGCAGGGCTGCTTTGTACTGTAAGCACAGCCTTTGTAGCACATATTCACACACCGTAGTAGTCCATTATCTGGTTATGGTTAAAGCCAGTATTTACACACATGCAATGCTTAATGCTCACTAACACATACCAAACTTACTTCGTTCACCAAAAAGGTGGGATGTTTACAGTTATTACCACTCCTTGCCCCCTAGATGTTTATTATCACAGACTTATTGGGTAACTGCTTAAACCACTACAGCTGGGTTCAAAAACCTGAAAGGCACAAGTGATTTTTCAGGACCCTCATCAGTTAGAAGATGAAGAATGCAAAAGGATGCTCCACTGCTGCCTACTATCTTGTTGCCTGCCCTTCTCCAGCTTAAGAAAAAAGAGCTTTTTAAAAACACACCTCATTCACTGTTTGAAATTATTGGCTTGTTAACAGAGCTTGAAAGGATGCTGCTATTGTGGGGGGCAACACGATGGACTACAAATTCAGCTAAAAGGCCAAAAGTGGACAACACTTGTTTATATCCTTCTTAACATCCTACACAGGGGAAAGGAACATTCTCCCTGAAGTGAACTCCCTGGTTAGGCTGACCTCTCTTCTGGTTCACAAACTTGCTTTTATTATTTCATAAAGAGCTGCTATTGACATAAATCATATTCGTCACAAATTAAAGAGAAGGAACCCAGCATAGCCTGCTAAATACGACATTTTCCTGAAGAGCATTCTACCTGTACAAGCTTAGCTCAGGGCTTACACCCTAGCCTTCTGGGGCGACAGGATTTCTTAGACACTCATTGCACATCATTTTAACCAGATCTCCAGTCTTCCAGCATCTATTCCAGGGGCATGAGTGCTCCACAGCTACAAAACTTCAGGTGTGCCACAACTGTCAAATGACAGAATACTGAAGATTCTAGTGCTTGAGTTTTTACTGTCATTAAAGACCACTTACCACTTTTTTTCATTCAATGATAGTTAGTTCCAATAGTGTCTAGGAGTCCCTGCATAGATCAAACTCCCTAGTGCCGGCAGAAACATGCACAAAACAGAAGAGTTTGCACAGAAAAGCTGGAGGAAAAACAAAGGGATGGTGCTTTAAATGACTTGTCCGAGCAGACACAGTGAAATACTGTGGGATTACAGCCCAGGTCACCTAAATCCCAGATCTGTTTCCCCATCTCTCCCAGTCCATGATGGTTCACCAATACATATTTCTCTTTCTCAGTAAAGCAGCAAGAAGAAAAATCATCACGTGGGGCCAGAAAGGAAGGCAGACTTTGCAATCTCCTGCACGTTTTGGTGAGCCAAAATAAGCACTTTAAGCTCACCTCTGAACACTAATATAAACTAAACAAGTAACAAGTAAATTTTTTCATAGACTGTGAAAGGACATGAGTGTCTAACTCCAACCAAATAGAACATAACTTTAAATAGCCTAGCACGACAGCACGTTATGCATCAGAGAAACACATAGTGCTCTGCAGTAAACCACAGGGTGGTTGAAGAGCAGACCTCCAACAGTAGATACCTGTATTGACATCAGCCAGTTGGTGAAACAGGCTCAGCTTGCCCCTAATTCCACTTTGAAGGGGATGATGGTGCAAGAATTACACATTAAATCAACTAGAGCGCTCTCAGTGCAACACTAAGGAAAGGGAAATTTGCTTGGGAAATTAGCTAATAAAATAGGTTTGGGAGGGGAGGAAGGACAGGACCCCCCCGCTGCAGGGCTCCCATGCCAAATGGCAGCAGTTGCTGCGGTGAGCAGGACACAATTCCCACAGGGAAATGCACAGGGTCACAGGGTGGCAGGTTAAGGTCATGACCATGCAAACCCAGACACATTCCCAGGGGATACAACGGGCAACCAGTAATTTGGAGTCACTTGTTGTGCCTAATTGATCACACAGGTGAACGTTCAGGATGCATCACCCCTGACTTCTTTCAAGCAGGAACAGGCTGTCACTTTTAAGTCTCAATAATCCACATGTGGCTTTTAAGATGTCTTGGGACTCACAATTTCTGTAAGACGAATGAACGATAAAAATAAAATCACTATGTTAAAGTCAAATCTATAAAAAGAAACACAAGTGCCAGACTCCTGGGTGACAACTGTCATGCAGCAGGAGGTGAATCATGCCCTGGCATAGGCAGGCTGTAATTTGGTGCAAAGAAGTTATCATAATCAATATTTACAGATGAGTATTTTTCTAAAAAGAGTGTACGTTTGCCACAACAAGGATTTGGAGACTGCTCTTGGAATATAAATAACAGTACCACATGAAAAATGCAGTGTCCCCCACCCCCATCCTCCCCCAAAAAATAAATACATCTTAAAACCTGAACATGCAGATTGACATTTACTGTATGAAATTGAAAGGCCAGGCAACAAAAACTCAGAGTGGAGGAGTCACATGCTCCTTTTGTGCTCCTTGTAGGACAAACTGAAGAAACAAAGTTGGAGAACCAAGTGCAATTATTTTACAATACTACTACAGAACTGGCTGGAAGCTCCTGCTGCGCAAAGCGCTGCACCGACACAAAGCCAGGCTCCGATTCAGGGGGCTGCGTGTCAGAAGCCATCACTGGAACATAACCAGTCACCAGCACCCCGCTAGCAAGAGGCGACCACTCCATCAGGGAAGCATTATGAAACTTGTTTATAAAAATCTTTGCAACATGTACTGCGCTATTATGCAACTGTTAAATACATCCGTATTTCCAGTGTGAAAACAAACACTGGGAAGAACTCCTAAGGGATGAATCTCTGGGATGCACCAGATAGATTTCAAGTTTATTATGTGGATGTTTCCAACAATTTTATGCTTTAAGAGCTGCGACAGTAAACCAGAGCCAGTGCCAAAGTTGATGCCTCAAAGGGTCTCAAACTGGCAGCAGCATTAATATCCTTTTCTGTGCAGCCTATGTTTAATTATATGGAAAACACAAAATTATTTTACAAAAGGAGTTTTTATTGGGAAATATTTTTTAAACTGTCTAGAAATCAAGATAGTCTAAAATAAAGAAAATTTAAGCCCTACTCATGCATTGCACCCGTTACACATATAACTATTTTTCATGCTTCTAATGGTTACTACAAGCTCTCCAGATAAGCTTTTGCTCATGGATTTTCTTTCAATATATAACCCAGGCTCACCTATGAGAAGGCCTGATATTGCAAATTGAATCAAGACTATCCCCATAATTTTAAATCACTAAAGAAAAGCCTGCAGACGTGTCTTTACAGATCAAATAGAACTCATAGCTGATTTAAATTCAAATTCTGTTAGTGCCAAACACCCAGCATTCCCGAACCAGTAAATTGTGTATCCAATTATCACTTGTGGAGTTCAAGAGACTGCATTTAAATGATGATTATGAAAATGAAATGGACTTGAAATGCCTTTTTGACTAGAAAAATGAGTGTTGAAAGCAACAGTTGCTCAGGAAAAGTGCTTCTAAAAATATTAATAGTTTTACTACATGTGGTTCTACTGAAGATTTAAAGGACGTTACTGTCAAGTCGTCTTCTTGTTGCCTGGCCCCGTGACAAGGTAACCTACAACACTCAAAAATAGGAAAATGCCCAACCCTGAGAAACAAAGTTTTTTAGTAAGAATAGCTTTGTCTTTGAGCACAGCAGCTGTGTCCTCAGCTGGACCTCCCACACCACCACAAGACATGATATTAACGTCTTCTGGAGAAACCCTGCTCGGACAGGTCTGGCAGCAGGCTCTGCAGAACAACAGGCTACATAACTCCGCAGGTACTGGGATGAGGGGGAAGGGGAAAAAAGTAAAAACCCAACCCAAAAAACAAACCAAACAAACTACAGAGGAAGTTAGAGACGCAAGAAAAAAAATCTTGCCTCTTAAACACAGAGCAGACTCTTCAGAAAGAAAAGTTTGGGCATGCTGAAACACCATAATTTATGGAAAAATGCAACTGGGCAGGTTCACTTAATGCAAAACCCACACAATTTTTTAAACCAGTGCATCCAGATGCCTTTTCCTTCCTTGTCGCTTCTGTGGTAACTTACCTCTCCCAGAGTATATATTGACCAACATATTGACCTTTTGTCACAGCTACTGAATTGCTGCCTTTTAAATGGTGCCTCTTAATTTAATAGAGCAGTAAACCTGGTGATACTTTCGTGCTTCATGTGGCCAGAAGCCTTTTTCCTTTCATAAACAAATCTAACTGAATAAAGCCTTAAAAACTCTTTCAGTCAGTAGCAATAAGGCCAGTAGGAATGATTTCAGCATCCCCGAGCAACCAGGCCTCTGCTTTGTTGCAGCATGGCAACACAGCACAGGATCTAACATTACCACGTTAATTCTAAACGAACGATGCGCTAGCAAACTGACATATCCTATAGTAACAGAACTCACGTTTCAAGCTTAGAATACAATTTTGAAAAGGTGCCATCCATTAAGAGAGAGCCATTGGGCAAACTAGGGACAAAAATAATGCTTCCAAATAAATCTTTAGGCAGAAATTTCAAACAAGCAACAGCTACGTACCTCAGTAATCTCAATCCCAATGCCCAATTACCAAACGACTGCCCAATGTATTGCTTCCAAAGCAATTTGGAAATTTGAAAATTTTCAATTCAAGAAACAGAAATATTTCTTGCAAAGAAGATCAAATAAAAATCACGTGGCGTAGTTTTACCATCACAGACAGGAGGAAGATCAGTGATGGAAAATTGCTACAAATATTCCTGATCCAAGTTTCTACACAGCAGACAAACGTGATAGATCTGATGCTTTCAGCAATATCACCTGTCTATAACAATGTCAACTCCAAGAACATTCCCAGGGCAACAAATATAGTGTTTGACACCACTTCAGAGATTGAAAGATAGTTCTTTTACTTCAAAGCCACTACAAGACTTTTATTCAACTTTTGGCTTCAGTGCAGAAGTTGAACTATATGACTGCTAGGACAATGCACAAAAGCACATTTCACATCACAGTGAAAGCACCGCATTCTTGGAGCTGGCAAGAAAACCTTTTTCACTCAAGTTGTGCCAGGCAATGTTTTTCTTCAGGAAGAAGACGCACAAAGAAATGCACAAAATGCTACATACGCAGGCTAAAGCGATGCATCAGCCTTGTTGGCTTCGTTCGTGTTACAGATCCCATGCTACTGGCACTGGATTTTTCTTCTATCTTAACTAAAGTTTTTTAAGCAGATCCATGCAAATGTTATCCTTGGTGTGACTGGATTTCTGTGCACAGAATACCGAATAATCACTGGTTTATCCACAGATTTGTTCTCTTATTAAAACCTTTAAGGATTTCCTGACAAGTGATTCCATACTTCATTTTGCCCTTTACGGTAGGCTATATATGAGAATCCTACAAGACTCAGTAACATTCTGGAGAATTCTCTTCTATTGCATTTCTGGTCATAATCAAATAGAATGAATTCCTGCTCTGCTCCTTTGTAAGTTATTGCTACCATATAGACTTGGCTTCTGTGCCTTTCATGCCAAACTTGCACCCCAACAAAAGCAAAACCCACAATTGCTGTTGGAAGTGCTCAACTTCTTCATGTGACTTCATCTATTTAGAATAAATGTAAGATTCAAGGGGCTTGAAATTTTTGCTGTTTTTTTAAAAAAGAATCCTACTGAATTTTTAAGCCAGCAATGATCTCCTTAAAAATTTCTCCTGAGTATATCACAATGCATGCAACTGAGAACCTTTACAAAATTATACAAATTTTCAGATCGGTTTCTGTAAAATTCCATATATTTTTATCATTGTTGAGTATGATAACACTCCTACAGAAAAAAAGAAAACTGAGGAAGGAGGAAGGGGCAGAGGAACACTGTTGCTTCAAAAAATAATCTTCAAGAACTTGCAAAATGCAGAAAACATTGCTCTTCTCCCTATACTTCTTTACAGAAAGGCTGATGAAGTTAAGAAATTTATACAACCCATGCAAACAGAAGACAGAAACGCCTTTTTAACATAAGCCAAGCAAAAAAAATCCAATAAAGTTATACAGAAAAAAAAACCCTATCGCATATTAACAAGAGACCATAATTTCATTTTCATATTCGCTTCAGAGTCACGAGTTCTTGCATTATGTGGCATCTGAGTATGCAGACATATTATTTCCTTATGTTGCAGCAACCTCAGTAGCATATGTTCCCCCACTTTTTCCTTTGCGCAGTTCTTCAAACTTGCAGCTAATCAAAAGAAATTTCTGGGATCTTATCTTCCATTTTTAGTGCTGGCCTACTTAAAAAAACAAAGGGAACCCATCAATAGCAAGACATGCCTCTCCCTTTGTGAAAATGAGTAAAAGGAAACAATATCTCTGTCCCTCCCTTGATCAGATTATTGAGGCAAACAGGCTCACAGACTTTCAAGAGCTGTTAACAATTCACCCAGCCTGGTATAATGTATGGAAGGAAAGCAGCTGGGGAAAAGAGGCAACCTGCAGTTAGAATAGATTGGATGCAACATCAAACCACATGCATAGCCACGGCACTCCAGGGTAGTCGTGGTGGGACACCTTCCTTTTGACTAAACTTCTGGACTCCTGCCCAATTCAGTTTCGTTGGATTCAGTTAAATTCTTTGTGTGCAACTTCCTGAACAAGCACATATCTGTATCTGTCAGATTCCCACACTTCCTTCAGTCCACAAACAGCAATTTGCAAAGGCAAGAGTGGGATTTTTCAGAGCTCTTAGTTACTCACATCACATCGATCAATTTTTCTAGTGATCAAGGACAAGCGGCTGATAACAAAACCTTGACAGATCACGTGGAGGCAGCTGACTTTGAGCAAGTAAAACCTTTGAGAAAAGGAACTGTATCTACATCAGCAGTACGCACTGGGTATTTCTGCAAAAACTACCCTAGGAAATAAGATCTAACTCTGGCCTAGATTTCTACTGTCCCCAATCTTCCTTACGTTTTCCATAAGGACAAGCTTTCTTTATGCCAATATATGTCCAAGATGACTGAAATAAAGACTGAGTGACAAGTTAAGAGAACACAAAAACTTAAGCGTTACATCAAGAATTATAGAGATTCCAACATCATGGGATTTCACCTGGCTAGATACCATAGTGGGCTCAACTGCACCACGTTAGGAACTACGCAGATAAAGCAGCCCTCATCCTAATTTTGGGGCAGACTTGGGTTCACAGTTGACAGCTAGGGGCTTCCTATGTTTTCGAAGAGTCCAAACTGACGTCTCTAGAGAGCTGATTTGCTGAACTCTTCCTGAACTTCAGTGCAAGAGGAGAGGCTCTCTCTTCTCAGATAACCCCTAACTGAACTGGCTCCAAATGCTTCCAGGTGTTCGTTTTGCAGACAGTATTCCCAATGAAGTCAAGCACTGCCATCATGTTCTACCTATACTGAAAATCACTGGGAAAAGAAGAAAATAAATGTGGAGTCTCAAAATTGATCACGAGTGAAGGAACAGGGAAAAAATGAGGTTCAAATCCTTGTGACGGTTCTGATGAGGAAAGGACACGCTTTCACTCATGGTACAGAAAAGCACATGTGCAGCAGCCGCATCTGTGTTGCAGCTGTCTCCATCCCTTATGCTTTCTGCTGAAACTTCAGTGGTCTAACAGATGCATTAATTACAATTTAAAATGAACCTGCACTTGAAGAAGAGGCAGGGAGGAAGGAAAAAATGATGTGGCAGGTACCCTTGGCAGCAAGTCTTAAAGGACAGCAATTTACAATTATGTGATCATTTTAACAAGGCAACTTTCCTTCCTCTGAAGCATTTTTGTCCTCTGCACACTGCAGCTTATCCCATGTGCTCAGCAGTTCTATTTATATAGATGTGACTCACCTTAGAACTGCCTCAGACAATGTACCTCTTCCACTTTCCCTTAAAAAATAAAAATAACAACAAAGGAAAAATAGCGTTGAACTAAGATTCTCTTTCTAAAGTTCATCCTGAAATGTTGACAAGACTGTGGAGATAATGCGATATTCAAGGTTCAGAACGCTCAGAAACAACGCAGGGGTCTCGGGTGAGCAGAGGGGAACCAGTAGACCAGAAACTGTCACCCTGATTCCACATGACACTGCCATATGCCTATCACTGCAACAGCATCAGGAAGAAGATCCAAGACCTCATCTGCATACAGAACATCATTTCAAAAATGTCTTCAACGGACAGACAAGTCAAACAGTTATTTTTTCATTGTAGTCCCTTAAGTGAATTGTTATGTTGCTTTTACTGTTAGATCGAGGACATTCTTTTAAAATAAGAAAAATAAGGAAAAAAGCAGTGAAGCTTAGCTGGAAAGTTAGACGTGTCCCTAGAGATCTCTCATCTAAAGTCTGGGAAAAACAGGCTCTAATCTACTCTGGTACTCCATACACAGACAAAAAGAAATATTTTGCAGATGGTGTTCCTGAGGGGGTGTGGGAGGCAGGGAAAAATAACTTCTCCACATTCAGTCTTTCTACAATGCCTAAAGGTAGAAAGGAATCAGATTTCTCTCACTTCTTCAAGTTCTACTTTTTTTGGTTATCTATCCCAGTTGCTCCCTGGAACCCCATGCACACGCTTCCTCTCCACTACACCTCATCCCCTTCCACTAGGCAAAACCGTTCCAAGGCTGCGGCCACTTCCTCACCAAAGCCACCCAGTCTTCACTTCCCAACAGCTCTTTCCTCATAAGAGCTCCTCATCAACTGTACAACAAGGAGGGGATGTCATCTCTTTTTTCATGTGTGTAACAGGATTGGAACAGCCAAACTCAGAGCCACCAAAATGGACAGTCCAGTTAAAGTAACCTGTGCTTCTTGGGTACATCTCCTTCCTTCCCCGAAAGACTTGAGTCTTGTGGGCTCAGATTCAAGGGCCTGCACTGAAACTGCGAGTTACAAAATATCATAATTACTTAGGAACAATTTACTGATTCATTGTCAATAAGCCTGATTTGATAAACATCACCTCCCACTAGCAAGCAGGAAGCAGTTCTGACAGAATAAAGCAGAAAGCTCTTACCCTGTCCTGTCATGTCCCAGCTATTCCAGTTAATTGCAGCTGATATATCAACTACAGCAATGTCTTCACTTTAAAATTATATAGTGTTGACTGCATGCTTGTAAAAAAACCCTTGTTCTAAGAAAAAATGTTTTACTTCATTGTTTGTTTTAAAGCTCAATACAAGAAGATCAATTTCTTCCTTTATGCAGACCTAATGCCCCAATTGGCAAAACTTAATAGCAATAATCTCTACCCAGAAAACCTGAGTTGTTCTTCCCAAATTCCTCAGCTGTAAGTAATCTTATGTGAACCACTGTGAAGGAAGTAAAATCCAGCTTGTCCTCATACACAAACATGAACTGAAGCATCAGCATTCCTCAGTGAGGTCCAAAGTCAGAGAAGGCTGTTCAGATGTAACACGTAGGGCTATGTGCAGTTAAGTATGTGCTAAAGTGCTTCTGTGAAATGAAGGGCCAAGACAAACCTCCTAAACAGAAGCCACTTCTCCTGGCCCCTCTGTTATATTGTAAAGTACAGTTTTCTTGCCTCCAGAGACTCCACCATCAGCCTACCCAAGAAGAATCCAAGACGTGCCATCACTAAGTGGGCAGCACTGACTTCTAGGAATGGGAAGGGAAGGCTCGCCAGCAGCTCTTTCATTCCCATCCTTTTCAGAAGGATGGAGTAGAACTAAAGCTCTCAAATCACCAGAGCTATTAAGAAACCAGGAGGTGCTCCGGCTACCTGCAGACTCTCACAGAACACAAGACGACTGTTTTAGTGGAGAAACTGCACAGGATGACCTTGAATTTCCTCCTCAGGTGCTAAAACTCATTTAAGTATGTGTCACCTCGCTCGCTCTGACATTTCAAAGGCCATCAGTAAGATGTCCTTATTGCATCTTGTTTCAATGGTCAAGTCCTATGAAAGGAAACTGAATCAGGACAGAGTCGGTTAAACAAAAATTTTGCTTTGCTGCTGCCTAATTAGATGATGCTGACTAATCCTCTGCATTACTTTAGAGTGAAAGGAACCCAGCAGGAGTGTTAAGATGGGTTTTTAAAGAGCTAAAAGCCATGAATTATTTCCTTTTACAGGGAGTATTCCTCTTGCACAAGTTGCTTCATCAAGTGTTCTTTCCTAAGATTATATTCTCCATAAAACATCTCTGTGGCCTACAGCATTAGAAGTTCAAAGAACAGCATAAGGAACGGAAAAGAGAAAAACAAGCTGGACACAATCTCCTAAAAAGTTTTCCATACAGAAGTGACTACAATGAGAAATTATTTGCAGGACTGACCTCTTGACCATAAAGTAAACAGGGACTATAAATTTTTGCTCGCCCCTTGCAAAAATGCAGACCTGTGGCTAACTGTACCATCATGTAGCCCCTTACCAAATTCACTAAGAATTGCTTGTGGGTTTATGGTGAGGCAAGCACAGGCAGCCCTTGCAAAGCTCAACCTCACGCTTGTACAGTCCTGGTGGACTGAGAGAACCTTAACAGACTTAACACTGCTAAAAATTTAAATTTAAAACGTCCTCATTGCATTTCCTCAGAGATCCTGCTAAAGCACAGCTACAAAATACACAAGTTGAAAATTAAAAGGCTCCAGACTGAACTATTCAATGATGGGAAATCATTACCAATCTTTTTTGAAGCTTTAGCAGAATGACATCATCAACTATCTCATTATGTCAACTGGTTCCTACAGTAAGGAGAATTCAACTGCTCAAGCCTTCTTTTCTTCTCCAAGCTTAGCTCATTAAGTTATGATCAATTAGGAAACATAATAGCCCTACTGGCAAGACAAGGCAAACAACAATAGAAGCCCAGTCAGTGGGGGTCACACAGTGTAAGACTGAGTGTTGAGGAGCTATCGCTCCATTGTCACGTTGAGTATGTAAAGCTTCTCCGTCTTCCATGATGTCAGCCAAGGGAAAACAAATGCACTTTGTAGATGATGAGTTTTCACTAAAACTGCAGTAAAGCGACCTCAGTGCTCCAGTGTTGTAGATTTCCCAAAGTCATTTCAAGGTAGACAGCAGCGCTCTTCACAGCCTAACCTCTTGTGGGACCTGGGATACAGATCAAACACTGCTGCGTCCTGCTAGCCACGCGTGTGCAAACCTAAAGAACACCAACAACATACATACGGTGATGGTAACTGGGAGAAATTCAGCCCTCTACAATCAGGATGCTCAGGGCCTTGTGTACTGTGTCAGACTCATGGCAGCTGCAAGTAAAGACTGACTGCTACATGGAGCATCTTCTTTAGGTTCCTGTATGTGCATCTTGAACTATATTTAAAAGTCCTCCTTAGGAAAAGACAATTTTTGAACGACAGCTTTATCCTTAAAAATATCTCACCATAAACAGCCTTCTGCTCCACAGCATAGCTCCTGAAGGCTGTACAAGGTCAGATATGCCTCCTTACTTTAGTGACAAAACCAGGTCAACAGAACTGCCTACTTACTTCAAATACTTACCAACAGCTAATCCACTGGGAGAACATGAGGGCTGCAGTACTCACTGCGGACAGATTTTTAAGTCTCAGGCTTACCTGAACATGCAAGTTGGCTCAATAATTCTGTTACCAGTGATTATGCAGAAATGGGGGTTAGGACAGAGGAGAAAGCAGGAGGAAAAGACAGTTCACTTTACAGTTTGTGCAAGGAAAAAAACTAAAACTCCCTTCTACTTCCACTGCAGATAGGCTGTCAGGAAACAGAATGAATAAACACAAGTCCACACAGATATTTTGTAAGGGCAGCTGCATTCAAAAATAACTTCTTAGGTATATCTGCAGGTAAGCCTCTACACTGCGTGTAGCTTTTTAGATCTTGTGTTTTTACTGACAGAGAATTTTACAAATTCCTACTGCAATAATGCTCAAAAAAAAAAAATTAGACACATACATATTGTTGCATACAATTAAGGTAATAACTAGTTCCCATAAAGGACATACATGCAGGTATCTGAAACAATAGCTGATGCAGAATACCTGAACCTGAGGAAGAGTGCAGGTATTAAGTCAGTACATAAATGCAGAAGATATGCTGCTGGACATAACTTTTACTCAAGGTCACTGATGAAGTTGTTTTAATGTAATTAATTCTACAGCATTTAGAGTAATTTTTTAAAACTTGGCATAAAGCAGTAATTCCTATGAAGCACAACAAGAAGCCAAGGACTGTGCATCACCCATAAACAAGAAACCACTACACTCTTGTCTGGCATTGGCTGTGCTGGGTGAGGGTTAACCAGACTCTGCTGACTCACCAAGGCAGCTCAGTCATCCCCTCCAAACAGGACTGAGGAGAAACGTCCCCTGAAAGTCAGGACCCAAAAGGCAATGCCGGGGAAAAAAAAGAGAAAGGAATGAGGTAATTTTAATGTCAGCTGTTTTCTATGATAGTAAATAACACATCTTCCCCTTGGTATTCAGATAACGTGACAACATTTAGAAAGAATTTCAGTTGGTCTCAAATAATTAGATGGAGTGAAAAAAGATTTGAATCTTTAACATGAAAGACTGAAGAAATTCACACCCTTCTTTCCTTTATGAGGAACCTTGTCACTTTATTGTCCAGTGAGCAGGCTCACCATGGCAGACAACAACAGGATGGAAGAACAGCAGCCAGGGGGGGTTGAAGCACCTCAGAATGTATTTCAGACCCAACAAAACAGATTTAATAATTTTCAGTGCATTTTATTCCAAACAGCATGTGACCTATTTTAGGCCTCAGAGTTGACTATAATTAACTGTAATTTGTACAGATTTCAATTTAATACATGAACTGGCTTGCTAATAAATTTAAAAATTAAAGCAGGGCAATTTCTAAAGTTAAAGTAGTCAGAAACCCATTTTTAAGTTAAAACATCAGACAAATCTACACTGTATATCAAGTCTATATGATAATTCTTTCCAGCACAACTTCAAGGTAAACATTTTAAAGAAAATTTTATGCTGTCTCAATCCCTTAGCACAAGGACAAAATGTGATTCTGTAGTCTGAAAAACTCTACTTCCTTTCAATAAAAAGGCATATTTTTAAAATTGTTTTCTTAGTGGCAAGTGAGACTCTTATATTTCAAATTTAGTTCTGCTTTGTAATGGCATTCTTAAAAACTTCTGGCAGACAGCGTTACAAAAACTGAGTTACCTAAAGAAGAGAGTAATAGAGAAGAAACCGAAACAAGATAAACATCCAACTGCCAAAACTCTACATGGCTACACACTTCATTGCTCTTTCACAGTTCATCTCCATAAGCTCCCTGCACACTACCTACCTCAAAGCAGTGTCTCCTGTAGCCCCCCCATACTCCAGCACTTGAAAGAAAAAAGCACTTGACCTTAAACCTGTAGTTTACCAGGTTACTCAGCTAACGTGCCGGCTACCTTCCCCAGCAATCCTCCCCTATGGGGTGCTTGGGAAGGGAAAAAAAAGGGGAGCTATGGGCTGAATGAGTGGTTCCGGGTACAGCAGCACAGCTCCAAGGTACTGTGACACTACAGGGGAAAAAAATAGCATTGAGCGTAGAGCTCATAAGCTTATCTCTGGGACAGAGACAGAAGATTCTGCCTGTGATCTTAACTGCCATTAAACCTCATATGACATTCAGCATGCCACTTTTTCCTCTGACCCCATTTCATCTACAAAGAGGTCTAATTACAACTTCCCTACTTTACTTACTTAATCTTGGAAATCTCTGAACGATGAGGCCATGATTAAAACAAAAATTTTGCTGTTATATAAAACACAATTTTGTTTAGGTTCAAATGAGATCCCCAAGCCTGCTGAGACATGCACTTCTTTTCAATCTCCCATTCTCTTCTCTCCTATTTCCTTACTCAAGAAAACACAACCATTTCCAGCCTCCCCTTCCACTGCCACCTCCAGTGTCACACAAAATCCCAGGAGTGAAGATAAATAAAAGAAAGTTCCATTTTAGAAATTCATGCAGACATCCTCCTAGGAAAGAAAAAAAAAAAAAAAAAAAAACAAAACACCAAACCCCCCACACAAGCATAACTTCTTACTCATTTATATCCAGGCCTTCCTTTTTCTCTCCTTCCCAGACACTTTTATCTAGGCTACAAAATTTTCTCTGTCCATGAAGGTGAGTTCTCACAAAATCCCTTTTATATTCAATGTGATAAAGAAAACCAGAAGAAAACTACAAGGATTTTGATTAGAACTTGGCATACTGTACATTTGCAAATAGATAAATATTTCTACCCTACACCTCCAAATTGTTACTTTAATGACATTTCTGTACTTAGTATCCCTCCTTTGTTGGAAATTTTTATTTCTCTGGTAACTTTTGAAATAAACAGCAGTTTGTGAAGCAAAGAAGAATAAACCCATGAAATCTAAGGAAGCAGAGAAAGAAAACCCAACTCACAGTGCCCTTATCTGTATCAGCACATGCATAAAAACACCTGCTGGATTTCACTCCAACACATCCCTTCAATGAAGATAGCCACATCTGTTTCAAAATTCAGCATCAGACTTTTGCCAAAAGTTTTCCTTACTAATACTGCAGCTTAATTCACAGCCAGGCTTTGCAATGACTTCAAATGGAAAGCAAGTCTGATAGTTTTGCAGTGCTGTCTGGCAAGCCAGAATAGAAATGAGGGATGGAAAGAGTGTTGGAAATCGAATTAATAAGTAGTAGATGGTGACATTCGAGTAGAGGAGATATGATAAAAGCAATAACACATCATTCTGACCTGACAAACTTCAGATAAAGCATAAATGGTCACTGATGATGTAAAAACAGAGTTAAGAGTCCTTGGAAGTATTAGTTTTCCTTGGGTAGTTGTCATTCCTACAGCCCAGAGAGAACTTTTTTGCCTCTCTGCAATTTAAATTGCACCCATTTTGCATTTGGCTTCCAAGAAAATTTTGTTCTAATTCAGAACAGTCTTTCTCAGAGGGAAGTGAATTCCTAGCACCACAGTGAATGAGTAAATACAGCAAGGGCAAATGCAACTTCCAGCTTGCAGGGTGTTTAAAAGAAAGGCTTTGAATTCCTTCCAGCATTTAAACAAACAAACAAACAAAAAAGGCAACGTCCAGTCAAAATAATCACGAAGCTAAGGAGAACACACAGGCACACAAACACAGTCCAGGTAGCCATCAGTGAAGTGTAAGATATCAGAAGAGCACTGCAGAACTGTAAGAGGTTTGGGCTCCAAAGCATCCACACCTGCTTAACTCTGAGCTGAACTCAGAGTGCCAGCAAAACTACTAGAACGTGCCATGAAATGCCAGAGGATGTGCACAAAAAGGCACAAAGCTCAGTTAATATACAGAATAAGTGAAGTTCCAACACACTGCAAGTGTAGACAAGCCGAAAGAGAAGATTCAAGTGGGAGACAAGGCAGGGCAGGAACAGCTGTATGACCCCAGATGTGCCCTACTTCTCAGTCAACAACTTTTGCCCCCTTGCAGCAACTTGTAACTCAGCCAGACTGCGAGAGCAGATCTTTCCTACAGCGCTGAGAGCTCTTGCAGCAGTTCACCATCTGGTTCTGCTGCTCTTTGCTTCCATGTCAGGCCACTTAAGATACAGTCATAAACGTGGTCTGGCTGAACGGTGTCACCAAAACATCCACTTCTATCAAAAGTGTCATCCCAAAGTAATAAGCGTGTGTGCACATAAGGGGAGCAGACAGCAGTGATGTAAAAACATCAGAGAAGAAATACAGCCCTGGAACAAGAAAACCACCTCCAGGAAAGAAAAAAAGATATAGAAATAGGAACCAATGATTAAAAAAAATTAGTAAGAATGGAAGGGTAGTTCCCTGTTTGCTCACTCTAAGAACTGCACATCATAACATACTTTGTATGGCTGCTTGTAGAAGCATTTCATCTAAGGGGTGGTAGGTCAGCATCATCCCTTTTCTGGAAAATGCTACTGATTGGGCTTTATCCAAAATGAGAAGTGTTAATTGTTTACACCAGCAATAGAAGCCGCAGCAGCAGCAATCGCTGTCATCACCATTTTCTGCTACTCCTGTTTGGTTTTCAGTTTTTGCTGTTGTGGTAGCAGCTGTTCCTTAACACTAGCACCCCTAAAATAAGGATTACTCTTGTTTCTGACTGTTTTCTTATTTGTGCATTTCCATGCACCACCCCCAAACACAGGGCCTGTTCAGGAAAGAATAATGACACTTGAAAAGAACCACCATTGAGAACCAACTGGGGATTTTGGCCTTCTAGTAGCATCCACATCAGGATAAAGGCTGCTACTAAAGATATCAGCTATTAAAAAAAAAACACCCTGAGTGTTCCAGCACCCAGCTCGAATCACCATGCAGTTTTGCCTCTCTGACAGTTGACCAAACTAACACTGTCTGGTTTGAATTATAACTACCAGTTGACCAAACTAACACTGTCTGGTTTGAATTATAACTACCCCTTTATCTCAACTGAGAGGATTTTTATCTTGCCAACCCTTAGAAATTCTCAACTGATATGCACATAATTGCCCTTTCATCAAAGTAAAATCAGGTTTTCAGCTGTTTTGCTACGCTATAGAGATTTACATATCATGCAGCAGAGGCATTGCAGAACTCGGACAACAGACATGCAGAAGAGCAGGTGCCACGAATTCTTTAAACGTAAGGTAAGGTCACCAGGAAGGCTTCTTTTTTTGAACATCACAGAAAAATAGTATGTTCTTCCAAACTGATCATGTGGTTTTCAACAAACATCATACTTCATATTTCGCCCAGCCAAAACGCAAGCCACACTGACCACATAACTGAAATTGTGGCTGGAAAATGGAAAACATTCACCTTCATGAGTGGCAGGAAATAAATAATCATCCATTAAGCGCACAGAGACATAAACAATGACATTGCGCTCTTCAGAGCTGTTTCGACTTGTCTCAAAGAGCTTCTTTCTAATGAAATAGATCAGCTGAACTCAAAGTAACCACACACTCATTCCCTGCTATGTTTTAGTACCCATATCATCCTTATAACTAAAATGGCTGAAGCACTCAATGTACTTACTTGAATAAAAGAAGCTGTTTAAACAGGGGCTGCAAAACCAAAGGAAAACATGCAGTTTTCCAATTCTATAATAGATATGGTAAAAAACAACCAAGTCAAACACAAGAGAGATACACACATTGCTCGACAGCAGAAATGTTAGGTATCACTTCAGTCCTCCTAGAGAATTCAGCTACCCCAGCTTAAAATACTAACAAGACCAGTCCCCTCTCCTAAAAGTCCAACTTTGACTTGAATTTTGAAAGGGAAAAAAAAAAAATATCAAACACTGGTACTACAAATGCATCCCACCCCAGAATGGAAAATTAATACTATGAAAAATTCAGTCATGTCATTAATCTTTGTAATACTTGCCCGGTACCAACCACTGAACTGCAAGATTGATAAGGTCAACTTCACTGAACTTTGGCCCCTCAGATAAAGTAATACATCTTAGAAATTATTGAACGCTCATAATTCACTGAGTGTCTTTAATCTTCAGCTCTAGCTGAATTTTGGATTGGGTTTCGAGGCAAAGTAAGTTCTTGCCCCAACAGGCCCAGCACATTCGGAGAAACTTCCACGATATTTCTCTGTGATGGCTTTTAGTGAGCATTTGGGGTTCAAAGAGGTGAAAGAACCAAGCGCAACCATTTTCAAAGCATTTCATCAGTTGCAAGGAGAGCGCCGGCCGGTTCTGCCCCACCGCCTCGAGCAGGGCAAAGCCTGCCGACCGACCACTGCCCCTGTGCAAACTTCCACTCCCCTCCTCCTGCTCTCCTTGGCAGCACAGCTCTCCTCAGCAGCACCCCTCGCTCGAGGGATGCTCAGCAGCCCTGCCTGCCCCACAGGTACACACCACCGAAGGTCAGGGAAGGGGAAGGAAAACACTGTCTCCGCTTGCTAGTTTGCTTTTGTTGCCTTACTTGTTCTATGTAAATTGGGACTATAAACTCAATCTCAGTCTACATGAGAGCAATTACACTAACAATTTCAATCACATCCCAGTCCCTGTACTCTCACCAACTCTTCTCAAGAGGGGCAGAGAGACTTTCAGAGCTCAATGAGGTAAAAGATACCCTCCAAGAGACAGGAAAGAAAATTAAGCATTGATTAGCTATGAAATCCTGTAGCCTTTCCAGAACTCCATTTTTTTGTGCATAGAGTTAAAAAAAAAAAATTATATTTCACCTGCAAACCACGTTCAGAGATACAGGGATGCTTGCTTTTTTTGAGCTACACATTTATTACTATTTGTGTCAGAAATCTAAGTGCAAACTACTCAACCCTAGATTACATTTATAGTCAATGGAAAAAAAAACCCAAACCCTGACACTACTTCTCAGGGGGGAATTAATCTTATCTTAAGGCAAGCACTAAAGACAGGTCAGCTTTATCACCCCGGGAAGGTGCTTATTTGTCTGCATCAACCACAGAGGAAGCCCAGACACAGCCATCCAGTTTTTAAATGCTCAAGTCGGGCAGATGTATCCTACCAGAGGAGGTGGTTTCTAAACCCATTAATCTGGTCTAGTGACTGGAACACTGTTAGGAAAAACTTAAGGACCCAATACAAGAAAAAAGGTCACTTAAATTGCTTGTGCAAATCTGGCTGAAATTAATGTGGCAATTTAACCTAGAATTGGGGGGGTGGGAGAACCAACAGTCCTAATTTTAAATAGTACCATTAGATCACAATCATCTCCAACCTACATTGCAGGGGTTGGGGTTTTTTTTCCGATTTGGTTTTACAGAAGTAAGTATAAGAAGCTTCACATTTAGGGTCTGAACAGCTGAATCAGGTGGATTCCAAACACGGTGGCCTCAGAGATAAAGAAAAACAAAGCTTTGCAGAAGAACTTGTCTGCATAAAGTTATTTCTAGCACAGCTGCTATGCTGTCAAATTTGGTTATCAAGGGACAAAACCCAGCTCATTCTTTGCCTTGAAATACTGTCCTTTATCCTAATTGTGAAACCAAAGCGCTGTCTTCTCCTAACCAATGATGTGTCCTGCTGTTTGATAGTCTGCTTGCATTTAACAAGACATGTTAATCAAGTATCTTCGAAGTTTTCACGAAAGAACTAATAATTGCCCTAATTTGTGTCTCTGGTTTACTTTATATTCCAATATTCATTTTCATACTCAAAGTATTCATTAGTTTTGCTCCCACCTGGGAGGCAAACAGTTAAGAGTACCCAAATGCTTGCTACTCTGCCACCTTTCTCAAGAGTCAAACCAGCACGCTGCTGTCCTTCAGACACATCTCCTCTAGCTGCTGCCAGGTACTCTGAAACCTATTTATACACAGGCTTCTTAAACATTTTCTAAGATAGGTCAGGCAACCTTGTGAATTTAAGTAAAACAGTAAAGCCACTGAATAGCATTCGATGGTGACTCTCAAACATCTGAAATGAAATCCTTGCCATCGGTGACAGGCAGACGTACCATGGCAGCTATGAGACAGCAGTTTCACCAGGTGAGGTAGGACGCACAGCAGTAAGTTATTTAACAGCAACAGATGCCTTTGAGGAAGCATTACCTCATTCTCCTCCTCCACATTCATTCCCAGTTGGAATTATGACATAAAATCCATGCTATTCATAAGAGATAACAAGCAAATGAAGTGCCAGTGTGCACACAGCACAGGAAAAGCAGGGAGACAGAGGGACCTCTCCCCACTTTTTCAAGGCAATACCCCTGACCCAGCTTTTTTTCCCCCCTGTTGAAGAGCATCTACACTAGAGCAAAACATTAAAAAAACCTCACCAAAAAAAAAAAAAAACAAAACCAAACAAAACTAGCCCCACTAATTTAATAGAGGGTGGAAAAATTCCACACAGAACAACTCCTATTAAAGAAAAAGCATTTTAGGGCACCTTAGAAATACAGAGATGCTTTTTTAAAGCACACAAGAGCCACAGAGGTTTCCTTTTCCCTTCTCCCCCACATCTAATCTCTCTCAGTTGTACATGTTGTAAATGTATGAGCCTGAGAATATAATGAAACAATTGTGTTAAGGAGCAACTTTGTTCTTTTGCTTTATTAAAATAAAAAGGCAGGAGGGGGAAGAGTTTGAAACAAAATCTGAGATGGGAAAGCAAATCAGTATTTGGTCCCAAGTTCTCCTGATAGCACATTTTTACTGCAACGTGTAACTAGTTTCTTGTTTCTCCACAGATTCTCAGTACCACCACGCAGCTGGGTAGAAGATACAGCCCTGCCGAATCTTTTCCCCCACTGAACCTGTGATGTCAACGTTCCCATTTATGCACAGCTGGAGAAAGGACTTAAAACTTCAAGAGTAGTATTACACCACGGGTGTGCAACTCACAGCAGCACTAAAAAACCTGTTACAAACTTCCACAGGATACAAGATCTCAGCAGCAACTAACCCAAAATGCCAGACATCAAAGGCTGTTGACTGACAAATACTGGGTGGAAGAGCTACTCCAAGAGTTCACCACAGATGTTGAATTTGCAACATTCCTGACAGAAAGCAAAACCACAGCTCTTGCAACAAAATGGACTTTTTTTGATCATAGGAAGGAGATATCCAAAGACTAGCACAGACCACTGGAAAATGATTAAAAGAAAAACTGATCACCTAAACCACAAAGTTGAAGGCAAAACAGTAGGAAGAAACAGAGGAAAAGGTCATCATCCTGCGTATTACTTGCTTTAACAGCAGACTTAAACAGAAAAGCGATCATTAAGAATATCTGGCACTCCAAATTTGTAAAACCTATTAAACTAGTTCACTGTAGTCTTAAATTAATGACAGGAATGATTCCTTATTAATTGATAAAGCATCCTAACTCAAAGACAGCAGTGAAAAATTTTGATACACAAGGTTTTTCCCAAAACTTATATAACTGCACCTTATACCCATCCATTCCCACAAACTCATGAAGGCCAGAAAACTGAACAACACAGTTCCACAGTAGCAGTAAGAAAAACAAACAAATAAAGCAAATAAGCAGCAGATTCTCTTCCTGATGAACACAACATAAGGTATCTTCATTTATAAATTGCCTTCCTTTTTCAGAGACCCCTGAAAACAGGTCTTCAGTGTGATTTTAGCCTCTCCCTGCAAACTCATATTCAATTCCTGTACAATTAAATACAACAAAGATTTGATGAGGCCCTTGAAATATGTATCACAGAAACACATTGAAGAGATCCACCACTTAAAGAAAAACAATCCTTCTGACATTCATTCTGGCACTCACTGTCACCACCAACAGTACCCCAAAGTACAGGTGCCCATAACGTAGCCTTGCTGTTCACATCTACCTGTATATATGTGTGTGTGTGTGCACTGCAATTACTTACTTTATATATATAAATATAAACAAAACGTAGGATTCAGTGTGGGCACAAATAACATTTATAGAAATTGAGGTTGCACTTAGAAACCCTGATCTGCAATTATCACATTCTTATGTCCTACACAGAGACCACATTCACACATACGCCACACAAACCTGCTCTCAAACTCGTCCATAATTAAATCAAATGGCTATTTTGCAAAATTCCAGCTTACAGGTTTCATACTTTTTGAATTTAAAGCTAAGCTAAAAATGAAAAAAAAGAAACAGGTGGGTATTCACCACACAGAACTGTATTTACTGCTTGGATATTGAGCGTGGAGGTAGAGAACATCCTTCCCGTGTTTTAAAATTGTAGAAATAAAAAAAGGCTATGTGGGGAAACAAGATGTTCAAAACACCTCTAGGGGAAAAAAAAAAAAAAAATCCACACCACACCACACCCCCCAAACAAACACAAATACTGCTTCATTGATTCACCTGAGAATCAGAACTTATTTTATTTCCAGACACCCACATTCAAGCCATGAATCACCATATTTTCTGGCTGAAAGCCAGCGCTGCAGTTCTAGTTACTATGACAATATTGATGCCTCAGTGCTCTGTAGTCTTACATATAAAGGTATTCATTCAAAAATAAACAAACAACTGGGGAAAGGGGGGGGGGGGGGGGGGAGCAGTCCAGGCAAGGTTACAAGTAAAGAAAACACTTCTTAAAAAACGTTCATATAAAGTTCAAAACTTGCTGAAAACACAAAAAGGAAACAGTCAATTTATCACAGGAGCTATTTCTGCAACAGGACACCCCTGAACTTCCCGAGGGCCTGCCTCTGTAGTAAAACTTTACTCCTGTGGGTTTCCCCTCCAACTCCCCCATGAGGCTTCACCTCTTCTAATGGCAGGTAATGCGGAGGAAAGGTCAGTTTGAATTTGTCTTTTATTTTTGCCTGAACATCTGTTTGTTTCTCTCTGAACGGATACACTGTTGTTGTCCACATACATCCTGACCTAGATACTCATCTTTGCCACAGTTTAAACTGTTTCCAAATTGAAAACCCTTGGCATCGCAAGAGGAAAAGCGAGGAACTCCTACTCATTCAGATGAAAGTGTTTTAATAAAACATCACTCCTATTCTAGTATTCTGACTGTTTCTCCCTGATTTTACAAGAACTAAAATAAGCTTAATGAACAACTGAAATACAGTCACTGCACGGCCCTCTGCAGAAAGCAGCAGAATGACTTTTCAAGCCCCAGATGCGATACATCAAGCCAGAGCCCTGAGGAAACAGAAAGCTGTGTCTTTTCAGAAAGAATCTGATCTGCTATTAAAGGGCTTACAGACAGTCGTACACCAGATCACTTTTTGGAAAAGTTTCTGCTAACTTCAACAACGTTAAAATCAAACCCACAATCGCTTAAGATGAACCTCATTCAAAAAGACAACTTTACTTCTTCACAACTGGCAAGTCCACAACACTCAAAAGCAGATCTTAGAGGATTTACATTCTGTATTAAAGTTATGCTGATCTTGCACTAATGCAGAGACGCTCCCTTTAATCACAAGTCTTCAGTTTCATCCATCCAACCTGGGTAAGTTTTAAGAAACAGTATCTCCAAAAGCCCAGTAGCAGAAGTAAAAACGTGCGTGCTAGGAGTACAACATGGTGGCAGGCAAACAGCCCACGTACACATGTGTGTAAACAGTCAATGGGAACCATGAGAGAGAGAAATCTGTTATAGCCCATATCACCATCCTGCGTGGGACTGTCACAGCCTTTTAAATGCTTTTATCCCCGTCCAGCAGCTACATGTTATCATCCCTGCTGTACAGAAATGTCCATTGAAGTGTAGTTTCTTATCTTGGCAACAAAGATAACTTGGGCAACGGAATAAACCAGGTAGAAAATTAAGGCCTTGTTTATCTGAAGTGCAGGGGCCGTTCTCCCAGTCCACGTCACCTTACCCACAGCTCGGTAATTAAAATATATTTCTGTCTGTCTCCTCTGGTGTATTCTTAACATGCCACTGAACAAAGCGCAACGGCGTAAAGACTAATGGATCGAAATTACCTGTTAAGCGTGTCACCTAACTGACAGAGCAAAAGCACCCCGCTCACTCATTTCCGTGAGAACAAAGTCAGGTACGTGGTCTGGGAGCTGCAGGAGGAGCAACACCTCGTTGTGGTATGTACCACTCAGCTGCTTTGTATTCATTTGGCCTGAAGCTTTTGAAATTCATTTCCATTATGACAATAAACACCACTTAGATGACATAGATTGTTTATTTGCAGTGTAATTGTTTTTAAACAGTTGCACTGTCATTTCTGCTAACTGTAAAGGACTTCGCAGTTGCCTCACTGGTACTGTACAAACCAACGTTACCCATGATCTCTCACCAATCCCCATATATTTCATTGATAGAGGTTAACATCTTAAATTCGAAAGATCTGCTCTTCTCTCCGGGCAAGGCACTTTTCTTGCATTGCAAAGGACTCTACTGCAGAGTCCCTTTTTGCATTATGGCTTCAGTTCTGTAGCAGAGAAACACATCTGGCCCTCATTAGAAGTAATAAGGCACTGCTGAATGTGTTTTCTCTAAAAAATGCATAAAATTTACACTAAATATTGAAATTGCCTTTTAAAAAGGAGACTCGTTCATTCAGTTATTTGGAAACCTGTCCAAAAACATAAAAACACTTCCTGTAGCATTCTGGAGTCCTATTACATACTCCAGAATTTTTCCTAAACACCACCAAGCAACTGCACTGCAGGAAAGCCATGATCCTAAGAAACCCACAATTAGCACCAGTCCCTTTCTTTTCTTTTTTAAAGTTTCAGAGTTCGGAAACTACTTTGGTAGGAACTTCTTCCTATCAAAAATAAAGAGTCAATAATATCAGACACACCCCTTAAGGCACAGTAAGAGTGAAAGCATCAGATCTACATGAGTAGATGCGCTACCAGAAAAGCTTAATAATCCCAACAATTTTAGTATCTGCTTGATTTAAAGATTAATGCTTTATATAATTCAATATTTTAGAATTTCAGCAATGGATTCTCACAGCTAAAGTTACGTAAAACACCAGTGCAAAGCAGTTAATCATAATAATCTTATTTCATGTTGTATGACCAGCAAAAGCTACAAATATATTGGTTGGTTGGTCCAAGGCCTTTCAGAGGTGGGCTGAGTTTTCTTAAATATTTGATTATGCTTGATTTTTTTTTTTATATTTGGTCTTTGCTCTAAACCTATATTCAGGAAGAAAGAGTTTTGTCTGCTATATCTTCATATTTGATGGCACTTTGAGATAGTTAATGACTGTAGAAGCCTCTAGTTAATTGCTGAGAGTAATGTCAAATCTTGAGGGCATCACAACCGTAAACCCACTCTAACCACACAAATACACTTGACTAGCAAACACAAGGTTTGCTAAGAAAAAAACAGAAGTCACATATCACGTATCACAACCCAAGTTCACTACCTGCAGACACTGTCTGACACTGAAAGCATACAGAATAAAGATAACGCATTCTTACTGGTAACAAAATACTCATACAAAGCCCTGCTGAGCCCTGGAAACAGCCCGATTGAGGCTGTTAAAGGATGCAGGAACAGTTACAGTTTGTTGAGAGCAACATCTAGACATCTTCTCTTTAGTAGGGAATTTGAAACATGTTCAGGCAAAATGGGTTTTGCCATGTCTCATCTTGCCTAGCTTTTTAAGGCCTTCCAGATGTGCTGCTATACCTGTATGTTAAGCAATCACCAGGTAAAAGGGAATTTTCTTTGTGCTAGTGAGCAATGCTTACACTATGATGTTCAAAACTGCTTTTTCTATAGTTTGTCCCTCATAGTATTAAAGGTCAAATGACAGCAAGAAGCCAAAAATAGCTGTTCCCCTTCCACAGAAAACAAACAGCTATTAAAGGTACCAAGTTGTCCACCCACACTTCAGGCAGTTTGAAAAGATTTAGAGTATTACTTTGTGCTGATCTTGTCAAACCTCTCCGGAGCTGTCAGGAAACAGGAGCCATCTGTCTGTCTCTGGGGCCAGACCTCCAGGAGCACCGAGCACCCCAGGCTCTGGGTAATGCTCGGGGGCCGGAGGGACTCAGCACCCTCCCTAAGAACCAGCAGGCAATCCTTTGCCCATTTCTGCCCTACACTGGTTCATTTTGCTTTACAAGTTGCATTTCCTCCTAATCAATAGCAGAGTAAGCCTGCCTCTCCTCAACATACCCACCCCTCCCGGCTTCACATCTCTTGATTCATTTCACCCGCCTCTTCCTCTCGTGATCCTCCCCACACCCGTCTCCCCAGGGGTGATGAGGCTTCACCCTCCACACGCTGCCCTCCTGTCCTGAGCAGAGCACCGACAGAGTAAAACCCCACTGCACACACGGGCTAGAGAGGCTAAACTCAAAACAACCAACCAAACATGAGTACTACCACAGATCCAACTACAAGCAGAGCTATAAGGCTAAAGATTTCTCTTAGAAGAGTTGTAAGCCAGCTGTGAAAATGAGCAAAAGTCAAGACAATAGCCTCCAATGCACTGTGCCTTCACTCCAATAGTAAAAAAACCCAACACCAACAAACAAACCCAAGCAAAACAAACCAAGCCAAAACCCAAAATCCTGAAATGCTGTTCTGAAGGGTCAAAATCTGAACTTCCCAACAGAGCCAGATTTAAAAAAACCCAGCATGTTTTGTTTGGAGTAATTACTCAGGACTGAGAAAAAGCTGTGGAAATCACTGCAAAGCAGGAAATGAACAGTTTCTGGTTCCATTTATTACCAACACTATAATGACACAAACAGGATTCTTGCTAGAAAATGAGAGTCACTTCACAGCAGAGCAGTCTGCAACTCAAGCACCCCTGTTCTATCTCAAGCTCTAGACTCGGTTTTTATGTGACACAGGAAAGGTTTGATGAGAAATTTTATTTCCCAATGACTTCAAATGCTTAGAGTTTTTCTCCTCTATGCTTTTGCCTTTCCACATCCAGAACAAAGACAGCTCCCTTATTATTTCAGAACACTGTTAGCAGCTCAGTAATTATAAAACACTGAGTTCACTGAATAAAACATATATACACCCTGTAAGTAACTGTGCGATCTTCCTGTAACACTTTACCTCTCTCAATGCATGGCTTTACTCCTTCCCCAGCTGCCAAAACTGGCACAAGACTTCAGTTCACCAAGGAACAGCAAGAATCCAGCACATCCCACATCCACGGTACACAAAGGCTGAATAGCCATTGTCTGTTGAAAAAACTATTTCATTTTAAAATCCCTACCTACAATTTGGTTCGGTTTAAGTTCTTTCCAAAGCAAAAATTCCAACTCTCCAGAAATAACTTTGCTTTACAATTATCAGGGGAAAGGGCCAGCCTTAGTAGGAATGGTATGATGAAGAGGGACCACTTTGTCAGAGGCAAGGAAATTACTCCGACTTTACCTTCAGTTTACTGTCACCTTTAACAAGGTGCTTCTTGCTCAAATCAGCTATTCAGCACTCTGCTGGTTTATGGAGCAGAAAATAAAAAAAGTGTCTAGGGATGAAATATACCTCATACAAGTGAAATCGAGACAGGAAACAGTAAGCCAGTAATAATCTAAGGTGTTACTATTAATCATCTGCACAGCAGCACTGTTTGAAATACTTCATTTAATGGGACTTTTCCTTTAAATAATGACAAAAATTTATTTCCAAGACTAACAAAGATGTTGCGGGCAAGATGATGGCTTGCCTTCCTCAGCTCAGGCAGGACTAATCCTACAGTGAAGTCTTTCAGCCTTATCCTTCAGGGCACATCTCAAACCACAGAAGCTTGCAAAATAAGGCCATTCCTGCAACCAGAATTAGGCTGTAAAGGACCCAAGAGTATTTCCCTCTCACATCCTATTGCAAGGCCTGTCCTGAAATGGAAATCAGCAGTTCTTTATACACCTGCTCCATCCCTCCCCAGAGGGTGTGACGATCCAAGAGGACAGATAAGGTCCCACAAAGCCTCTCACTTTGTAAAAGCAGCCTTCTTCCACCAACTCCTGAGGATGGCAAGGACATACTCCCTGCCCAGCAGGAACAGAGCACACACTTTAGCAAGCTCACAGCACATACTGGAGGCCCAAATTTAACTTCCTGGTATTTACAACTCTGCTCAGTTTTGGAGAGCACATAAAATCTTTTTTCATCGCAGTTAATTCTTTGCCCCCTGTTCCAATCACCATCTATTTCTACCCTCATGAAGCAGCCTCAGGTATTATTCTTTCTGCCTGTAGAAGCACAACACCAAAACATAAAGCAACACAGAAAACCCAGCTCTGACAAGAGTTGTGCCATATTATTCGACCTTTATAATTACTGAAATTGAAATCTAACAAAAGACAATATAGATGCAATCTTTTTAAAGTGCCAACACCATCCCCAAAAGCACGTCATAATAGGATACCTTTTCAGGGTACACAAAGATACTTTATTCTCTACAATTTCATCTGCAGTAGACAAGGTATTTTTCTGCCTTCTGTAGCTTGTTCACTTCTTCCCCTAGCACTTCAGTTTTAAAGAGGGAAGCATCACTAACAGTGTCAATGATTCTCCCTCCTACTAGTGCAGCTGATGTACGCTACTTTTTTGTCCTTTAGGCAGGCGAAAACACTCTTTACACGAGATCTTTACATCCACCTCTAACTTTTCCAGCAAAAGACCTTCCTCTTGTGTTCCTATCTCTCCACTAAAATAAAAAATAACAAAAGATAACTCTACTGTCACTCCTCTATCCCTTCCTCTGACAGCCTTCTAAACATTCTCCATTTCACTTCAGCTTTCCATCTCTCATTTCACCTGTTCTTGCAAACCTCTCCCTTTGTGTCCCATTCCTTCCCCCCAGCACTTCTGAAAACCCTGCATTGCTAAAAACTTCACAACTGAGATATTTACACTGTCCGGCACTATTTACTGGCAGTAAATAATCTGTTTACTAACTTCTGGAACCATTTCCATTACATGACATCGACAATACTAAAGCTTCAAGTGAAGTTTCTGCAGAAAAGATTTCATAATCTGGAACTTTCTATTTACCACAAACACTCCCACTGAAGCAGTAATTATAATTCTCTCTTGATGTTTCACCAAGAAGAACTTGAGATGACAAGTACTCTCCTCAAGAGCTCAAAGAAATCACTCCGTAATTCAGCATAACAGAAGTCATGCCAGAATATACGTGGAGGAAAAACATCCCACCACCCAACAAAAGTTTAAAGTTAATGAGTTTAAAAACTAGGGGCCACTAACCAGCTGAGTACAGAATCAGGCTCATCACATTTACCAAGTTTAAAGTATTGCCTAAAGTCAGGCATGGCACAAGATGACATTCTGCAGTCTTTCCTATCAAACTCTCTTCATAACTCAATCCTGATTTCTGACACAGCCTGCTATTCCAGCAAAGCTTTGAAGTGTGCAGAAGGTGTTTTATACTAATGAAGGGTAAAATTAAAAAGAAAAATCAAATCATTTGTCATTTATCCCTTTAAGAAATGGAGGGTTAAAGCCCTCTATTTTCAGCCTAACACGATGAGAAAATGCACCTCTACAGGCCAAAATCTTGTAAGGGAGGGAGAAAAAACTGCCCACTGACTTCTCTTGGCAAGGTCCAGAGTCAGGAATGTCATTCAGGACTCCACTTAAGAAACAATCACGACAGCAATGCCACCTTTATAAGCTACACAAAGGAGCCAATTCAAGGAGGGGAGGGGGGAATAATCTGAAAAAGATGCAGTCTAATTTACTGCTCCCCAAAGTTCCAGTCTATCACTCTTCCTGCTCTAAATATAATCAACTAAATCTGATTTAAATCATTCGTAAATAAATGTGGAAGCCCTTCTCCATCTGTGGCTTAATTGGTGACTCATTTCACAGCATTGCTAAAGGATTTGTGCTCTCTTCCCTTCTTCCTCCCGCTAAATTCATCACTACATTCTGCTGCTTTGCTATTAAGCTTTACCATGCAAGCACTGTCTCTCTCATCTGTTACCATAGCAGCCACAAGTAACAGAATGCAACGTTAACAAAAGATTACTTCCCCCCCTTTAATTTATTTATATGCAAGTAACCCACTGAGAGCTGACAATAGCAATGACTTCACATTCACACTACAGGAAAGGGTTGGGTTGGGTTTTGTTGTTGGGTTTTTTTTTTCCACACAAGTGCTACCAAAAATAATTAAAAATCCTCTGGAGGGAAAAAAAAAAATCCTGAACTTCTTCGGATTAAGAAAATGCAGTAGCAGATCTGGATAGGATGCTGATTTGCAATTAAAGCTGGCTGGGGAAGCAAGAGACTTAACACATACACTGCTTGAGTATCGCTCTCCAGAAAGCTTTCCACATTTTTCAACAGAACCATTAGAACCAGTGAGAGGCTGAACTGTGAGAAACGCCTAGTTCCAAGCATTTGCATTTAATATAAAAAAAAAGTAAGAAAAAGGGAACGCAAGCTAACAGGAGACAGCCTTGTGAAAAGTAAAGCCTTTCGAAACCTGGTTCTGATACGTTGGTATCAACAATACCCAAGCTGACCTCAGCTGTTAAATCATTGAATTCCTGTAAGAACTAGTTGTGTAAAATAAGCTTGTTACCGACTCTGAGAGACAAACAGTTCAAGTAAGTGACATCGTGGTTTAGGTGCCTCTGGTCTTGTGAGCGCACAGCAAGGCGGCCCCGCAGCGCCCAGCCGCGCCGCACCCGAGCCCGGCCAGCGGGACCGACCCAGCGACGGTGGCCAGCTCCGGCCAAGAGATTGGACCCTAAGGAGGTCTCAGTGGTGTTGAGACAGGTCTGAGGTCAAGCGGGGAAGTCAAGGTCAAGGTCAGGTCCAGTGAACATCAACCAGGACTGTAGCGACTGGGGAGGGCTGAGGCCAAGCCAGGAGAGTTCCTGGGGGTCAAGCTCCGGTTCAAGGGGCTCTGGGGATGGCCACGGCCATGACTGTGGCCAAGCAGAAGCTCAACACTCCTCTGGTACAGCCCAGGCAGAGACAGAGAGGGCCTGAAGGCTCAACTGCCTGGGCCCACAGGGGTGGGTGGAGGCCTCAGGTGAGGCTTATTAGTGCCCTCAGGGCCCCCCATAGGTTTCTGAACAGGTGTATCATCTCCTGAGGCTAAAAAAATAAATAAATTAAAATGCTGTTTTCATCCCTGCCATCTCATTAATCTTAACAAACTGACTTAGCCCTGTAGCACCACATAAAAAGCAAATTTGACCCCTCTCACAGTAATTTTCAAAGGTGTATATATATATTTTAACTTCAGTAAATTCAGCTAGAAAACAGTTCTCTTCATCCTGCCACATCCGTGCTGAGCTAAATACAGAATTTGGAACAGACTTCTGGTCAACATATGTTCCAGGTAACTTCCAATTCATTGCCTCCCAGGTGTAAAAGACATGGTATCTCACAAACAGCTCCAAAGCATCTGCCGTATTTTCCAAAGCTTGAAATTTAATGCCAAAATAAGGAATCCTAGTACTTTCAAGGCATAATGGCCACTTAAGATGAAACATCTACTCAGTGGAAAGATCTTACGCTGCCTTTAATTTAAGTATTTTTAGAACTCGATATATTAAACCATTTATAAATTCATCAACATCATCAAAATCAGAGCAGAACATTTAACAGAAATCGGAGCAGAACATTTAACAATGCTTTATGTAAATGTATTCATAGTGATTCTTCATAGATTACTGTACACATATAAGCACATACATACAGTCCTATGCTATCGTGACACAATTTTTCCAAAACCACAAAGGATTAAATCCTCAAATGGCTTTAGCTCCACTAAAAATCCATAAAGATGCAACAGTTTAAGCTGACTGGCCTGTGAAATTCACTGGTTTGATCATCTTTATAGACTGGGAGGTCTGAAGTGTGACCTTCAGACACACGTAGTTTATATGAAATAACAACCTAGCTATGCTTTCGGGACAGATACCTCATCAGAAGGACACACGGTGCCTCCAGTGCAGTGTCTGGGAGGTACTAATTCACAAGGCTATCATTTGAAAGCATCTGTTTCTTCAGGGTGTCCTTTCTGCTCTGCAGTTATTCAATGTAAATGGAGGAAAATGAGACAGCACCGCGCTCAACTGAATTCTGTGTCATCCCCCCACCCCTACTCCTACCTTTTAATCACACTCCATCCCATTCTTACTATGCTGCCCTTTAGTGGGAAGATGCAACTTAATCGCTGGGAAGCAATAAAGGGAGAAAACTGAAGCTAACCATTCAATTACAGAGGAAAAGAGTCAATCTGGATCCTAGATAAGAATCATGCTCAAGTAATAGCTCTATCTTTGGGAAACGTGCCAGCACGCTTGCAGCCTGACTCTAGAGTGTTCCTCCCGCCAACACGGAGTTGCAGCTACCAGAAAGCTGGGAACAAACTGCATCGATATGGCGAATACGTAATACTTCATGAAACACGGTACAATAAATGCTGATTATTCTCAATACAAGCCACATATCTCCTGTTGCATAACTACACTGCTTCCCAAAGCCACAGGAAGAACAGAAAGGTAAGGAAATACAAGGAAACTTAATTTGAATTAAAAGCAGCAAAACATCAAGAAGTCCAGGGACGCTGCATGACACTGCCAATGTATTTTTACCAATGTACTTCATATCGGTTATCAACAAGAGGGGTAACTTCAAATTATGGTTAAGAATGGCATCTTCACCCTCACAAGTTATATGCAGGCCTCAAAGCTATATGTGAAAGTCATTTTGAAATGCTCAGTTTTCAGAAGCTAGGCATTCTATTTCTACCTAAAGATCTTTCAAGTGTTTTACAGACTTTACACAAGTGAACCTAACAACTCCTTTCCTGGTTTGGGCTTTTTTTTATTGCCAATCTCCCACTACCCCATCCATGTTACAGATGAAGATATCAACTCAAGGAACAGCTGCCCAAAATCATAAAGCAATTCAACAGTAAGTTCAGGACTATAACCAATACCTGCCTTCCAGTTCTGAGTTTACATCAGTATCTGGGTTTGAGACTAACTCTTGTTGGTATATTTTTGCAGATTAAGTTCTGAGGCACAAAGTACTGTCATTTGTTTCTGTGTTTAAAAACAGATGGTCTTAGTGAATGGAATACACATCTTGCGGACAAAAAATTCATTGGGCTGTTATTTTTCATTACTATTTACTAAAGTTTAACAGCATGTTCAGGACTGTACCATCTATGAAACAGTGATTCTCTGTCAAAGAGCTTAGAAGTTAAACAAAAGGGGGAAGACAAGTCACACTGGCTACAAACCTTTCTACCCTGATCTCCATCCCGAATTGCTGATTATTCTACTTATTCTATTCATCTTTCCAGCCATCACATACAAGGCAGTTACTTTTAGGCATCTGATTCAAGGGAGGGCAATGGATTGAGACTTCACTAGGGAGAAGCTTTACATGTTCCAGTTCCTCCTCCAGCACTAAAGTCATAACTGCAAAGTTTTATATATTTTGTGCATGCACTTTTGCAAAAGAACATGATAAGACGTAGATGAAAAGTCAGAATCTCAAACACTAGGAAAGAAACAAATTAAAAACAAATAGGACAAAAAGACTTTTGGGGAAAAAAAGATAGATACATGCACCTTCTGCAGCTTAATCAACACAGATTTTGTTGTTCTTAAATCATCCTAAAATTTGAAGCTGCATCACCCTATGAAGCAGCATTCAAATGACTTAAATCTGTCTTAAAATTAAGTAGTTTTTCCTTGAGCTTCTTATACAGGCATAAAAGACCAGTATTTAAACCAAAGAACAAGAAGCTGAGAAAGAGGCCATCAACTATTTTATGCTAGGAAATAATTCTCTAACCTTTGTTGACAAAATTTCAGTGAAACAGGTCTACGTAATGTTCAGAATTTGACTTCAGTTAAAGATCTGTGTTTTAGCTAAAAGTCAATGCCAAGATAAATTAACACTGCTGGACAGCATTTGGCAGACAATGCCTCAAAACAAGGATGACGCTGCAAAGTTGAGTTCTAAATATCAATCTGGGAATAAAGACAGGACTGATTTGCCAGTCCAGAAACTTATTTTTCAGGGGGGAAATTCCTATCCTTTGTTTATACTTCCCTTTGGAACAGCCTGCAGTTACTAGTCTCCCCAATATTTAATTCTAGGTATCAAATGTACAACACAAGAATTAAAAATACCCCCCCAAAGAAAATTGGTTTTATTATTTCCTGTTGCCTATCTTCGAGCTGACTTCTTTAACTGCTCAGTTAGATAAAGCCTTTGAAAGGCCAAATAAATTTAGCATGATTAGTTTGCCAGTAACGACAATGCTTTTGTATTTGCCATAGCATTTAAAAACAGAAAGTATGCTACACAAAATCATAAAAGATGAGCTGCTCAGATTTTTATATTTGAACTAAAGCAGAGAAACATTTTATTTCTAAGCCTCCAGGCCCCATTTACCAAGATACACTCGCTTTTACAAGCAGATGAGAGCCTGTATACTTCAATACATGACCAATTCAATCCAAGGCAGAGAAGGGCTTTCACATACACATGTGTTCACACACATTCCTAAAAAAAAAAAAAAGGTAGAGAAGTCCAACGTGTGAAAACTCATTTCTAGTGAGCACTGGAGATCAACGAGGGAAAAGGAATTTCATGCAATAAACAAAAATGATTGCAAGTCCCAGAATAAATAAATATTTGCAGCTGGAATAAGCGTGTGATCACACTCAAAATCCCCTCTCTGCCCAAAAGGCAGGGTTTATTTTGATGTCACCGACAGCAGCTGGAGGAAAGCCAGGAGGGAAAGGAAGTGTACAGATTTTGTTTTTCCAAGCAATAATTTGAAATTATTTTCTGTTAGCTCTGTGTGCCCAATGCTTCTCTAAGGTCTTTGAAACAAAGTTTTCCTAAAACTTTCAGTGGAAGCAGAAACAAATGCTGTATTTTATAACAATATTGATAATTCTCTCCTCAATCTGTATTCTTACAGTTTTTTCTGTAATTGAGGCTATCAGTTTGCGCTGGCATATGGTAAACTGCCACTGCTGTTTTGTCCAACATCCCCACTGCAACATTCATGGAACATGGATCACAGTTACAATGTGCTAAACAGAAACAGGTCTCCAAAGTTTTTCATTTTAAAAAGTTCATATTTCTAAGGTATTTGCTTCAGGGCATAAATTATTCCACCTTACCAGAAGCATTTTAATGGTTTATTCAGTGTGAATATAGGCTGAAAAATTCTGAATCACCAAAAACACCGGGATAAAATGGACTATTAAAAGCTACTTCCAATACACACACATTTGACTAATTTAATGATACGGTAGCTTCAATGAAACCTAAAGACACACCAACCTTCAGGATCTAGTATTAAGAAGAGCAAGTACAATATTCTGGCTCTTCTATCCACTTCCATTTGCGCTTGCCAAATGCATGGGGCCAATTCAAAACAGCAATACACATAATGTAGGGCTGTTCTCAAAGGAATTCAAAGAGACAAGTATGCTCTTTTGCAATTCAATAAACCACTTTTTCTCACGCTCAAGTGGTGACCTCCTCTTAAATACACAAGTCCTGGAAGAGAAGGTGCAGCCAAAATCCAGGGTTTGTCAGATAAAATAATCTACATTTAAAGAGGCATGGCCAGACAATGTAAGCTTCAAAACTTTGTTCATATAAAAGAAAAAACAAGGAAAAAAAAAAAAAGGAACTAGGGCTGTGGCCTAAACTTTAGTGCAATTGAAGAACAAGGACAGACCAGTATCTGAAGCTCAGTCAACAAACTCCCAACAGATTTTCAGCTTTAGTGCCATTGAAGAACAAGGACAGACCAATGTCTCAGGCTCAGTCAACAGAAAGTCAAACAGATTTTTCAGCATCTATTAATGAATACACTCACATGCATAATGCTGCACAGCAACATACCAGGGGAGTGACCATACATACTCCAAGCTGTCCACCAGATGCATTCTTGAATGGCTGGAATAGAGTCTCAGATAAAAAGTATCTCCCCAGATCTAACACTGATTACTCATGTTTTTATGGAAGATCATCCTGCCTATCTGTAAAATGGGACTAACTGTATTTGTCACTTATGCAAAGACCTTCCCAGGCCAGGTCTGAGCAGCATAATACAAGATTCAAATGCTGCCCGCTACAGGGGCATAACATGAAACAGCACAGATCACAATTTTGTTGGGGAGGAAAGAACGAGCTTTGACCTGGTTAGAAAGGGAAAAGTCTGCAGAAGAGAGAATAAAGCCCAATATGGGTGGTACGAGGGAATAACCTTGAGCACCTGCCTGCTACCTCAAAAGATGGGAGAAGAAAGTCATCTTCAGTTTGCAGGCGAAGAGCAAGGACCACAGAAAGTGGCAAAAAGTCAGCACAGCAGAGTCACTCAAACATGGACAGTTTCTAACCTAAATTGTCTCCTACCTTAGCACACTATGCATGGATGTTCTTCCAAGACAGGTCTTGCCTGCTCAGATTGTTTCCCAAACAATTTCCTTTTTCTTTGTAGATTTTTCTTCGTAAAATCATTCCTAGGTAGTTCAACTACAGACAGACGGGGAAGAACTACCAGCTTTCTTTTTTAGAAGAAAAATAAAACTAAATCTTAAAAGTCTAACAAAAGGGAGTATCCAAGCTGCAAAACAAGCATGGAGAAAGTGCCCTTTTACTCCTAGAAATACAGAGTAAGGGGTTAGAATTCACAAAATCTCATAGTATTCTCTTTTACATCTCACTTGAGCTCAGCATATGCTTTAAGTTAAATACATTTAGTTCCCTTGACATCAGCAGGGCCGCTTGAGTTGAAGGTTCAGCAACCGTTGGAACACTGTCCTAAATCAAGTGCATCTGCAACTTCAATAAACAGTGTTTATGAAGCAAATCGTTGCTGAAATGTTTGGTTTTCTGCACCTCTAGATGTGCGAAGGCTTCTAAATATAACTGTAGGAAAACTTACTACACTTCAGAGCATTCCCTTTCCCATGTAGTCACCGTAGCTCAGCAGAACCCAGCCTCACCTCGGGCAGCCACAAGCCTCTGAGCCTGTAAGCACATGCTGTGGCTGACTACCTGCTCTTCCATTGCAGATAAACCACGCAGAGGATTTTTTAAAACGTATTTTAAAAAGACAATGCTCAAATAATTTGACTTTTACAGCAAACTGGTTTATCAGCAAAGAAAACTGAGCAAACAATAAAAAACCCCTCTTTAAACAATGTCCACTCTAAAGTCCTGTTGGACTGGAATGCAAGATTTCAGTGACAGGGATTACATTTTTTTCCTGAAGTGCTGTTAAATATGTTGTTCCTCCCCAGAGTGAACATACAAACTATGTGAAAGAGCTCAGTTAAAGGATTCGCAATGATCATTAATGAAGGCTGAAGGAATTATAACTAACCTGTCACAAAATACAAGTGAACCACAAATAGTTTTACAATAAGCATACACGTTGGTTTCAAGAGGCTAAATATTGCTCAAACACCCTCACAGTCACAAAATGATTCAGTCAGCCAGTGCATTTTAAAAAAAAAAAAAAAAATATCTTAATCGATTCAGGGTCATCATCTCAAATAATAGTCTACAACATGTAGCAGAGTTCTCCTGTTACAGATATTTACTTACACAGGAGCCATAAAAACGATCCATTCAGGGACTAAAACAGTCCACTATTGACAACTGCCTGATGCTTCTCTCTTTTTTTTTTTTTTTTTTTTTTTTTTAAACAGCAGAAAAGATCTTTAGGACACTACAACTACAAATGAAGGCACTGTGTATCTAAGACCACAGGTTAGCTGGTAGTTCCTTGAAGCTTTCAAGGGAGCAAAAAGGAAAAAAAAACAACCAAAGTACCACATTAACATCAGAGGCATAGAAAATTAATTCATTTGTTTTTAAATCTACCTTGAGCCAGGGATTTTTTTCCACCGTATCATTTCAAGCCCTGTCATGTTCATTACATTAAGTTCTGCAAACCTCACATCACAAGCCATAAAATGAGTGCTTTTTTCTCAAAGGAAAAAATAAATTTAAAAGCAGCGTGCAAGAGTGGTTCTTTACCAGTTCTAAAAAGAAACACAATCAACTATCATCAACATCATTTTTCACCTATGAAAAATGAAAATTGCTTTTGAAGAATGATCTCCAAAAGGTAGATAACTATAAACTCCCCTGGGGGGAAATAAATAAAGAACGAACAATATTTGCAGTGTCTCGGTTAGCATACCAAAGATTTTAGCTGTTTGCAAATCTCCACTTATACTGGGAGTGTTTTTCTCCGAGACTACAGGGATTGGAATTCCCTCTAAAACTTTTCCCGTGTTGGCTCTTTTCTCCAAATTGGCACTTGGGCAACCTCGTAACCACTACCCCGTTGCTGACTTCAACGCTGGATCTACAAGATGCCTGCTTCTTCCTAAATGCTGAACTATTTCAAATCTATTTTGAGTCAGCAGGAGCACAACTGCCACCACTGCAGGAAAATACACCCAGAAATTAAAGGTAATCCTCACTAAAGTTCATACTAACGCTCTGGAATTATTGCTGGAGAGAAGTTTGTTACATGACAGAGCTGAGTGTGAGCTATGCCAGAGCACAATCACAGTTGTGTACTGTACCAAACCCCTTGGAGGAAAGAGTTAAAAATTCCCTCTGCTGGTAAAAAAGCTACATGTCAAATAATGTATCTGTGAAAACCAAAAATGCAAGAGGTAGTCTCATAATCATAAATTGCTTTTAAATTGTACTTGCACAGGCTGTATCAGTGTGATTAGATTAAGTAATGAATTGAAATGGGCTTTTTTAAAAAAAACAAACACAATGAAAAACCACACACAACAACTAATCATCTACTACAGATTTTAAAAGTAAGAGTAAGTCTACCCAGAGGAAAAAAAGAAAAACCAAAACAGTTTCCACAGATGCAGAAAAAAAAATGAAACAGATGGTAACTCTTACAGAAGATTATCTTCATGCTGAACAAACATAAATATGTTTTTGGTCAATAACATTTCAACTGTCAGAAACAGCATGGACAAAAATGGCTTACTCAAAGATTCAACCCTCTCCCCTATCCCTAAAATTATGTCATTCAGCAATATTGTTAATAAAATTAAGATTACAGATACCCTCTATCGCCAAATCACATTTAAAGTTAAACACTGCTCAACTTCGTAGGTGACTGCCCAGCAACAGAAATTCTTTAACACATTTTGTACTTAAAATACTGGATTCTGAACCTAAAATACTGGATTCTATACCACACAGATGTCATGCTACAGACTAGGCTTCAAGTGTGCGAGGGAACGTACAGGACTGCTGCACCAAAGCATACACTCCCATTTCAATCCCCTATAAAAACACACCAGCCAGTTCTTCAAAGGACTGCAGCAGCAAGACTACTCTCAATGGCAGTTTAACGAGAAGAGCTTCAGAGTTTTCCACAAGAAAAGAAAAAAAGAAAAAAACAAAACACCACCAACAAAAAAAACCCCACAGAACCCAAAGAGTTGCTTCAATTCTACAATCAAATAAAAGCAACTGCCAAATTAAAAAAAAAAAAAAAAAAAAACAGGTAACTAAATAGTGGGTTTCTTCCCTTTTTTTTTCATATATATAGAATCTTTACCATCTCAGTAAAAAGGAAATCTCAAGGATAAATGGCACTTCTTTAAAAAGGAAACATACTGGACTGGAGTTACTTTGTTCTCGCAGCTAGATGCCAGTTCCAGCAGAGCCAAAGAAAGCAGGTGACAAGTTCTCTTCACTGGGTTTGGTATCTCAAAAGCTCAACTAGATTCTAGATATTCTAGATTTTTTCTTTACAGTGGAAGGATCACCACGTTACGTTGTACTCCAAGGTTTCCAAAATAGTGGGGTCTGTTCCCCAGACTGAGGATCTGGCAATTCAGGAAAGAAGTCAGTGACCCAGAAAACTGTTCTGGAAAAACGCAAGGCATGTGCTCACTTAAACTAAGTGGCAGCAGGCAAATTAACATGCATGTATTTTCACAATTATTGCCATAGCAAATAAGGCATATCCAAAGCCTATAAGGAATCAAGGACATGTTTCACACTGTTTTCAGTTGATTGCTTACTTACTGAAAGGTAGATGTATTTTTTATTTATATACGCATACAGATCCCACCTAGATTATATTTAGGTCATGACAAAGAAACCAGCAACTTATATGTCATATTTCCCAGACCTAAACTGTAACCACAGCTAGCCTGAAACACCAGACAATGTCATGCACTCACAGAAACAGCAAAAGGCACGAGGTGACAATACTGCCCTATCTTCAAGCTCTCCTTTGAGCACAGTTAGAAAAATAAAACAGCAAACATCCCCTTCCCCCCAAAGGCTGACATTATGAAGTAACTGCCCTGTATTTTCAATTGCTGTAAAATAAAATTTCTTCAACAAAAGTACTTTAGAAATCTGCATCTGTAACGTCATTAAAAAAACCACAGCCACAGGCATGTGATTTATTTGATCAGAAGCTGATTTGGAGCATGTGTACAGAAACACTTAACATGGGGCTTCTGTTGATCAGTCTTACTACAAATTAGGAACACTAGATGAAAACCAGTTTTATCTTTTGGCTAAATTGGAAGTTCTTAAGCAAATTTGTCTCGTCAGTCATTCGCTTTTCCTGCTCATCTTGCTTCAAAGTAGTATTTGGGACTATTTAAAGCTACGATGATTTTGAAGAGATCTCAAACCCTCATAAATCAAAGGAGGTGCAAACTTCAACCGTTCTTTCAACACTTCTCCAAAGGATGGACATCAACAACGAAGAAAGGTTTATTAAAGCCACTTCAGAGATTTGTCCCCATTTCCAAAACATGGCCATTTAATCTCCCCCTTCTACATTAGGAAGAAAAAAAACTAAAAAAGCTTCTAATAACCTGGGCTAAATAATTGGTTTTTAATTTAACAACCATTGTTTAATCTTAACAAAGGTTTGTTTTTCAGAAAAACAGATCAAATTCAACCTTCAGGTTCTGCTAAAGCAAATTCGCATACACTCGGCAGTTTGAAACAACTTGAGCAAAATTAATGAGACACCTCTGCCACACATGAGTAAAAGACAGATTTGATAAGTATTTCTGAAAAATAGAACAGCAATGAATGAAAGACAGTGACAGAATAATTCAGGGCTGCAATATGAAGCCTCTCCACAGCAGGGTCCCACTGGAAGGCAGGCAGCACCCAGGTAAGAGGCACTGCAGAATCAGAAGAGCGCCTGTACCTCAGCTGCCCCAGTTCAGTCCCGCACAGGAGACTGAAACTTCATGTAAATTTGGATTTGCAAGAAGGTACCAACTGGAATGGGATCTGATGAAGCACACATATATGTCATTTCTGATTACTCTTCTGCTTGATGGGAGTGACACCTTAAACTGGCTTGGCGGTTTGTTTGAAGACAGTCAGAGCCTGGATGGAACCACCCCGACTGAAAGCCACGGGGGTTTAGGCACTTGCAGACCTGGACCTAGGTGGTTTAATGACCATGTTGCTGACCTCTGGAGAGAGCATCCTGTGGGCAGAACTCACTGCAGAGGGTTAGGAGAGTCCAAGTAACATTTACATCACAAAGACGTCGTTTCAACAAACTTTCAGCGGCATTGAGAGGCCTTATGGCCGCTGGCAGATGGCTACCTTTGGCTTCCTGTGCCACCCCTTTTAGAATGGTTGGGCTGCGATCACAAGGCACTTACATCAAGTCTCTCTCCCACTTGGCGTGTTGGTTTCCACCTCCACTAAATTCTAAGATCCTGTAAAGAACATCTTTTATCCTACCATATATAGGAAGAAACTACCAGATTGATGATTTTGTAATAGTCCTCCAGGCAGTAAACACTCTGATGCCATACACAGTTTATTTTACTATGGCACCAGGTTTTTAATCATGTGACATCCAACGTGCACGGTTACACACCACAAAGCCTGCTTCAAAATCCTAACAATTCTCCCGAATACGATCAAAGAGGTGTCATTTGGCAAACTTAGGATAGCACAAACTTCTAGTGGGAGAAGAGGGGGAAAAAAAAAAGGGAGAAGTGTGTTGTTTTATGTCTCCCCAGAAGGCATGCACTTGTGTTTACCTTTTAGGCTTATTTAAATGTATGACTTCTGTAAGCAAAACCAGTCCTCATTTAAACACTTTCACAAGGACATTTTATATAGTTAGAAAAGCCTCTTAAAGTCTTCCTCTATGTTTTAAGCATTAGCCTAGTCACCTAGATTGCCACCCTATCTTGCATTATCCTACAGTTCTGACTCACTCAATCATTTCTCCATGTTCTAAAAACTAGTTTTAAGGAACAAATTCATAAATGACAAATCCACGCAGATTTTTGGTTTGAATCTCTTAATCTTCGCAAAGCTTCACGTAAGTACAGATTGTTTTTCTCTGCCACGTGAAAGAACCTCACACCATGAAAAACATAATAACCCAAGTAAAAACCTCTTTCTTTTACATGCTTCTTACTATTTGCATTAAATATAAGTACCAACATTTAGCATCCTGGAATGAGATTATCTAACCATATATCTTGGATAGAGATAAACACAGGAAACTGGTGGAGGCTGGACCTTCACTTGCAATTATTCTACCACCTATACATTTAAGCAGCAAACATAGTAGTCTAGACAAATTTATTGCTTATAACTTTTAACACCATTTCCATAGTGACTTGGAGGGAAAAAAAAAAAAAAAAGTATAGCAGAGAGGAAGAATGAGGGAGGAGAAACATTTATTGCTTTCTCTCTACATCAATGTTCACAAGGTGACTGATTACTCAGAGAGAAGTGGGACAGATCGCAAGAAATTCTGACGCACTGTTTTAATGGGGATGTATATCCACACTTCAATCAGACTGTTCCCAGTGAGACTGGAGAAGACAAAAGTAGAATCAGAGTAGAAGAGAAACTCTCAAACTGTTTGTATACATTCACAATTTTTCTGTCAAATTGCAGCATCTGCTAGAGAAAGGAGACTAATATAAGACAGAAAGATGCAAACAAGCTTAGAAAACATAAGCCGTTCTACATCCTCCTCTGTACATTTCAAGTCTTTTTTTCATTTCTCCTTTATACAAATCTACACTTAAGCATTTGTTTCACTTATCTTCCCATTTTTAAGATCTGCGGTTATGCATATGCTTAAGGGGAATACTTAAAAGTATTTCAAGAAAAGAGCAGTAATATAAACACAAATAAATAGTATCCTCATTGCAATCCCTACACAGGTCCAGCTGGAACACATCAAACCAGACTGCAACTTCCACAGTATCAGGAGTCGTGCCTGGAAAACTCCAGATCCATTTTTTTCTCCCTTCAAATTTCAGCATCTTCCATCAGTGCTGAAAGGCATGATGTATTCTTCCAGAAACTCTACTGTCTTAAAGCTACTTTTGCCCAGGTTTTAAGGTAACAGTTTGTTCCATGTTATTTTTTGCCTCTTCCACCACAAACCAGATTTTCAACAAAACAATCACACCACTGACATCTTTTCTTCACCCTCACTGATTCCTCTATTTCAAAAGTTTTTTTATTCCTGGGGAGAACTAGGATGGCTTTGAAAGATGTTACACTAGACTTTATGAGAGCAATTTTTCCAGCCTAGTAGTTGGCCTGGCATGCATTTCCATCTCATAGGAGGGTAAGAGAAACCTAAGACCTTGAAGGCTGGAGGTAAAAAGTTAAGGGAGATTTGCAAGTGCTAGTTGCTACCAAGACCCTCAGCCCTTGAAACATTAAAAATCTATTTACAACATAAAAAAAAAAAAAAAGAAGAAAACAAACAGTCACAAGCAGATGGGACAAACAGAAGAAAAGGAAAGTGTAAATTGATTTGGCCAGGACAACGTTGGAAGATGTCTACAAGTACTTAATAGAGTGAAATGTTTAAAAAAGAAAATCATTTCCCCGTAAGTTCAGACACCGAGGTGGTAAATAGCACCGTATGTCATACCATATGTCAGTCAGCAAACAACCTTAACAAATCGTCTTTCAAAAAGCATTCTCTAAAGCTACTTGTAATCCATATTTCCCCACACACATAGGAGCTATCTTACTTTAAGCACTGATACAAGAAAATTCATGCGCTGTCCAAACGTTATTCCTTCCAAACACCAGGCAAACCAGCCCACAATGCACAAGCTCAGTGGCTAGAAGGCGGCAGTGTATTCTGCAAAAAAAACAGTGCCACTGACACATGCAGAGCTAAGACCGCACAGTTGCTGAACCCACACGCTACCCCCACTTAAAAACAAAGATTTTCTTCTTTTTTTTTTTTTCCCCCCCCGCCACTGTCTTAAATGACAAGAACAACCTGAGTTCTTGAGAGTTATTGAATTGGTAGACTTGCGGAACTCAGATCTTTTGAGCCAACTAGAAAAATCCACGCATCGCTGTCGTGTTTCACAAGGTCTGTTGTTCCAAAAGGAAGGGTTAGCCTTTGAACACCACATAGATTAGTTGGATTTAGAATATGCAGCATCTGGGAAGAGAACAAGTTGCCTATCATGTTATTTTGGAAAATTAAATATAACAGCAAGATCTTTCAAATGTCTCCTCCTGACACAGTTACTGTCTAGTCCCTCATGCAGCACGTCGTCTAGCAACTTCCTAACAGGTTTCAGGCAAGAATTATAAGACTTAAAAGCCAATACTTTTAACTCATCCATACATGCCCATGCATTCACATGTCAAATACCTCCATCTTAATTTCTGAAAGCCCTTATGGGTAGGTGAAATATCAGAAATGCTCATAATGCTAGGCATGAATGAGATTTTACTTTAAGATGGTACCGAAGTCTCTCCACTCTCAAAGAAGTTTGCTATGATGCAGCATGAAAAATGCTTTCCAGGAAGGAAAAAAAGACCTTTGGCAGGGTATGCAGGAGCACTACGTGCGTATGCACACACTTAGGCCCAGAAATTAATTTCAGGCATAAAAAACCCCACAACAAACCACTCCTGTGTGGTTTGTTACTGTTAATGTTACTGTCATCTCACTGAAGCTGCTATACTTGTAAAAACAGCTTTAAAAACTTGTCGAAGGTATTCAAGTTCATAGCCCCAATGTTATTTTTAACTAGGAGCATTTTTGCAGTGTAGTCTTCAGAAGGGCATCAGATCTCTGCCTCTCTGCAAGCTTATCCCATCGGATTTCACTTATCAGTTACCAGACACAGATGGTCCAGAATCACCTGGTACTCAATGACCTGTACCTTTACCTTATCGTCACAGTAACAAATTATTTTGACTTGTTTGTTGATGTCAAATTGATCACTCTGAACATGTGAATAGCTTCCAGAAGCCTAGGAACACAATTCGTAGAAGGAAGACCTCACAAGATTTTACATTTTTTGCATTTGTATAGATTATGGGGCTGCAGTTGCCCAAATTAGAAATTTTCTGCCCTCTATCAAACCAAGATTTGCCACTCTCATGTATCAAAAATGCAGAAGACCAAGCCTAAGCCCAACATAGGAAAACGCATCATTTGCAAAATTTTGCTAATAAAAATCTCTAGTGTTCAGAAAATAAGACTAGACTAGATAGTTCAGAACTCTGAAAACTTTTAACAGCCTTCCCAGATGGTTATTTTATTTGCATTTTGTATTCAAAACAAATCACAGCATTCGTATTTACCCTTGAGTCAGCTTAAATCACTGCATTTCTAACAAATTAGAAAAAGAAATTTAAAGCACTTCACAGATTCCTCCTCAGAACGCATATACCAAATAATTAGGAGCTCTTGAACCACAGCCGGGAATGCCAAAGAGACCTTCACCCAAACAAAGCGGGAAGCATCGTGTTGTCAGCAAGTTTTTCTGCGATGACAAGGTCACCAGGTTAAGTATAACAGGGTTTTCTGGCATTACTTACAGAATTCTGCTGACTTAGCTGTTCATACTGAAGAATTCTTCAAACCTGTTTAACGGGTTGTCAGCTTTCTATGATACTTCCGAATCTCGCTCCACATTCAGTCCTCATGCAAATTGGTGTAATTTCCAGCAGAAATTTCAACGTCTTACTCCAAAACTGGAGTATAAAAACACCAGTCAGGGACTACTCATTATTTTGAGGCATCCCAGTTTATGAGAAACTATTTTGAGGTTAGAAAGAGTTTAAAGTTTTGACATCTAAGACAGATGTGAATGGTATAATGTATCTATGCCTTTCTCATGCTACCTAGCATTTTGAGACCCTTTTCTTCCGCAGTAAAAAGTTCACACAGTTATATTTATGAATGAATACTCCCTCCTATTGTTTGTGAGAAAAACACACATTTAACAAAGCTTTGCTGGTCTCCAGCCTCTGGTCACACAGGGTTATAGAGAGATATCCTCACCTTCAGATTATAATTCCTGCTGAACTGTTTCTCCAGATGACTTGAACAGTCTCAGTTTTATTTTGTTATTCTTAATTTTATTCTCCAGATGTAAGCTACAGGTTTTCAGACAGGAATGTACTCCCTAAATCTGTTTTAGAATGCAAATCAACAATTATCTAGGAAAAACCTTGAAAATCAAGCATCTACGTTAATTCCTCCTCTTCTTATTTTAAACCTTAAAGAGAATTAGGAAGATTAGAGAAGGCAGATTGAGAGACACTTTCTATCTATTTATTATGTGTCCTATAGACTCTGAAGCTGTATATCCTTTTATACAGAATCCTTGTATTCTGGGTAATGGAGAAGTTGTGACCCAGGTTTTCTGAAGTGCAATTTTGCATACCTGCTCCCACACGCTGCTCTCAAACCTTTAGCACTTCGTGCCTACAGGAATACTCAAAAGGGAAATTCCAACATGCATATGTATAAGTTCACACTCAGATGGAAATCCAAAAACTACACAAAGAATTCAGAACTACATTTCTTTATATATTCAAATTTTTTGAAATTTTAATGCATAATGAGAGAAGCAGCTCCTCAAGAACTAGCCAAAGCAGCCACTGCCAGCAATTTCTGAGCACCTGTCCCAGCAATCCCTGACAATATGGCCCTTAGCAAATCCTCTAACTAATCTCCATGTTAAGGAGTTCCTTGTCCAAAAGGGTAGGGAATATTTTTAAGTTTCTTGAAGGACTATTATGAAGATTAATTAAGGTCTGAGAAGTGCTTTGAAGATCAAAACTGCTATGCTGTTATTTATTATTAAAGAACAACAAAGTGCATTCTTGTTGTCGATAATTCAACTTCATAGAGAAAACAGTGAAAGAGCACATGTACTCGAGTGCATGAATTAATTCTCCCTGCCCCAACAAGCTGTGATTTGCATAACTGCATTTTTAGTCACCAAAACCCCATCAGTAAATCTATACTCATCCCTTTGAAATATTTTGAAGGCCTTAAGGAATGTAACCAATATAGTTTCTCTTCTGATTCTTTTCCAGGATAAGCTTTTCCTATCAGATATTTCTGCCTCAGTTCAGCAATGCCTTTTATCCTATACAGAGCCCTAGGATTACTCACATGCTAACATTAGACATATTCTAAAGTGCTTTGCTAAATCAGAAATTCAATACTTATTTTGGATGTTTCCATTCAAAAAGAGAGAGAGTGACAGCATGGCATGGTGGGTAATATTTCTTTTTTAGGGGCAGGGGTAATCACAATTATTTTGGAGCTCTGTTTTCTTCACAGGCTTTCCCATCAGAAAATGACTAATCTACACATCAAAGTATTTCACAAAAATGTCCACTAATGAAATCTAAGTCGTAATACTATGGTGCATAGTGTATTGCTAATTTTCACTCCTTTCAAATGCATACACACTTAAAACTTCTAAATCACTTACTAGAAATGCTACCGTATCTCAATTATATTTGTATTCTTAAAACACGGAATCATCTGTATTTTGGCAGCATCTCTACAAAAACATGAAAGGTGAGCAGTATTAACGAAAATTAAAAAAAAAAAAAAAAAAGAATCCAGAGTAACTACTCTCAAATCTTGCCACCGCAACCATGTTTTCTTGATCTTATTCAACAGCCGTAGCAGGAGATCCAAGTTCTCCAGCATCAGAATGTAACAGTGCAAATATTTAAAGAAAACAAGAATACAAGCTGTTGGACCTAGAGGGTAGGGAGCACTGAAAACTGACGTAACCTGGACAGCTACTACCACCCTTACACTTTAAAGAAATTGCCAGCCAAGGGTCCAGTATCTGCAAGGTGTTGAGCATCAATCCAGTGTGTCAGCCAACATCACCTCTTCACAGGAAATACTTAAATTTTATTGGATTACTTTTTGGCTCTATTCCCATTACCTTAGTTTGCCCTCATAAGATTCTTAAAATCCACAGCACATTCTTATTAAAATCGCAGATACCAGATTGTGAACTTCTGTACTTTTTCAACTGCTTTCAGGAGAAAGTTGTGTTATATTTAGCAGCCATATGGCATCCCTCCTCCACACACGTTTTCTAGCGATAAGAACTGACAAATTAAGTTTTCTAAAACACAGATCTATATGTTTTCATTTCCAATTTTAATCTTAGAATTTAACTGTGGTTTAGTATTTAAACTCAGCATTTGACAAACAGGAAATGCAATGGGTACCTGTAGCGAATGATGCGATCAAGAAAAAGTTTTCTTGTAATCTAGGTGAAAGTGTTCAGAAAGCTACTAAACTGTACTCTAGACAGCTAAAGTCTTCCTAAATTAATACAATATGGCTACATAACTGAATAGCCAAGGATGTACTGGCTTCCTTAAGCAGTTTGCAACTGCTCTGCATATGGATGACTGAAAGTATTAGGTAAAGAATACTCCCTGTAGTGAAATCTTTAAAAGAAAAAATGATAGGTTATACTTGTGTAATTCAAGCTGCTGCACATCTTAACAGAGGAGGAAGCAAAAAAGCCCAGTGACAACCAACTAGAATACTGGAAAGAACTTCAAAGATACAAGAGCAACCACCATACAGTTTTCCCATACTCCTGGGAGCCAGGTTTACATACTGCCTGGAAGACAGAAAGCTGAATTTCCCTATAGCCCAGCCTAATTTCATAGAAACTGCAGCCAAAGGTTAGAAAGAGGACAACAGTTTTAAGCAGCAAGAGAAGACTTTTGAGATACGCTGTCACTGGGGACAGCTGAAAAGGCAGGCTGAAAATACAACATAAAAATGCATGTAAGCTTCACCCCGACTGCCACCCTTGGGATAAAGAAGGGGGAAAACAGGACTGAAGGCTCCTAACAACGTAACACCAAGGAAGAAGTGGATTTTCTCCTCTCTAGCAGCAAGAGGAATCACTGCCTGAAATATTTAACTAAATCATGCTACTCTTCTGCGTGGTATCCAGAGCTTTTCCAACTCTTTCTGGGCTTTCCTAGGGACCAGGGACCCGGAGAAGAGCCCAAGCGATGCTCTGGCGGGCCAGGCTGGCTGAACATCGCTCCCCTGCCGAGTGCTGCAGAGTCTGACGGCGACCTTCCCTCGAAGGCAGGCAGAGAGAGCACCGCCAGATGCCAGCGCTCATCCTGCGCCTCCCCTTCGGGGGTGCTGGTCTCCTTCCGGCCCCCGACAGGGCAGACCCGATTCAATTCCTGAGAGACTGTACGGGGCAACCCCAGCCTTTCCCTTCTGTCCAAAACATTCCAGAGCAGCACTGAGCATTTCTTTAGCAAGAGAAAGGACAGACACGAACATTACGTCCATGCCTGAGCACACTTAGGAGCTGCGTGTACAGGCTGAGAAATATAGATGAACAACCGTATTTTTTCCAGCTGGTGTGTTACGTTCACTACTCAAAGAAAAATAATAAATACTCAATACTGTGGTTTCTCTCCCTCTGCATGAAGCAACTGAGGGAATATGTTCTTTCAGTACAGCTCAACCTATCTCTAAGCCTTGCAAAATTCACCATACTGCACAAATCACTGCCTGAAGCAGAACCTTCATGCTGGACAATCCACTGGAGACCGTAACCCTCAACGTGCCAGTAAAAACATTTTGCAGAGAAGTCACAATTTCTTCAGAACACTGACTATTCCTTCCCATCTTCCTTGAGGAGACAGCTATCGCATAATGAAAAATAATTGTGAAAACAGAACGCCACCATGAAGCAGGGGAAACAATTTGCACAGAACATTTGAACACGAACAAAATGTTTAAGGATGCAATTAATCATTAAGATTTCTTAAAAAAAACCCAAACAACATAGACAATCATTTGTTTAAAGCTTGCTTCAGTGAAAAAAAAGTGATAGAATAACCATTCCTGCATACTTGATTATCAAATCAGAGCTTGGTGGGAAGAACAAGTAAGAAAGTCTTCCAATTAGCTAACTTTTTTTTTTTTTTTTTTTTTTTGCTTTAAATGTGACCATTGAATACTGCTGTAGAAAGATGTAGGGAAAAGCAGATCTCTGGTCTTCTGGCAGTTTTTCCCATTCTTGAACAATTCTTCCTTCAGATGCACAGCCACAAAGGTTCAAAGGTCTCAGCAGCCTTTGTTCTCGGTTCCAGAGTCGTTACAAACAAACTTTTGTTCCTGTTTCTTCAATGAAATAAGCTGCAGCAGTTACCAATGACTGAACTTCACATCTGAAGCTTGCCTTGTGCATCATTCAACTGAAGGACTATGGAATCTCATTTACACCTCCAAGAATAAATTATCAGAACTTTTTCTGAAATAAAAAGCAACTACTCTTATTGAATCAACCACCAGCAAACACATTACACTTCTGCATATACAGAGAAGTGAAGAAGAATCAACACACTTGGTTTACAGATTGTATCAAAGAAATGTTTTGGGTTTATCTGAATATTTATAGCTACTGCTCATTCATTTGTGAGTTTTACAATGACATTCCACATCTCACATTTTAGTGCAGAAGTGGTATCTGTCAGCAATTTTTTAAATAACACACACATGTATGTGCACTGGAAACAAACAATGATACCCAAACAACAATTTCTATTGTTTATATCCCAGCCAGAGCATAAGGCATGAGATGATGATCATAAGGGGAAGCTGTGGAAAGCACCTACTGAAGTATATTCACATTCCATGAAAAGCTGATATGGAAATTGTTGATAAAATTTGCTAAGATTCTATCAGGTTGTATCAGCTGCTACATAAATTTTGGGGAAAAACAAGCAAGATGCATTACCGAACAGGATAACAAGCTTTTTGAATTAAAAATAAATTTTAAGAAATACTGAAGTTACCCTTTTAAAGGACTGATTGTTCTTAGCAGGTGGGAGCTGACTCTCTAGAGATGCTTCTTGTAAAACACCCAGCACAAAAGATATCAGCATCATAGGCTGGCTATTATGAAATCTAATGAAGACATTCATGAATCATAACAAGGAGTAAAAGGGTAAATCCCAGCAAATATTCAAAGGCTCTTACAACAATTAAAATTATGCTCCAACAAGGGTTGTCCAGCTACATTCTTCTTTGTAATAGCCATGCTTACATCCCTACTGAGGTCAGTAAGAATATGTCCAAATTGTAACATTTGGATTTGGAAAACTTTCTGGTTTTACACTGGCACCAAAGAAAAAATATCAAACTGCTTTCAAAACACCAAGCACTGTAACTTTTCCCCTCAGAATATTCACATGTACCTTGAGCATTCTGAGTATCAAGACCAAAAATTTCCCCTCCCAAATGCCAGGAAAGATTGTTACTGAAAACAACTGAACTTCAACATTTTAATAGGCATTTATTTAGTCAGTGATAAATATATCTCAGATAACAAAATACACAGAGGATTAAATGTGGTTTTCGTTCAGAATCAGGAATTTTCAAACCACGTATAAGAACCTAACACCTCACCACCAAAGTTATTTTTAGCAAAACTGCTTACCTCAATCTGCCAGTAAGTGATGACAAAGCTTTTAGAACACCACCTTTCATCCTTTATCTTAAAAGCAACTTACCAGTAGTAATTAAATCACCATCATCCTTCTCTACAACTGGATTCTGAGGCCATGGCTGCAGTACCACTACTATGTCCATGTATGTACTCCTGAACTACCCACCGACATGGGTTTGAATCCCAGCACGTGATGTCACATGAGAAAAATTCTGCTGTAAAAAATATTCACCTGCTTTATGAATTTATGCTTTCTCTAAGATAGAAAAGATGGAGCACGATCAAATTAGAAGTAACACAGGACTGACAACTTGTTCAGCTACCATAAAGCCTGCTTAAAAAAGTAAACTAACACCCACAGGCTAAATCTGAACTGTCACAGTGAGTTCATCTCAGAACAGTGCTGTGCATTGTGTGACCCCTAAGTTACAGATCCACCACCAGGAGATCTAAGGCTGTAACTCAGGCTGCAGCTGACCAAGTGCCTCCATCCAACAAATAATCTCAGGCATATTTAAGCATTTAATTTTACCCTGAAACCCATAGGAAGCCAGGCTCCAAACTTCTTGTGGTCCTGGTTTAATGAATTCATGGCAGAAATGGGGGAAACTCCTATTTTCTCCAATTCTTAAAGAGTTATCATGGATACACTAAATCGATGCTTTCCACCCACAAACATTAAAGGCTGAGTTGTGGACAGGCAAAAGCACTGGGCACACCAGGAAGGGGATGAAGTGGCAGCAACTGCAGCTTCTTCATCAGCAAAAGCAACCCAGATGACAAGAGGATAATGATTCCTTGATGGGCAGGTTATGCCGAACTGTTGCTTCAACTACTGACTTCAGGCCACATCAACAGGACATGCTCAGAATGTTGGAACTTAGCCACAGAAACGAGACCAGAGGAAAATATAGCGTCTTAAAACAATGATTTTTAAAAGTGGAGATTTGGGGCTATTTTGTTTTCTAAATGATGGGTCAAAGGACAGGAGCTGCTGAGCCATATTCTCATCCGTTATTCACAGATGACACTACAAGCTCCAGAGCTACACGTGTGTAACTAAGAACAGCCAGTAAATAACAACAGTTAAATGTCATAATCGTCACTTGACAATACCATCTAAATTATTAAAATCGTTAGTATGATGAGACTTAATATTGTGTTTAATCAAAAAGCAAGACAATAACATAAGGAAGCATATACACAGCACATTTACCAAATTGATTACAGTAAACCTGGTAGCACTGGTTTATCAGCTTAAACAATCAGCAGCTAATTAACTGTGCATTTAACAACTAGGTAATAAAGTTTCTTCCCAGGGAAAATCAGATTGGAAAAGTCAACATCAGCTTAAACACGATTAACTTCCTGTCCCACTGCTGGTAAAACAAATCCAATTTACTAAATACTTCAAAGGGCAGTTTTTAATTATTTCGCACACTTGCAAAGAATCTAACGTTACATACACACAAATACGGTAAACTGATCTACTCAGGTGTATACAGGCTACAGCAAGACAACACCCCACTTAAATAAAACACCCGAAGGCTTCTTAATGTGCCTAACAGCAGCCCCGGCTCAGTCATTTATAGCTCAGAAGCCCCCGTGGATGGTACCTGGAATCTTTACAGGAGGGAAACCACACCCAGTTACAACATGTATAATATGCAACAAAATACTAACTTGGAGCATTTCTTTCAGACTTTAACATTACTTCATTACTTCCTATTTCTAAATCTCCAGGAAACAAATATACAGCAAACAAATAAACTCTTCTGAGTAAGACTCATATATTTTACCTGGTTTCAACTGGCACACACCCCCCTAGGAACATACGCACAGACTACTCAACAATCGATATATCTGAGGTCTTTTACACAGCAGAAATTGAGGCAACGCAGAAAACGGTGTGGGAGAAACACAGCCAGTCGCCAGCAGAAGTAGGATTCAAATGAGCAGCTCATAGCTGTATCAACGGAGTGACAGCTTTGCTGCCTTCCTACACTTTTTACCCAACACAATAATTAAAAATTGAAAATTTCAGTTTTCCAATTTTAATTGTTCAGCACCAAAGCTAACAATTTGTTTTCAGCTACAACTTGGATTAAAAAAAAAAAAAAAAAAAAAAAAAAAAACACAAAACCAACAGAACAAAGGAAAATGACAAAATTAATACTGGAAAGAAACAGTTTCAACCAAAACGGCTCAGAACTGCTAAATGACTGCTGACCCGCAGCATTATATCCTCGGGTTATGTGATTCTACAAATTCTGGTTGGCTGGAAGACCTAATCTGCATCACAATAACTACAAAAAATGGCTTCCCTTCAGCGTCCTCAGTATGCACATCCCTTCTCTCGCATTGGCTAACAGTGCACAGCCAGCCTGTTCAAAGGATTAGCATAAGAATAGAAATCACTGTGAAAATCCACATGCTCCGACTGACCAGACTTGTTGACCTGCTTCACCCCAGCCACCGAACTGACTTCTTTTTCCAAGAACAGCAGCTGTGGACTTTAAAAGTTGATAAACAGTTTGTTTATTCCATATTATGGTATCAGACATCCCAAAGGCAGCCACCAGACCCAAACAGCGAACCTGAACAACTTTCAGTGCTGCAGGCACAGACATCCCATGCGTTCACCTTCAAGTTCAAAGTTTGGCGGAGGAGAAGGGGTCTGGCAGGACCCTCGTTGCCTTGGACCTACCACATTCATCACAAAATCCCCTCATCAGCAAGCGCATCAGCTCTGCTGGTACCAGATGCTGCTGCAGCCCTGAAAGCAGACCCGGGAGCTGCAGTTCAAGAGCACAGCTGCGAGCGAGAACCGGCCCCACACGTGCACACCATACACCTGACAGAAGCCACCCAAACTTACAGTCCCACGAGAGCAATTAGTTCAGGTTTGCGCAAGTCAAATTTACAAATTTACCTACATCTCTTGATACCTTCTTCCCTTACGGTGGAATCAGCCAAAATAATATCGAGCCAAGAAGTGTGAGACCATAGCTCTTGCCACGCTCACAGCCACTGGAATCAAATAGTAACTATTACACAGATATTTTGAGAGGAAGTGCAAATGAAAATAATCCCCCAGTTCATGAGAAGGCCAACATCTTCCTCTTACTTGTGGAGAGAAGGACACAAAGGCCAAAGGAACCCATTCCAATTTTTCTCTCCTACACAAACTCTTCTAGTCATAATAAAGTACAAAAAACATCATTTATTTTTGGAAATATGTATGTTGGGTTCCTGCAAAACACACTGAATTTTTGTATAAACACATTACAGTGTTTGACGTGTTTGTTTTGAAATGAGGGAAGTTGACTGGAATCATCCCCATAATGTGGTCTGACACTTCATGCAAAACAATGCATTCAAACTGCAAAATGACATTTCCTTTTCAGAAGTTCACAAAAGAAACAGAAGCCCAGGGGAAAATGGCTAAAGTAGCACTATTCCCCTTTCTGTTAGATTTCCTCCACTCCCTCTGGGATCTTTCTCCCCAGCTAGTTAAGTCACCACTGCAATCCTTCCCCCTTATATTCAATGACATCACCATTTCCCTCACTTTGCATTTACAGAAAAAGAGACTATTGAGAACTGGGATACTGATGTTTCACATCACAAAAACCCTGCCAACAACCAGCTACAAACCATACATAAAACCTAAAACTCTTTTCTAATGATAGTTCATAAAAATCTAAAAACTAAACCCATTTCCCAATGCCAGTTCTGCTGATCTGCCTCAGATGCCCTTTGTTTCTTAAAAAAACTTGACAAATATACTTTAAACAAACAAATGCCAGGTTAAGACCACAAGCTGAATTTGCTTCTGGCAATGGACTAATATTTCTGTACATTATGCACAGTGTTAATACCGCATTAACCCTCTCAGTTCTGTTCTTTCCCCAAATAATAGGTTTTACAAAATGCATATTGCCAGACTCACCCCATTTCCCCCCCTTTATCATCTCAATCACTATATATAAATATTAGATTTATATATATATCCTCAGATGAATAAAATCTGATTCTTCCAGATGGCTCCAGTATGTTCAAACATTATAAAACCATCAGCTATACAAGGAAACACACCCTGGTATGGCACAAGCAACCTCCGATAAGTTCCACAAGAACAAATCAGTCCGAGCACAAGAAGTATTTGCTTGCTTTTTTATCATGACAGATACGTAATATTTTACTTCCCAGACAAAATAAATTGTTCACTCAAGGCTAACCTAATTTTGAAAACTGGAAAAGACATCTGTGCAGTGGGAAAGCAATTACAGGTTCTAAATAAGCACGTGTCAGGCATTCCCGAGCTTTTCAGGCATGGGGGAAACCCGTTTGACACAGAAAATGGCACCTGGCCCATGCTCAAACAGCAAACACTTCAAACAGATACTCTGTTCAGAGTCTTGGAAACTTACTCATTCTGCTCCATAGCAAGGAGGAGAGTCTAGTCACTTCTGGATAATACACTTCAGGGCTATAGCTCTTTCTTGAAATGAAAAAGCGTATTATAAGCTTCCACCTTCTTGCCTTTTCACCTGTTTCTCCAAATACCATTCCTACCAATGACGGCATCAACCGACACAACAAACTGGATGCCCACCCAGCGGAGGCTGTCCAAGCCTCTGTCCAAAGTGCTGGCTTTTGCACTATCTCGTGTGGAAAGTAGAGAGGTGTAGCATAAAACAACTCGTTCCCATCACCTTCTTACAATTCAACAGCCATCAGTCCGGTCTGGAGCAGCGGTTTGCGATACCAGCCGGGTTCTCAGGGGAGAAGGCGATGGGATGCAGCTTGCAAAAGGCAAACTGCAGTTGTACGCTGGTACACACGTCCAAGTTTCAAAGGTTATTTACCTTCTTCTCAAGTTGAAGCCATCGCTCGCTCCGAGTCCAAATGTGTCATGGATCTCCCTTACGAGACACGGCACCGCCATCCTTGGCTCACCTCCCCCTTGGAATTTAGGGAAAGCTCATCAAGCTCTTCCCGAGAAAACCACCTGCAGGCACACACACGAAACGCCCGCTGGGCGCTCCTCCATCTCCCACCGCTCCCCAGCACACAGATGTCCCCCCTCGGTGACCCAGGCTGACCCACGGACATTCACGACACCTGAAAAGGTCTAAAAAAGGCATTAAACAGCCCCGCGGCCAACCCCACAAAGGCCAGCCGGCACAATGGAGGAGAGGGCCAAGCACAAAGCCGGACGGCAGCTGCGCTCCAGCCGGGCAGCGCAGCGCCGAGCTTCCCCCACGCCTGAAAAGCTCGGGAGTGGCACAGGTGGGCAGAAATCCCCAGTTCTTTCCCAAGAAATTATTTCTTGGCGGTGGGCGAATTGATCCAACCTCAGAGACCTTTCCTGGAGGACGGCGACTGAAAAGCGGAGGGGGGGGTAGGGACACACATACACACGGGGACGACACACAGAACAAACAAACAAACAAAAAAAACCACCACGAGCGAGCCCCGGCTTCTTTTATTTGTTTATTTTCTCCTCCCCCCCTCACGGCTGGGCTGAAAGTCGCCCCAGGCCACCCGTCGCCGGCGGTAGCGGCCGCCAGGCTGCTGCGCGCCCCCTCCCCGCACCCACCCCCGGCGCCGCCTTCGCGACTCGCGGGGCGCTATCGCGACACGACACCCCCATGTCCCCCTCCACACACCCCGAGACCTCCCCCCCGCCTCCCTCAGCCCTTCCCCTCCCCACACTCACCTCGCTCCGCCACAGCGGGGGCCGCGCCCGGGCGCTCCCGCCACCGCTTACCAGCCGCGTCCCGCCGCCATGGCCGCCGCACGTGAGGGAGACGACGGGGAAGGAGCCGCGGGGAAAGGCCCCGCCGCCGCCGCCGGGCGAGGGGAACCGCGTCCGGCACACGCCCCCCTCACACACGCTCCCGGCTCAGAGAAAGGCTCCGGTGCCCATGCGCGCTGCCGCCGGCCGCTGAGCTCCGCCCCGACGCCGGGGAAGGGCGGGCCGCGGCGGGGGGGTCGGCAGCGGCCGGGGGTCGCCGCGGGGCCGGAGGATGGGGCGGCGGGAGCTGCCGTGAGGGCAGAGAAGGGGGGTCGGGCGGGGCGGCGGCCGCACCTGGGCTGCTGGTAACGGCCAAGCCGGGTGAGAGGGTTCTGCGAGCGGGAGACGCCTGAGGGTTGGGGTCCGGGGGGCTCCTGTCAGACACGGGGCTCGGGGGGGCGGCAGGAGCGGGGGGGGGCGGTGGCTCAGCCTGTGCTGGGCTGCGGCTGCTCCTGTCCCCTGGGCAGCTGTGGCGGAGGGAGAGTCCCCGGAATCTTGCCAGAAAGGTCATGAAGTTCGTTTGCCGGTTGGGGTTTGGTCTGGTTTGGTTTGGTCTGGTTTGGTTTGGTTTGGTTGGGGGTTTGTTAACAGGCGCCCTCTCAGCGGGGCGATGCCAGGCGGGTGCCTGCCCGGCCCAGGGCCTGCCGCCGCCTGTCCGCGCAGACCCAGGAAGCGCTTTCCCTCACACACTGCGCTTTTTCACCTGTGGACAGACCCTGCTCACAATACCAGGCCTTCCCCTCTGCTAAAGCTTCAGATATATTAAACCTACTCTTGAGATAGTGTTGTTTTATCAGACAAATTTAATTCAAACTTTTAAGCGAGGTTTAAGTGTTAACCACAGACTCCTTCCTCCTGACAAGTGAAGTGCCTGGTTGGATGTAAGGACCCGCAACGCTTCAGCAGAGCGTGTTTTTGATAGAAATGTTTCCCCTGTGTTGTGTTTCAGTAGCTGACCCCAACTATTTTATGTGCTTTATAGATGCTTTATTGTATCATTAGCATTTTCAGAAACACACAACTTGATTTTGCTGGCAGTAGGCAATGTGGAAAACCCTTCATGATAATTACGCCATTTGGCAACCGCAGAGGTTAAAAATCTGATTGCTGCTGTATATTTATTCCTTCAGTAGTGGCATTGCAAAGCAGTTACTCTGCGAGCGCTCTCCGCCTTTGGCCCGGGCCCAGAGGCAGTGTGAGTAATGCGGGGCTGGGATGGGGATCATACGTGTTACCCTGCACCTGGCAGTTCACGCGAGAGCGGTGGGACGTACTTGGTCTTAACCACAGGGAGACAGCTACATTTGCATTGCAAAAGAAAATATGAAGTGGCCCACTTGATACGCTTTCAGAAATGCTTCAAATGAGAGGCAGAGCTGAAACTATTCCACAAGCTGGATTTGATGCTTTTTGGTTTTCACTTCCATCTGTGAAACGCTGTAAATACCGTGTGTAATCTACACCAAGACTACTCTGGTGATACCAGCTATCCAGAGTGTTTGGATAAATGATACCACTGTTTACTAATGTATTGGGCGACTTAAGAAAAGGAAGCCATAAGCATGCAGAAGTTCTGAGTTGTGAGCTTTAATTTAAAAGATTTGAAGAATTTTCAGTTGTTGTGATGAAAATTTTCAAAGCCTGTTGTGAGTAACTGATGATAACTGTAAATGTGCAGAGTCTGGAACAATAGCTCGGAGACATGTGAACTGCTTCGTGTCAGCATATGCTGTGCCAGATGCTAACAAACAAAACTGTAGTTAAGAACATTGGTGGGGTTTGGGCTCCACATGTAAGGTGACTGCAAATCATGAAGGTGTTGCACAGCATCCCCTAAAATGGGGAAGAGTGTAATCATGTGGGCTAATAAACAAAAGAGGATGCAGAAAATAGGTAAAATTACAATGATGACAAGGCAAAATCATGTGATTTATTGTGCTACAACCTACAACTCTGATCCTGTCAAACCTGACGAGTTAATTGGGATGAGCCAGGACCGTACCCACATGGCTCACTGCTGATAAAACCTTGGGGCGCTGGAAGCGGGTTTGTTGGTTCCGTGTATGAGATTGCAAATGTAGTAATGTGCGAGTAGGTGATTCCTATCTATCCATCACTGATATGAGTGACTTTGAAATTCCTGGATGAAAGATACCCAGAGCATCCCCAAGTAGTTGAACCTTTCCCACTTTATTAGATGCCACCATCTCTTTTGTGGTTTTAATTCTTCCTTATTTTGACTGGCTGTCGCTGTGTGATTTTTGCAAGGCTTGTTTGTTGCTCTTCCCAAGGAGAGTATTTTTCATTATGTCTGTCTAACTAAAAACAAATGGTGGGCTGGATATGAGAATGCAGCTTGAGAAAACTGAAGATCAAAGAAAGGTCTTGACTCAGTGCTCAGGATCCCTGCTGCATTTCCCCTTTAACTGCCTCCCACCAAGCTTGCGGCTTGTGATTTGAAGCTCACCGCCTTTACTTTTTGTCTGGACATCTTTGCTTAAAAAAAAAAAAATAATAAAATAAAGGGAGAACGTTTTCCCATTTCAAATGTTCTCTCCGTTTCTTGTTCATCAGTCCTCGGTCTTGCTAATTTTCTGGAAAACTTTAATGTCTCTTCATGGTGGCAGGAAATGCTTCAGTCTGAATGAAAAGTACAGAGCCCCTCTATCCAGTTCACCCAAACAGGAAAGGACTGAGCTGAATCGCTTCAGCCCTTGCCAGTTATAGCTTGCTGCTGTGTGTCCACAGGGCTCATCTGCCCTTTTCATGTCGGATCTGAAGGTCGCTGGGCCCTGATCACCTCGTCAGCAAGTTAGCCTGTGCTCTCAGGAAAAAAAAAAACCATACCCAAAGGCTGAGAGGGAGGAATACGGCCAGGTGTCAGTTCTTCCAGGCCCTTTTTGTTTGTTTGTTTGTTTCAGCTTTTAAAAACTGGTGCATATTTATTTGTTATCAAGAGTACAATTTTTTTTCTCCCGAGTGAGGATTTTTTTAGAACCACATGACTTGGTACATATGTACTGGGTTTTTTCCACTGAGGTGCAAGATTAGGGAAATTGAAGAAGGGGATTTTTCCTGACAGAACTGTTGGGGTTTTGGGGGGCTTTTTTGTCCAGGAATGTCCATGGAAAGATGCCTCGGCTGAGAGGAGCTGCAGAGAGCAGCTATGTTGATAGCTGCTTCAAAGTTTTGTTTTGTTTTTGTATCAGCTGGTCTGGCTGTGCTTTGAGAAGATGTTTATGTGAGATAACACTGTATCTTTCCTTCCTTTACTTCATGTTCTGCTTCTCTTAAATATTTTTCTTGGAATGAAATGATAAACATTTAAGACAGTTGCATTTGGAGATTTCTTCTGAGCTTTATAAGTTTGTTTTGAGAAGATGCTGATGCCATTGCCAAACAGTACTAGACTCTATTTACAAAATAAACTGGGACCACAACAAAGAAGTGTGAAAGCAAAATAGGTGGGGCAAAAGAAAAGTGAGAGACAATGTATTTCTGTTCCTGAGAGCTGCTTTGCATTGCTATAGCACCTTTCCTCCCAGTATTTCAGGGCACATCACCAGCATTAGCCATGCCTTCTGCTAGATTTGGGAGACAAGTGAGACAATTCTTGCCACCATTTATAGAATAAGTCTCCTGGATGTATATAACCCAGGAAGAAAGGCGAATCCTTTCCGCTTTGAGGGAGGCAGACAGGTCGCTATTGTAAGTTTAGAGAGTTTGTTATGTAGGGATTCTGAATTTGGACTGGAGCTTCTGGGTAATTACTACAGAATCTGATTTATCAGTATTCTTATGAAGCTAAACCAGCAAGTGTTTTGCCATCAGGAAAAAAGCATCAGCATAAAAATGCGTCTAGTTTCATTAACTTCAATTTTAAGCTAATCTTCATTTCAGTTAGTAGAGTTTGCAATTCACATAGGATTTAGATACCAAGCATGAAATCTTGCCTCTGTTGAAGCCAATAGGCACATTGCTATTGACAGTTGAAGCCAGGCTTTTTTCCCAAAAGTAGATGTTACTGATAAGAGCAAGAGACTCCATCCAAGTAACTTCAGTAGCAAACTTGGCATGTTTGAGAGGACTCTGAGGGGGGAGAGGCAAAGACTCCATCCTTACCATTATTCCTACTCATGTTTTCAGAGAATAAATGTATCACTTCCTGGCAATGGATCTACTGACTCCGTCTGGCTGATTGCTCAACTGGTCACTCTGTGACATGCTGTGCTCTGGTCCGGGATGTTTTGTGTTCAGGCATCCTGGCTCCTGTTCATCAGAGATAGGGGAGATGTTTTTTCCCACAGTATTTTATGGCTAGATTTATTTATTTTTAGTATCTTTAGGTATCAGAATCCCCCCGACTCACGTAGGATGTACCCAAACACACACCTCTGGTTTTAAAGCTGCTCATCCCTGGAAGAGGAAAGGGTGTGGTGTACACCAAATGAAAGAGACACCATTCTGTGACTTACTGAGCTGCATACACCCAGGAACAGAGCCTTAGCTGTTGAGCAGTTGTCACTGATGATGCTGCAACTTGTTGCTGTTGTGTGATGTTTTCTAGTAGCAGTGATAAACAGGAAGATAGCTAAATAGCTTGGGCATGCCAGGGGTGACGCTGGCATATGAGTTGTGCATGGTTAGCAGCAGAGGTAAGTAACTTGAAGATTTTCCTGAGGGTTAACAAGTTTTGGTGGGGATGAATCCCACTATCCCCAAGGTGGAACAACCCCCAAATACCAAAGTATAGTTGATACAGGTCCTTTAGTTGGGCACATTTCTGTACAACGCTATAAATCCAAGTAAATTCTAGACTCACAAAGATACGCATTCAGAATCACTGAGATCAGATTTTTAATGAACCATAAATTTAGACTCTTTAGCAAAAAAATTACCATCCTGTGAAACGATTTGGCCAAAATAGTCACTGAATGTTCAAAATGCTTGTGAACAACAGTATAAATTTGCAATATTCTGTAGCCTTTACTCAAAGAATTGGACATTTCCCCCCCCCCCCCCCCCTTTAAAAAATTACCATTCTGTCGCCCTGAAGAACATTGTGTTTGGTTATATGAGGCAATGAGGAAGATCAGAAGTGTAAGTGAATAAATCGATTTTTAAAGCCCTAAAGGTCAATGTTTACAAAATATTCTTAGTGTACAGGCATAGTCTCTGGGACTATGCATATGTAAAGTTCAGCTCTGTATAAATAAAAGCAGAGCAGACTATAACTTTCTATTCCAGCTTGTCTCTCTGATGGTCAAACCTGCCCAGATGAGTGTGCAGGCTGCTGAGAGGAATTCTTCCAGTTATTTGGCTTATTTCTCCTTGCGTGCAAATGTGATGCTGTGCTTGAGATAGAGTAGAATAGTTCTTTTGACTGCTTGCTCTTGAATCTTTCCCTTATAAATGTTCCTGGAGCTGTACTGCCATGAAGCATTTATGAAATCAAGTGACTATTTCAGTCAATCACATGGCTGTTCCTCTGTGAGAGCGAACTTCAGGCAAGTGCATTCCAGCTGCTGTGACCTTGGGGAGAAGGGAGGTGGGACTGTGTTGCAACTGCTTGCCTGTTCACACAATTTCTGTCTTTAGACCACTTGTGCTCAATTTTCTTGAAGTTCACAGACTTGCAATTTTTTGGTATAATCCAGGACAGATACCCCAGCTGCTGGACGGGTGTTGCACCATCAGTTTTCCAAGTAGTTATGGGCACTAGCGTAGGTGGAGAACTGCCTCAGCTTGCTCTGGAAATGAGGCTAGAGATTGAGATGAGCTAATAAAGCATGTAAGCAGAAGCCCTGCAAGACTGAATAGCCTTTTTGTGCATTTACTGTGCGTTTACTGTGCACTTCTGTGGCTTACTAAGCAAGCACTCACAATCTCTGTTTAATAACTTGATGCTTTGATATTTTTCCTATGGAGAGATGACCCTGGATTTGGGCAGTTAGTGTGAGTTAGGACATGCTACCATTATACCCACCCCATGAGGAAAGAGCTGAGAAAGAATATGAACTTAAAACAGTGTAGCACACCAAAAGTGAGTAAAGATACTAGGCTGAGGGAAACCCGGCAATGTCCTGGAACCCAGCACTGGGGAAGAGTATCTGAGACACTGTCTGATGGCGATCAGACGTGCAGGGTAGACCAGCCCCTGCCTTGTTTTCACAGGGACTGATTTAGTGCTGCTCCCCGTCATATTTAATGCAAATTATGTTGTGTAATAATTTGTATATTTATGACTGTGTGGCCAGCGCCGCCTGTTTCTATTTGTGTCTCTCTGTTGCCTGAAGTGAGTGAACATAGCAGATTGGATCAGGCCTGAGGTCTAGCTACACAAGCTGGACAAGTATCCTGTGAGAAGTGCCACTGTCTTGCATTTTGAATCTTAAGATTTTCTCCATCTCTGTGAGAGAGTGGCCTAACCCCAGGTACAGGAGCTGTAACATCCAGCTGTTGGAATGATGAGAATTGTGGCAATTGCTTATATCCAAATGTTGGACATGGGTTGGCATAGAGTTGGGATGCTGTGACCCTGAGCAGGTGGAATGAAGTTTAGAAGCTCTTTAGTTTTGAAAAAGGATAAGAAGTTAAAGGCTGACTGCTAGCTGTGTGCCTGAAAACATCAAGGGAGGGAATCTGGAGGTGGACTGATGAGACGGGGAGAGGTTAAAACAAAGTGACGGGTTGTCAGGGTGGAAACTGGGATGAGATCTTAACTCTGCCTTTCCAGTCACACCCACTGAATTGCAGTCCTGCAGGAAGAGCAAGTGAAAGGAGGGAAAGTGAGGGGCTGCACAGTGCAGGTGCTAGAGATGGCCTCTGGTACCTGCTGGCAGGAGCAGAGCTGCTTTCTGGAACTGGGGTGGATGTTTGGCGTTCCAGGGAGCCTCGGGGAGAGCCTGACGGAGCTGTCAAGTGTGAACATGTCACACGTGAGGCAGATGCTTGGCAAGCTGTGGCTTATGGGAGTCGTGGACATTTTTTCCCCTCGCATGCACTCTAGACATAGCCAGTTACAAGGAAGTTGCATTTTGGGGAAGTATTAGTAAAATGCATAACAAAGGCGAAAGCTGTGCTGTCAATAGGGCTCGAGAGCAAGCAGGACGGAGCAAGGCCTCTTCATTTTGCGGTGGCCCATATTAATTTTCCATTTATTTCTTTCTTCAACTGGAGCGCTTCATCTGATCATTGTGCAATTCCGATGTGTCTGGAGTTCTCCCCTTGCACTGATGACCGTGCTGTGTTTTGGTTGGGTTAATCAGCATGGGGAGAATCAGTGGAATTTTTGGTGAAATCTTTGTGAACCTTAGAACGTGAGGGCTGAGGCAGCTTTTTTTGCTATTCTGTTGTTGTTCCAGGGAACGGATTCCACATCTAAGGATAGAGGACAGTTTATTTTTCAAGCTTTTGTTAAATTAAGTTTTTTTCTTGTTAACAAACATACTGTGAAATTCAGGGATGGGTAAAACTGTCCTGCAGCTGCCTGTAAGAAAAGCCATGGCTGAACCAAGTTCTTTTATTTGACTGTGATCTCCAAAAGCCCAAGGTGGTTACTTCTATCAAACACACAAGCTGAAAATTCCTCTGTCTTTATAGACTTACACCTAAGAGCAGAATTTTTGTTTTCTGACACCCATCTCAGAGCTAGGGGAAGCTCAGGTTGATACTGACTTCTGAGAACTGTATGATTACAATCAGCAGCAGTTGCTGCCATAAGATACTGGTGCTCAGTGCTAAACAGGAATTAGTGTTGCTTATTTATCTGGAGGATAAAAATATCTACAAATATCTATAAATATATTCAGCTATAATTAGAAGAGGTATTTAAATCTTCCAGTGGTTGGGTGTCCCAGATACAAACTGATGGAAGTAGGGGAAACCTCCTCTTGCAAATGAGTTATTTGGTAATGTTTCATCATCAGTTTTGCTGCTTTAGGTCAATTTGCATGGACAGGGCACTCATTTAAGATGAACCATTCATCTGATCTTTTGCAAAAGTAATTTCACAAGTGTAAATATTTGTGGCAACTTGCCTCTGTGGTGTGCACTTTACAAAATGACAGAGATGCTCTGGAAGGCTGCTTATGTTTTAGGGCACGTTCTCTAGTGAGACTAACTAATCTAGCACTCAACCAATGGTTATTTGCATATTTATTTAAAGCAAAATTTGTTTTGTTAGCCCCAAAGTACCGTATGGTGCTTTGTTTAAGCAAAGAAATGATTCTGTAGGTATATTATGATTTTACAAATACATTTAAGAGACTTTTAAAGTGAGTATCACCTGCTCTAAACCCTCACAGATTACCTGTAGCTAGCTGTGAGCCACACAAAGGTTAACGCAGGCTACAGAACTATAAAGCTGAAGACTTTAGAACAGCTCAAAGCTCATTACTTACCTTCACAGAACTTAGGGTAGAAACTACTAAACTACTTAGTAATCATCTAAAACTTCACACCGACTTCTGCTGTATTGAGGGTCAATTTCTAATATTGCTGCAGTAAAAAGCAGAAATCACAGTCACTTTTAAGGGTGGGATGGACTTCACCGTAGAATTCTTTTAGGCTTGTATAGACATTATTTCACTTTACTGTATAAAAAGCATAATCTGTAGATTTTTTTTAAAAAAAGGTTAAAACTGCAAAGTTTAACCTGAATGGAATAGGAGACAGCAGATAGAAAGCAAGGTCAGGATATGAACACTGAATTTAACAGCTGGGCAGGTTAGGGTTGATATCTAGCTGCAGAACTGTGCAGATACCAGGACTACAATACCACTACCATACCAGGGCTACAGTACGCTTCGGTGAAAGTAGAAGGTGATATTGCTGCCACATTTCAGACTTCTGGCTATTGGCATTAGCCACCCCAGAAGTCTGGAATAGGAGAGGGAGAAGTCCTTGCTGAAAGAAGTCCTGTGCACCAAGCCAGATTAAATCTTGTGTGAGTTAGTAGAAAAGGTGGTAAGAACTGTCCACAGGAGATGTGGCAGGTTCAACAGCGGATGTGAGATACTGTGCCAGCTTTTTGTATCTACGGGGCATAGAAATAAAGGAGTGAATACAGTTCTCTAGTAGATGTCTGCAGGAACAGAGCTGATGCTGGGCTCACCCTGTGACCCAGCAGATTTACTTGATTCTTCTAGACTTGCACCACAGCAGCAGTGGCTACTCTGGCCCTTGGGCACTGGTTGAGAATCCCAGATAAGGGGAGGCAGCATCACAGAGAGAACCAGATAGCTGTGGGAGAAGGGACAAGCTGGATTAAAAACAAAAACCAAAACCAAAAACAGTGGAAGGAAGAGAAGAAAGGTTATGGGTGACTTTGGGCAATGGGTAGGAAAGAGAAAGTAAGAGAAATAAGCAGGGAGTTTAGCTAAAAGGTTCCTTCGCTGATTGATTTAGCTTATGCTGGAGGGAAATTGGCCTTAGGTCAAGTCTGCAGTGCTTTTATGTGATTGCTCTCCCTCTGAGCATCCTAGAATGACAGTTGGGCCAAGCATTTTTGCCTATGGGCAAGTAAACAAGAAAGGCATAAGAAACGTCCCTTACAAGGACAGTTCCCTAATAGATGCTTTACAGGCCAATTCAGAAGTTGTAGGTCTGTTTTACCCACTGGACTTCTCTGTCAGGAGGTCGATAGAAAATGCACCTCCTTGCACCTAGAAATTTGTTTAAAAGTGCTGCATCATCACTTGTGGCACTTTGGAGCTCACTTACAACATGGAAACTCTCAGGCAGTTCTTGGAGCAGAGCCACGTGCTATCAGCCCCGTGAAAATACAAGTTGATTAAATATGTAGGTCAAAAACCAGAAAGCATGTCCCACTTTATTTGAGATGAGAGTTTTGTTGCCTGGTGTTGTATCACTGGAGCTGCTGATCATTTTTTGAAGGTAATATAATAATAGCTTTGTTCTCAGCTCAGAGATTAAGGAGGATCACCAGATATTGCTACCCAAAGGGCAGGTGCAGGATTTTCAGTGGCATTAATAAATAAAAATACCTGCCAGGGAATCAGCTTACATGTGAGGATTGCTGTGATAGAAGAATAGCTAACAAGGAGCTAAGTCTTGCGAGCAGAATCTATCTCTGTTCCATAAACGGGCTGAGCATACATCCACATGCATCTCTACAGCGATATCAAACCAAAAATTAAGCCAGGAATCCTACTGGCAGTTGTTGCCCCCGAGCCTTCGTTATGGCCCTCTTTCTTTCCTGGTCTTCCAGCCCCCAAGGACCTGGGCAGGGAGCCTCTCCTGTCTGGCAGCCGGGGCTGTTTGGGGCTGACTGTCCCTCCCGGTTACCTGGCTGCTCTCTGTAGCAGCCTCACACAACACTTGAGCAGCTTTGCATCTGAAATTAAAAAGATGCCTGGGTCTGGCTGAATCATTCTTCGTTATCTCAGCAGGCAGCAGATTTAGGTTTTTAGATTTGCAATGAACATTTATTAGATTGTGTGTCTTCTGGGGATAGCTAATTTTTTTTTATCATCAGATTCCATGACTTAGCATCATAATTAGCTATTAGACATATATACTCCAGTCAAGAGCTGCTTTTTTTCTTTTTCTTTTTTTTTTTTTTAAGCCTGCTTATTCTAGGAGTCTTTCTTTTCTCATTTCTAGGGGAGTTTTGCATAGTTCTGACAAGTGCAAGATAGCCAGTGGGAATGAGATGTGTAATTAATCCACTGAATGCAGAGTGCAAGCAGAAGAACAGCTCTTGGATGAAGAAGCTCCTCAGTCTCTGTAAGTTATCTGACAAGTCGGCAAACACTGGTAGTTAGAATGGTGGTGTTTGTGATGTTGGTGCTGGGAATGGCACCCAGCAAATTCATTTAATATACAGTATTGAGAACAGGAAGGAGAAAATTATGTCTTTCAGCATTTCCCTGAATTTTGAACAGTTGCATGTGCATGATTCTGCACTTTCTCATCAAGAGCTGATTCACTGGCTTTCTAGTAAAGAAAATAAAGTAAGCTTGAGCCCAGTTTCCCACCCCTTCTTGTAGGTGTGCGTGTGTTGAGGGGGAGGGTGTTAAAAGGGAGTCTAGCATTAAGAGCACTGGCCTGAACTGTGTGAGAGGCCCAGATCCAGCTCTTGTGTTGCCAGAGACAAACTGCGTGAATTTGGTCACGTATCCTCATTGTACTTTGGCTCAGCATCCATAAAAATACTTCAGAGATTTTGTGGTAAAGTGAGACCCCCTTGGATGCTGCAATATCAGGGTGTCTTGTTGGTTTGTCACAAAAGTGTTAAAAGCAGTGGGACGCACAGAGTGAGGGTGGTTGTCCCTTTCAATTAAATTCTTCTTTTATGTAATGCTACTTGGTTTATTGCACAGGAAATATCTTTGTTTCTTAGCTCTCAAGATACTATAACACCTGCCACTTATTGCCATTTACTTCTGAGACTGTAACTGCCTTCTGTTCTTGGATCAGATACAACACCCTTTGGTTCCTGTTGTCCTTTTGTCTTTGCTTGCTTGGCTCTAAACATTTTGTTCCCTGAACACGGGCCCAGGTTCTCCTCTCCCCCATGCTGCAGCAAATCAGGAATACTGCTTCTGAAGCAATTAGTTAAGAAGCATTGATGTACACAAGGGGAATTAGGACTGTTGATTTTTTTTTTTTGCAAGTTTTCTCAAGGATTCTGTACTGCTCTTCCCAAACCTTCCAGTATTCGTTCCAATGTGCAGACCAGTTCCAAGACTGACACCTTGCCTGGTGGTAATCCACACTATATATTTCCAGTTATCTGATTGTCCTTCACTGCTTTGTAGTCAGAGCACAAGCTACACCACCAACCCAAGTTTGTTTGTGCGGTTGCTCCTGCCTAACTCAGCTGGATGGATATCTCAAAAGCCAGGCATGTCCAGACAGTCAGATTCTCAAAGCAGATGGCAAACTCACTTATTTGGTCACAAGACACTCAAAACATCAAGTGAAGACTGGAATGTCACTGATACAGAATGGTGTGAAGTCTGCAGGAGTGCTGACTCTCAATGAGTATCTGCAGGCAAGACTCTGCTAACAGTTTCCTAGCATAGTGTGCCAGAAATGAGGAAAGAAATTACTTCATTGATGCAAAATCTGCTTTCCTATTACCTCTCCTGATCTTTAGCGAAGAGTGGAGTTGGTAAAATTGAAAAATAATTAAGGCTTGAGCAGAAACAGTAACTGTCCCAAGGTCTGCAGTGTCATTCTGTCACAGCTGACTTTCTTCAGACTTACTCACTCTCCCATCTGCCTCATAAACTGAGAGTTGGTCTAAACTTTGTGCTGCTGGTTTTAGTTCCTCTGTGCTGTGGCACTCGGGTCTGTATCAGCACTGACCTGTGTGTAGAAGTGGTTTGCATGCAACCAGCTGCTCTTTCCTTGTTTTTATGGCAACTAGTGCACTGGTATCTCAGTCTCAGATAATGCCCCCCCCCCCCCCAAAAAAAAAAAAAAAGAGATGTAAAAAGGCATTGCTCTTCTCTCCTGGATTATACCAGAATTTTACACATGAGTTGAAGTGTTTCCCTACTCAGCTCAGGGCCTGTTTAGGTCTGTGCAAATCTACAGCTACCCAGGATACTTCTAGGTTAATAAGAGAGTCTTGAATTAGCGTGCTTCCAGCAATACCCACGTACTGGGCAGAGGGCTTGTGGCTTTCACTTTAAATGCCCATGAAGCTCCCATTTTAGGTGTTCAAGATCCCATCCAAGAATTATTTCTTTTAGACTGCATTTAGCCTTAACAGCCTGACAATATTTAGTGTTGCTGGTCTCCTGCTAAGAGAAAATAAAATTTGTTAACCCTCTTTTGTAAATGGCCACAGCCACATAGACCGGCTGTAGTGGAGCAGGGACTGTAATCCCTAATTCTAAATTCTCTATTAAAACCTTAATCCCTGGGCTATCCTTCTGCTTCAGACAGAGTTCGGGATGGATGGTGTATAATTTGTCTGAAGTGATGCACCTGCCACTGTTTAAAGCTAGTTATTTTCCTTCTCTCCCTGTGTCAAAGTTATTTTTTTTTTAATTGACAAATTCCTTTTTTGCTGGAGTGATTAAAAATTGAATTTCCTGAATTTCGTAGGTCTCTGTCAGAGTTTTGTGGTTCAAATACTTCAGTAAATTCCATGTAGGTTAACAGTGTCTTGGGACTGATGAAGGTTGATGCCTGGGCTAGTTAAAGGGGAAGAATCCTAGCATGTGGTTTCCAGCATTCACTGGGTGGTGAGACTCAAAACATCTCCCGATTTGCCTCAGGATCTTAATTTTTTTGGAAGAAATTTCATGGAAAAAGGGGGATAAACATACAGATACATCACATAGAATATAAACAGAAAGCAGTAGGATAGGGGGAGTGTGGAAGTAGGTCAGATGCATTGCAGACAAAAAAAAAATCATTATTATGATTAGGAGAGATTAAGGAAGGCAAGAGCAAACAGCATCAAAGGAATCCAATTTATCAAGACATTTAAACAAGAGTGTTTCTTGCAAGGCAAGTTCTCCACACCGTACACCAATTTGGAGCAAAATGAGAGGGAACTCTGTCCCATGCTATGGATTTAATTTAATATCTAGTCTTCTGAATATTAATCCATGAATTCTGGAAGAAACCTTTTTTTAACTGTCATGAGGAAAAAATGCTACAGAAGCTGTTACCCACCCTTCCTTGCTTGAATACTTTTAGATTGTTCATTTTTAAAGCTATGATTATCCAGTTAGGTCTCTAGGTGAAGAATGCACCCGGTGTAATAGTAGTGCTTGCTGACAGCAGTCAATCAATTACTTCTTCAGCACATTAGGTGCTTTACATAAAATAAGGAGATTCTCATCTCAGAGATTTCACATAAAAAGGCAATTTAGAAGTGTGAAGTTATTTCATCAGAGGACCTGAAGAAACTTCACAATGACAGGTAGATTCTGTTGCTTTTCTTAACTTCTGGGCAACTAGAAGTCTGGGAGTTTTGACCAGCGTGCTGTGGCTTACTCAATCTCCTTTTCTTCTGTTTTTCTTTCTCGTTTTAACTAGCTTCTCTGTCCCACATGCCATAACAGCAAGGAAATGGATTTTTATTTGGATGGGGTTTGCTTGCCTCATTTGCAGCAAGGCAGAAATGAATACTCAAAGCTTTAGCTCTGTAAAACACAACAACATTCTTCTCTTTCAGAATGGTTGGGGGTTTTTTTTTGATGTACTGAACAATGGACCTTAATGATAAACATAGGCAATGCCTCTTCATTTGCAGGAGGCACAGCTCCTTCTGTGAGACAGACCCTGTGCTGTATAAATTCTGTTATGACCGGAGAATTCAGGCCCTGTTTCTGTGCAGCACTGCAGGCATCTTCTGTTGAGGTAATTAGCTGCATTTTCTTTGACTTCACACCAAGCTAGAGCGCTCCTTATATGTTTTTAACATTGGCTTGGGTCCTCTAGACAGAAACCACAACCTCTGAGCTGTTTGACAGAGCTCTGCCATGTCAAATGTTTCTTAGCAGGAGCAAGCTGTCTGATAAATTTAAACAAGATGTGGATGTCTCTTAACAGTGGGTTAAATACTGGCTGAACATCTTTCTAAATAGCTGAATGCTGCTGCCAGAGGCTTGGGGCTGGTTTGCAGCCTAAACCAAGCCCTGCAGAACTGCTGACTTGAGCCGAAGCATGTAGAAGGTTTGGTGTCTTAGAAGCTTTTAATTAACAGCACATTTTATGCCACTCATTAGTTTCCTATTCAGGAGGAGTTGGTGTATGAAGCATGCTAAAACTTTAAAGTAGTGGTTACCCTTACAGCTGAAGTTACAGCTGGTGCCTTCTCAGCCTTCCAAACTGAGAAGTCACGATTCTTTTCTGCTGCCTTTGCAGCGATCCGGGGCGATACAAACCCAGACTTGGGTTAACGCTTTTATTGCTGACTGGCTGTCACATTGTCACTCTAACAATGTCGCCTTGCAGGTCCGAGGGCTGCCAGAACTCACTCTGCTCTTTGTACAGCACAAGGCAGAGCTTTGATGGAAATAACCTGGCTCTCCTTTGTTTAGGCAATAGAGTGAGTGTGTGGGGAAAATCTCACCCCCAGTCTTGTTTTGGACCTTTTCCAAAGGTTGTCTTAAAAGTTGAAGCAAGATACTTATCTTTCTATTTTGATGAAACTCCAGATCTTGACGGTTTTATGCATGTTAAATACTTCCTTTGAGTCTTGCTACCACAGCTTTGACTCGTTTAAGCGGGTCTAGAGTTTCTGGGTTCAATAAAACAAAGCTAAATTATACCTGGTAAGATTTTCATCTCTTATTGCTGTGTGTTTTTTGTCTAACAATACAAGGTAACTCAACATCAGTCATCTTCTATTGCTGTGGTCCAGCGCCCTGTGAAAATCCTTGGATATGACATCACAAGGTTTAGAATTTCAAGCACAGCTTTAGAGTATCCTTGCAGTGGTGGGTATTAATCCAGTCTGATGGTATGTAGGTTTGGAAAGGAAGAGAGACCAGCAAGGCATGAAGTACAGCCACTTTCTATCAACCAGCACACTAGAAATGTGCTTTAATTAAGTAGTGGAAAGGAATAAGGAAGAATTAGGTCTCACCATAATTGTCTGGATAGTTGGACTCTGTTCCTAAATGTGTTCCTGACTCCTGTGACACCCTGCAAGTCCTTTTAACCGCTGTGTGCTTAAGGTTTCCCATTTACAAAAACACTGGCAATGGTTTAAGACTTAATTAATATTGATGAAGAACACTCCATTGCTTTGAGACCTGCTGGAAAAAAATGGCAAGTCTTGCCATTATTATTATTATTGCTCCATCTTTAAGATGTCAGATTATATAAATCTAGGCAGATGCCTTGAAGCATTGTGTGCAGAGGAAAGCTTTCTAGAGGAACATGGAATAAAATGGAATAAAGAGGAACATGGAATAAAATGGAATAAAATGTCATAATTGCATGGGAAGATAGGACAGCTATTACTGAGAGGGTGCTATAAAAGGGTAGGAAAGCAGCTGACGCAGCACTAGAAAAAGAAGAGACGGGAGACAGCTCTTCATCCAAACTGTTAATGAAACATGAAGTATCCCCAAACCGGCCGGTTGAGAGTGTCTGATAAACACTTTGACATTAAGGGACCTGTGTGGCTGTGAGACAACGGCTGTCAGGTTCTCTTCATGCCCTGGGCTCTGGAATGCAAATGTGATACCCAGGAGTCTGAGATAATTTACATGCTTGTTGATGCTATTTCTTTTCAAACCTGAAAGTCTCAAAGGTATTTTAAAGGCATCAGCTAGACACCCAAACTCATTTGCTGCCTTCGTGGCAGTCTTGACTAACTGGTCCGTAAACTGTGTACTTGGAATTTGAAAACCTTGACTTGACTATTTCTAGGGGAATTGTAGATCAAGGCTTCTCTGGAGGTTCTTCAGGGTACTCTTAACCTAATGTGAATGCGATGAACAAAATTGTACTGGTGATTAATATATCTATAAAATAGAAGTATTAAAGCATGTTGTCCAGAAATCCTGTAACACTGATGAATTACCCACATGCATTTTCCTTCCCTGAATCCCTCTCCTGAGCCTAATACAGAACATTTTAGGATCTTTCTAAGACTCCGACTGTTTGTTGCATTCCGCTACAAACTGCTGTGACATATCTGCTGCATTTTGATGAAATTACGGGAACCGGAATCACTGGTGGTGCAATTATTCCTTATATAGATGCTTTAATTACAGCAGTGGGGTGTTACGGGGTTAATTAATTGTTGCTTATTAAGTGCTTTGAGACTCTTGAATGAAAGATGCTACATATGTGCAAGGGATGATTATTAGTTATTAACAGCGATGCTCCCAGCTATTTGCAGGGTAGAAACAATTTAGTTTCATTGTGAAATATTAAATTTGCAGTCTAGTTGGATCCATGGCATATTTCAGGTTGCAAGGCAAAATCCAAGTGTATACTTAGGTGGTGATGCACGGTGCCAAATTTGGCTTGTGGGAGTGGTCCCGTTGGTTTGCGTTGGAACAGAAAAAAGTTGGAAGTGCAGCAGGTTATAGAAACTGGAGGAGGCAATTGTGTAGGAGGAGATTCCTCAGCTTTCAGTAAAATCAGTATGAAATGGAAGAGCTCACAGGAATATTGAGGTACAGGCTCTAATTTCATGATCTTTAAGCCGTGGTTGTTGAACAGCATCCATCGGCATGTGTGCAGCAACTGTGGTTCCATTATCTTCAGAGCCACCTTCTCCTTTTTAGCCTTTTTCCTAAAGGTTTTCTCTATCAACAGTAACTTGTAGGCTTGCCTGTGGGCACGGACAATGTATCTGTGTTGAAAATCAGGCTGCCTAAGCTCTGGTATTTATCCTGGCACTCAGGAAGCACTGCTATGTCTAGAGAGATATTTCATCAGTTCTCAAAATTTAATAACTCAGTGTGTCAAAATAGGAGCTGTTCAATTACTGGAATTTCTTTACTCATTTCAGAGACATCTCTGTTCCATTTGCTCCTTCTTGCCACGCTTATTCTTTCTTGTATTGAGGAATAAACTATTTACTGATGGGAGCGGACTAAGAGAGAGACTTTTGTCCTCTCGTTGCTTCCCATGAATAAGCACAAAGTGTCTTATAAGGCTTGGTTCAATACCTGGGTGTTCAGTATTTGCCTCCATCTCAGAGACAAGCCCGCTTACTGTGGGAGTTTGTGTGAAGGTTCTGCAATGCCTGAAAGTGGAAGGAGAGAAACACAAAGAAAGCTCTCTGAAGCCTGTGCCAAGCCAAAGATGACTAACATCGTTAAAATCAGCTGAAAAGACTGGCTTTTTCTATCTCCAGAGAATGATTATTGAAATGGATAACTGTAGCAGTTCTTCAGGGTGTTGACCCATCATAAAGGTGGGAATCGGGTGTGTCTACAGAAGCAAGGTGTGACCAGAGCTGCTGTAAAACCTCCCCTCAGACGAAGAACCTGAGCAGTGGGGCAGCGTGTGATGTTCTGCAAGGTGGTGAATGCCTGCAGCTCCTGCTGCCTCACACGGAAGGGGCTGCTCAAACTGACGAGTGTTGGATCTAGGAGAGCGCTGCCAGAAGGTGGACTGGACCCTGCATTTCTAAATTGTTGGGGCTTGTCCCAGCACAGAACAATATAAGACGCCCTATAGTGAGAGCTGGAGGATCCCAGCCCTAGAATAACATGTCTGCTGGCTGCTGCACAGCTAATGTGCTTGGTTTCTGCATGGATAGCTTTTTATCCAGCTTCCTCTCACAACTATGGGGTTTGTCTTGCGGGAGAGGTGCGGGACTGCCATGTTTCTGTTCAGTCATTCCGTGTAGTACATCATGAACACTGTGGATTCACTCTGCATCTGCAGATTGTCTGTGAGCTCCATGCTTAATAGCGCCAAAGTTTCCTGGAAGCATTAGTCTTGCTCTGCAGGTGCTGTAGAGATGAGCTTTACAGACCCAAAGGATATGTTCAGGAGTCCTGGACAGAGAACTGCCTGATCAAAGCTGCTGCCGAGTATCCAGAAACCCGGGAAAGTGTATGTGTCTTCAGTTCTGCTTGGATAAAATTTCCTGAAAGTAACACCGAGAAAAAAATCACATGTATCCAAGAGCTCTAGAGAAAAGCAGGGGTTTTAACAAATTGCTTTAGGGTTTTTGTTTTGGTTTGGTTTTTGTTTTTTTTTTCATCACTGTGCTGTGCAGTGTACAGTTTAGGACTGCAGTGTGACATCCAAATGACACAATTTTAAGAAGCATGAAAGTTAAGAATTAACTTTTTTTAATTTTAAGAAGCATTAGGAAGTCTGAAAGGTACCTCCCAATTAACTGGCATTATCGCCTGGGAAGTTTTCACCAGTTGTAACGGACCTAAACTTTTTCTTGTTTACAGTGAGAAAAGATCTATGTCTGATTTCCAGCTTGATGGTTTAGGGGAGCTTAATTTTGTATAAACTGGCTTTATTTCCAGAGAACAAAAATAATTGCAAGTGGAAACCACTTTCTGAAGGTGTAAGCACTAGCAATGTGTGGGTCACGAGGAGGAGTTGGCAAGTCTGATCAGATAAACTTCCTTGGGGAAAGTCTGTTGCCATTTTCTGTATGTGTATAGCAGCTGGTACTGCAGGGCTACGACTGGGAGCCCTAGAGGCTTCTGCAAAACAGATGATGATAATAAAAATACCCTGCACCTCATTAAGCAAGTCAAGGAAAACTCCAGCAAAGATGCAGTTAAAACTTTTTGTATTCTGATGATGCAGGCAGGGGTTTCTGGCTTCAAAAGCAGGACTGGGGAGGAAGTTGGGGAAAATTCCATTGAAAAGCCAGCATACCTTGAGCTGCTCTGTAGCATGAAAAATTGCAAATGCTATGGCAGGTACAGAGAAGCGCATTTGTCTCAGTTACTGCTACAGCTCAGAAATGCAAACATTTTCTATGCTGCAGCTGGTTTGACTCAGAAGAATTAGTCTCCTTTCTGCGTTCTGGCTTCCTTGGACACTGATCACCTGTCAGCCAAGGTATGCTGCTAGGCAGAAGCAGAGTGAGAATGGCTTGGTGCCCATCTTTGTGGGTAAAAGACTATTTTATTAAATCTTTCTGGACAGCACGTTTCAATTTCTATTGCTCTAGGGGATCTGGAATCTGAGCCAGTCAGTAAAACAGGCCTCCTGCTCTTAGAGGTGCCAGAAGCGATCTGCCTGTCTGCTGAGTGGAAATGATACAGTCATGGCCAAGTTTTGTGTTCCAGGATTCAGCCCACGCCATTGATTTTCCCATTGTGGTGGTGTTTAGAGACACAGCAGTCCCACTGGGTAGATGCTGCGTGGGTCACGCAAGGCACCAAAAGAGCACACATCTTCAAAAGGCAAAATAGAAAAGCAAATTGTTTTTCGACGGATGAGTTATCACATAGGGAGTTACTAAAGACAATATATAAAATTTACACTATCTGGTTTACAGTTTGCAATAACTGGTTTACTGTTTTATCCATGAAACTATTCTTTCTCTTAATATTCAGCTCCTGCCCATGGGATTGAAGTGATGGTAAAACCATCTGCAGCATTATTAGCAGTCTCAGTATAAAAGAGATCCTTTAACAAGGTATTATGGTAGTCTGTTGTCTTCCTCCTGCTTCAGCCTGCCCTCCCCACCCCCACCCCCCCATCTCTTTATTTTCCTTGCTTACTCAGCAGGTTCTAAAACAGATTCAAAGTAACGATGAAAGCAAACAGCCCTAAAAATGCTGACTTCTCGAAGGCCTGCACCCTGTCATGAAAGCACCCAGGGACAGAAGTGCTACCAACATCTTCCTAACAGCAGGAATCTCCTTATAAAGGTAGACACGTGTAAAAGGGAAAATAATTTACAAATTGATGCTAAAAATAAAAAGTTTAGAATAAAGAATACCCTATTCAACCTAAAGTAGGCAGCGTACAAAACAAAGAGGGAAAAAGGAAAACCAGTCTTTCTTCCCTTTCCTGAAGGTTGGGTAAATCATTCTGGTATATTAACCTCTCAGAGTGGTGGAGTGAGTGTAATCTGCAACCTGCTTCTTGTGGCTCCCTCTGCTAGACAGCCATCTCCCTCTGCTCGTATTTAATATGTCTTCTGGTTTTGTATTCCTGGGCAGAACAAACTTTGTCAGCCCTTTACAGCCAGACTGGGAATATGTCCTGAGTAATAGCTTCTGGTACTGTTTTCTCCAGGAATCCCATTGGCATTCCCAGGGATAATACCATACTGCTCCTGCTGTTTTACTTTCCGTTAGCTTCTCAAGTCCCCTTTCCCTGAGCTCTGGGTAGTCTGGCAGTCCACGCAGGTCAGCGGTGTGGCCGGGAACAGAGAGGAGGTCTAACGCTGCACACCCATGAAGTAGCTTCCCAGTAGCACTGAGAGTCTGGAGCTGTACATGGGACACTCGGTTTCTGTTGATTTACTCCACCTGAGAATCCTGCCAACTCCAGAGAAAGTTAAAAGGTCTCAGTTAATATTGATTTAATGTCCAAACTTTGTGTGACTTTTAGACAGCCACTTGCTTTATACAACACAGCTCCCTCGTTTCCCATAGTAATTTTAATTGAAGACTTGAAGCCTCTGTACAGGTAATAGAATACTATTCAATAAAAAGGAGCTTATCAAAGCAAAACAGAACAATATTGTGGTGATTTTTTTTCTGGATTTGCTTTTGTTTTGCCAGGTGGCTAAGGCACCAGGTAGTTCTGATTTTGCTTTTCCTGCTGCTGCCCTTCACCCCGTGGGGTCAGGGCTGTCTCTGAACCGCTAACTTGTGGAAAGAGTACTTCTCTCATCTCTTTTGCCATCAGTGTGAGCTTGTCTTTGATGCATCCTAGCTGAATAGGGAAAAAGAATCCATATTCAGTGCCTAAAACCGACAGCTCAAGCCAGAAAAAGAGCCCAATAAAAAACCCAACAACAACAAAACCCTCCTGCTTTGAAATTCACTGAAGGACCAAAGCTTTTAAAATCTTAGTCAGATAAGACACTAATAGCAGCTGTTTCATCCAAAAATGTTTCTTTAAACTGGTTTCATGTTTTCAACACAAAATCTTGAGGGCCCTATACAAAGCAAGTTCAGCATTCTTCCTTGTTTCAGAACTGAGGAAACTCAGACAAAAAGGGTAGATGACTTATTCAGGATCACATAATGAGTGCTGAGAGTGTCAAGAACTACAGGAAGATGTCCTGATTTTGAGCTAATTGATGCAATCCTAAATTTAATGTATTTCCCATAACTGTCCTGGTGTGAGAAGTCCAGCCTGTATGGCTTTATTAGTAGAGTATTTGGTTTCTCCCCTTTTCACTGGGAAGATGAATCCAGGAGAACCTGTGGGCATCTGGGGATGTCAGAGAGCACTTTTTGTAAGAGTAAAGGCTTGTCTCGCTGCTTCCGCTTTGTTTGAGCATGACCTATGAGGGACTCTGCTCTGGAGCACCAAAAGAAGAGAGGATGTGAGAATGTGACACATGGCTTAGGGTGCTATAAACCAGTCCTTGCTCTGGGCCTCTGAAAAAGTGCAGAGAGACTGTCAGAAGTGGAGAGAAGAGGGATGGTGTGCGAGTAAGGAAAGAGGCGGCTGAAATGGTGAGAGAGAATGCAAAGGGAAGAGGGCAAGAAAAATATATGAGCACGGGGGGTTCAAAGACATTCTTCTTCTGCCTCCTGTGCCTGTGCTGGCTTAGCCCGTGCTGGGGCCATGAAGACCTCTCTTAATCCACATTTCCTTTTCCTCTTTCACTGGGAATGGAAGAGTCATGTCTAAGTGACCTTGCTCTCCCCCTCTTTCCCTCTCCATTTCCTTTCCCAGCAATGTCTCTCTGGGATAAGCAGCCATCTGGCTGTTTATTGCAGCATGAGCTGAACTCTTAGATGTATCCTTTGGAATTTGGTCCTGGTTTAGTGATTTCTCTGTCATCCCTTCGCATTTTCTATACATCTCATTCACACCCCTGGAGCCACTGTTGCGTGAGTGCGCTCTGTCCTATTGTATCCCATGTACTTTCTCGTTTCCTCTTTTCCCCAGAACTTTTCAACATTCTCGTTTGGTTTCTATTATTTTTATTCCATTTTTTTCTCACGTTTCTCTGCTTCCTGTTAGCGTAGGGAGCACCATCCCACTCTGCAACGGTTGACTGAGCACAGGCATCAGCCTCCCTCCTGCTCTAATCCCATCCATCCTGGGTCAAGACACTGACCTCGGAGGCATTGCTGGAGGCGGAAAGGGAAGATGCAAATGATTCCAGAGGAAGTTCAGCCTTGAAGTTCAGCACTGGGATAATGAGCAAGAATCCTCTGCTTCTCTCCCCTTGTGCAATGAGTAAAATACACAGTACAGTCTGCTTAACTCCTTCACTTCCAGGAGCAAGCAAAGATGCTGGTAAAGAGACAAGGAAATAAAAAGGAGCATCTGCCATGAAAAGCCCATCTATTTATATCGGTAAGAAGGCATAAGGGACTGAGACTATAATGGTAAAGTAGAAGTCTGTCCTGAGTACTTGCACACTGCTTTCCTCTTCTGGGATATCCCATAAGATAATATTAACCATACAGCTGCTTCAAATAGATTTCTTGGCGGACTTCTCATGAAAGAACAGATTGATGCTGTGGAATGAAATCCTCGTTTGCATCTGGTGGTGAGATAAACTATTAATATTATAGGGCTATTGTTCTAGGCTGTTTGAGTCTTTAAGACTTTTTCCTTTTTATTTCATTCCTCTTGCTGTGACAGTGAACTTCCCATAGTTGTTTCCTTGTGCTGGACGCCATCAGGGCAGGGCTGAAGATAAAGTTGATGCTTCCTGTACCATCACAAGTGTTATATGTGACGAGTAGCATGCAGGGAGGGTGTGCTGGGATCTGTGCCGAGGAGGTTGAATGGCCACTGACAGCTTCACAGTGGCAAAGGATATGGACCCAGAATAATTAAACAACTGTGTCTCATTGCAGCCCATGACAGCTTCCAGATGCTGCTGTAAGTGATTCCAGATGTGCTCTTCAGAACCTCTGGTTGTTGAGAGCATCCGTGCATTGGGAGAGTGAGAGCTACGTCCTTTTCCAGGGATGCTTGTGGCGTCCCTGCCTTTCTCCTTTAGACTTGAGTGGTGAGGATGAGATCAGCAGCATTGAGAAGTACACTCAAAGGGCAAAGCCTTTTACGTGTTCCTGCAGTAACTCTGTCCTTTCAAGAGCTCACAGATGTGCACAGCTGTGCAGTTGACCAGGACACAAAGGATAGTCTCTGCTTATTGGCAGTAAAACCATTTCCTTCCTTATACACAATTGTTTTCAGGACGCACTAAACTATCTCCTACAGTGGAAGGTGGGAGTGGGAGACATGCAGACCCAAAGGGACTTCAGTGATTATCTTGTCTACCAGCACAGGGCAGGGAATTTTTCTTGGTTATTTTCATGTCTGGCCTGATACCTCCCCCTGCTGTCCCTTGTCTGTTTGGCACTCAGCACCCAGCTCCATCCCCGCTCTCGCTCACTCCTGCTGAATATTTGATAACGCCAGAGCTGAGGTCAGACCCTTGCATGAGGCAGGTGGCAAAAGAGCAGAGGTGGGACAGTGGGTTTACAGCAGTAAGGCTCCAGAGAGCGGGAGGATGACTCTAACTGCAGACCGTGAGCTTGGCGGCCTGGACGAGCTCTCTGTGTGGGGAAGGACTCAAAAGGCAGAGAGAGGCGTTCAGCTCTGGGAACCCCAAACTCAGGAGCCAGAAGGTCCTTCTGGTACTGATTTTTGGGTACTGACATTTCTCACAGTTTCCCCATCTTTAGGATAACACCACCCCTCCATCTACCTCCTAGGGCTGGGTTTTAAGAGATTGAGTCGCTAAGCTTTGCATGGTTGATTTTTTTTTTTTTAATTACAGTTTATGCACTTTAAATGATAGGTTTTAGTCCCAGTGTCATTAAAGGCCGCCTTTTGTCCTTCCCAGCATGAACACTTCTAGGCTGAGATGGGTTTATATTTTAGTGGTTTTAAGGTAACAAAGGTAATAATACAAACGTGGGAGAATTCAGGAAGGAAGAAGAGTAACAGAAGTGTTATTCACGCTCATTCAAGGCCCTTCTCCAAACCATCTGGTATGAAACAGGCAGGCAGTTTCACCAGGGTGTGTGGAGACTAACAACATTGGTGTTGCCTGTGGAGGTGCTCCCACAGAAACAGGGTAACATGAGCTTGTAAAATCTTGGGGAAAGGGACAGTTTTTATTTCAGGGTGATTCAGCATCCAGCACAAGGGGTGCTCCTCCCAGCTGGGTGCCATCCTATTAAAAGTAACTATGTCTTTGCAAAATAAAAATAGCTTTATTAGTAGTAACAGGAGAGTGGGAAAGAGAGACAGATGAGAGGGAGAAGAGGGCATGCACTGATGATTTTGCCCGTTATGGTACGGAATTTCAGCCTGAATTCTTCAGCAAAGCTCGGGGACGTTTTGGTCTTACTTTCTCAGGTTTCCTTGGCTTGAGACCGTGCTCTTGCCTCTCGTTGCCGCAGGAAGGGGTTATGCCTGTGTGGCGGCGCTGAGGCTCTGCTCTGGAGGATTGCCATCTGCTGGTGTTCTGTTGGAAAGGCAGGGCTGCAGGGAGCGGGGAACCGGCGCCTTGCAGCCCTGCGGGTACCGCTGCAGCTTGGCTCACCCCTGCTCCCTTCTGCTACCCTGGCAGCGCAGAAGCGCCTCTGCTGACTCCAGGCCAGCCAGGCTAGGGGGGGCAGCTGGACGTTTTAAAATGGTTTTCCAGTGATGACTTCACTTTTTTACAGATGATTAATCCTGCTCTGTGTAAGAGTTTGCAAAATGGCAACATTTATTTAAAAAGCACTTTTATAAATGCACTAAAAAGCAAAATAATTAGTAGAAGTTAGTAACACGAGGAGTTAGTAACATTAAAAATCAAATGCCAAACAGTCTTATTAAATCAGCACTTAGATGCTAAAGCTGAACGCATTCAAGTTAGATGTAAAACTTTTATGTTATGGTGACACGTCTCAGCAGATGGGTGAATTCTCTGTTTCAGGATGCTATCAGATGAAGGCTTTGTGGATGCTTTTCAGAAGATGCTGTTTCACCCCAGAATTACTAACCAGAGCAGTTCAAGGACATCTGCGTCCAGCCATCTGGATAACTTTATGGTACGTGCTTTAACTCTATGAATGTGTGGCTATAATGATTTAGTTTTTAGCTGCAGATGTACTGCTGCAAACTCACCCAGTCTGCACCACTCGTAAATCAGACTGTGCCCACCCTAGTTTTACAGTGGTTTTAGGAAAATCATACTTTGACTGATGGAGCTCAAACAGAGCAGAGGAACTCTGTGTGGCTTGTGGTGAAGACCTCTAGGTTCTCTTTCTGGGACATGTGGATGTGATTCATGAGCCTTTTTCTGTCTGTGATGATGAACTATCCAGGAATATGGATATGGAGGATACTCCTGATAGGCAGGAACCAAGTGTAAGGCTGGTTGTGACTTTGAAACAGGAGAAAGGAGAGATCTAGAATTAGGCAAAATTGTTTCTATAGCAAACGTAGAAGACTCATCCCAGGCTCATTCCCTACTCTCCTTTACCCCCATTTTTATGGCAAGCAACAAAGTCTGTATCTAACACTGTTACTGTGAGTCTCTTGCACCTTAAAAGTTTTAATAAGTTCTTCAAGCAGAAGGATGCAGATGTTGGTTATGATTTTATTTGGTCCAGGTGGTGAACCTGTCCTTGGCTTGTGAGGAGACAAGGGAAAACACTCTATTTAGATGAGTAGAGATCCTGCAGGGAGGGACTGGGACACAAGACATCTGGTTGCATTTGGAGTGCTGCCCTGAAAATCACTCTTATTTCCCTAGACAAATCTCATCCTTCATCTTTGCTTCCAATTCCCCACATGGAAAGAAAATGATAGTGTTGCGTGATCTGTGGATGCTGTGAGAGTGAATCCACTAGTACTTGTAGGGCACTCAAATTCTGTGGTAACATGCTCAAAGAAAAGCCAACCAATAAAGAAAGTGATGAATAACACAGGCCAATATAAACTGTTTCTTGGATGTGGTACAACACAATTTTAATGACTCATGGTCTCGTGCAGTGTAAAATAACACCATTGTTTCTGATAGAACAATAGTTTTATATTGCGTCATGCATCGAGTGCTCACTTATGCACAAGAAAGACAGTTTTATGTTTTATACACGTATGCTTTGCAGCCTTCTGCCCCTCTGTTTCACAAAGCTTTAAGAGGGGTTTATTCCAACTTTGCAGCAAAGCCAGTGTTTCTTCCTGAAGATTAGTAATTAGATCCTGTGGCAGCACTTAGATATTTTGATGATGGGTCCTTTAAAAGCATCTTAGATTAGATAGTCAGATAGGAATGCATGATAATAAACTGAGCAGACAGGGCCATGTGCTGAGCTACTCGTTATCACTTCAATCCATTTTGCATTGTGTGAACATGCCGACACTAAAAAGGGAAAAAAGTAAAGTGGACTTCTTAAAAACAATCCTATTTTTTGCTCTCCATAATTGATTATATGCATATGTTACTGTGGAACGAGTTAGAAGAAAGGGCAAGGAATACATTTTATCCTTCCCTGTCTTTTGCTGGCTTCCTTAAAAAAATGCAACTTTGAATAGATACAACAATACTTCGAAAGTCTAAATTACATTCTCTTAAAAACTTTATTAATGGGCCCTCCATGAAATACCAGCTCTGAAAGCAGTGAGCCAGGCTGTGTTTCAGCAGACGTCAGTTGGAGCTCTGCTACCTCCAGACACAGGATTGGGCATTTATAAGAGGGGAACCTGATCCCAGAAAGGCGCTGCGGGATGCCATTCACAGTTATGATTAGAAATGTCCCAGGAATGCGTGGGGAAGGATGAGTGTACAGTCTGCCTCAGATAGTGCCAGCATGGTCTGTAGCTTTCTCAGAAGTAGCCAGATGGTATTGTCTTTTTTTCCCAGTGATTTTGATTCGATAAGGTCGTCTTTTCCATGTGCTCAACGGTAACAGCTCATTCACTCAGTCTGGCTGCAGAGGACCTGGGAGAGGGGGAACATCTGACTTGAATCTTTTCTGTGGGATTCTGTCAGGGTTTGCTGCCGACCCCATTCCCCAGTGCTGGCAGCAGCCTACTGCCGTGCTCCAACACGCAGGGAACAACACTGGGCCACCACCCAGTAACTTTTCCACCTGATAACCAAATTTCTACTCTCTTCTATTTCCAGGCTGTGCCACCGGCCTCTGGCAACTAAAGAATCTCTACAAGAGGCTTCCCTTTCTCTTGTCAGTGGAGTAAATTTTGTACGAAGAGATAACACCACTGCAGTACTAGTAGTATCATTACTAGGGTTAAGTTAGGCAACAAGTTACTGGCTGAGTTTAAATTCTTCAGCTATTTGTAGTTATCTCCAGATAGAGTTTGATTATTTTTTCCCTGATCTGCAGACTTTGTGATTTGTCTGACATACTTAGCATAAGGAGCCCTAACCCATTCATTAAATTGAATATTATGGTTTTTTTCTAATTTAAATCCTGTTTTGAAAAAGGACCTGCAACTGCAAATTTTGCCAGAAGGGGGGACTGTGGCTCCATCTCCCAAGAGCTGCTCTAGCACAACTGGCAGGCATGTACTTACTAAAAGCTTTGGATTCAGTTAGCACTTTCTCTTGAGGCAGCTGCTGGAAAGAACTCTTGGTAACACTCAGAGTGGATTAATTATTCTATTAGATCAGTTTTACCAAAACCTGATGATCTAAAAACCACATCAGGTCTGATGGGACTTCAAGTACTCATTTAAAATCATGAAGTTTTTATTATTACAGATGCTGCTGGAAAGAAGCATCTCGTGCTTTTTTTGTTCAGTCTTTTGGTGGTTTAGTTTCTCAGCAGTCAGAGTTCATCTGACAGAGATGTGATTATATTTCGAGTAACATAACTCAGGAAGCTGCTACTTTAAGAAGAGTATCAACACTACAAATCTTGCTATGAATTCCTGGGTCAGAAACACTTCAGACATCAACACCGTTGGCCACTTGAAGAGACTTTTCGGCGGGGCTACTGAGGTGCAGGCCCCACGTGTGAGGTTGCTTCTTTTCAGATACAGGTGCAGGTCTCCAGAGAGCTCTCTAAGCAGGGAACAGCAACAAAAAAGGCAGGGGGTGTGTTGGAACTTTTCTGGGGTCACAGGGCTGGCAAGTGGCAGAGTCAGGAATTGCATCCATCTCCTGAGACAGAGCTGTTTGCAGGCAGCGCCATGCCTTCCCAGGGCACAGCAATGGTCATTTATTAATTGTTCAGTTTAGCAAAGGATCCATTATCTGTCTCTCCTGTTTTCTACTTCTCCATCCCCTCCCTTCACCCAGATTCTCAAACCACAACAAATTCTGTACCTCTTTTTGGGGAAGAGAAGTCTTCAGAGAGATTCAGAGCCTTAAATGTAATGGAAACATTTGCTAATGAATGAGCCCTCATTATACACGTTACAAGGAAACACTTAATTGACAGTGGCCACCGGATAACAGGGTTTAATTAATAAATCTAGGTGGCGTCATATACACCACAGTCAGGGATTACAGGGGTTAATGTGTCTGTCTGTTGGACTTTTATGGAAGAGTTGTGTTGCCCGTCTTTTAACATGAATAACCCGCATGTCTGTGACCCAACACTTGCAAAAGGGAGAGTCAATTGGTTCTGAGAACACAGCAACCCTGTCTGGATGTTTGAACATGGGTTGGATGGCATCTGAGGCTGAAGCAGACCAAAGGGACATTTGTTTTCTTGCCTCTTTAGCCAGCATCTGGGTTTCTATGGTGCTATCTATTCTAACCACACACACCACCCTGTGTTTGACAAACAGTCTTCTCAAACTTAGCATTTTAATGACTGGTTCATTAATGCCTCAGAGAGACTGTCAGCACCCAACACAACAATACTAGCAAGCTTTAGCAGCAGGATATGCAAAACAGGGATTCTCAGCTGATGGATATTTATAAATTTATTGAAAAATTAGAGAAGCTGTGGTGACCTACCTCTACCTACCACTAATCCAGTGGGAAGCAAGGCCCTGGAGATCCCCCTGAAGTCTGTCATGGAAGACAGATTGCTGTTACTCTGACCTGCAAAGCTGCTCTTCAAGTCTGCAGTGTAGTGCGAAAAGGTCAGAAAGAGTCCAGGACTTCTAATCAGTCTGTCTTTTGATAACATTGTCATCCTCTTCTATTTGCATGTATTTAGAAGAGTTTTAAGTGCTCATTTTTAAGCCAAGAGAATTTATTTGTTTGTAAAGCGCAATGGGGTAACGTTCGCAAATATCACCAGCCCAGGAACACTCTACCCACTCTGCAGGGTGCTTGGGTGCTAGTCACCAAGAGCTCAATAATCCCCTGCAGAGGAGACAGAAAGCAGCAGCTGACGCTGTGTACCTTTGCCCAAGAGACCTGTATCTCCTAATATAAATTGGCTAAGCCGGGCAGGGAAGCAAACAGAACCATCCTGATTTATCCCAGCCCACAATCCAGGCTGCATATCTACTCTTTTATGTGTACAAAGTGACAACTGGGCACTAGATGAACAAAACTGCTCTCTGCTTGAAGTAGTGCCTGGTGTCAAGAGAGCCCTTTGGAACATGGCAGAGTTGTTTGTACTCCTGTACACAGGAGCATCTTGTAGCAATGCAGCCATACCAGTTCTGCTTAAAGCAATTAGGAACAGAAAACCCTTTAACCTGCTCTTTGCCTTTCCCAACAATCACTTGTGGTTTACCAGTACATCTTAAGTCACCGTCCTTTGCCTGATTAAGGTTGTCATTGTCATGTCTTTACTATATATAGAAAAAAAAAATCACACTGGAAGTTTAAAGAGCAGCTTTTCACAAGGATGCTGCTCTAAGCTCAGAGAAGGTTTTTATTGTTAAGAAGTTACTTATCCTGATTCAACCAAGAGAACAGCTGGACCATGGACACCTAATTAGCTGGTAATTATTCTCAAGCTTTACCTCATCTGGATCACAAGACAGATCTTTATCCAGTATCAGTGTAGTCCCACTGCAGGCAATGGAACAGGACTGATCAGTTAAACTGGATCCTGTTCACAATCCTCATCTGCTGGAAGACCCTGTGAGTTTTTCCACTCGTGTCTGCAGAAACAGAGCAGCTAACGGCAAGAGTTAAGGGGAAGGCTGGAGGGAAGGTAGCACGCCATAGACGACTCTGGCCAGTGCAGGTCAAAGAAGCAGCACCAAAAAAAAGGAAGGACACAGACCAGCTACTGGAGTTCACCACCTGGCCCCCGGCCCATCCTCCCTAGCCAGCCCCCTCCATGCAGTGTCATTCAAACTTCCTCTCCTTCCTGCTAAGAGCTCTATTTGCTTCTTAGCTCTCCCCCCTCTTTCCATGCTTCCAGTGCCCCAGCACCCTCAGCTCCCCCATCTTGCCTTCTGTTAAGGCATCCGCAAGCGGGTTTGATTATGGGCAAAGCTGAGACTGTGCTCGAGTGGACCCGGAGCTGCTGTAAGCTGGCTGATGTACAGGAAGTTGATAACTTGCTTTCCTCTACCCAGGTCCAGCAAGGTTAGTCCTGCTTGTTGGTGTCTAACGCATGCCCTTGAGTTTGGAGTAAGCTGCACATCAAATGTCCGTGTTCAGGCGTTACACCGAAACAGAAACACCTGCTTGTTTACGGTCAGTGCTGTTCCCATTCACTGTCAGCCCCATCCTTCTCACCACAGCTGCCCATCCATGTCTGCCCAGAATTTTTTTCTGAAAGAATTATAGCAGAGATGCTGTATGTTTCCTTTATATGTTATTTGATATCCTGCTCTATTATATAAGGGAAGAAAGCCTATTTCTGTCTTTCTAGGAGCAGACATCTCACTGTAAAAGAACAGGCTGAAGTAAGCTGTTTCATCACTGATAATCACTAACAGGCTATGAAGTGGTAGTAATAAGTTGAAAAGAAGCTTCTTTTACTATGAGAAATTTTGAATCTTGGTTTAATCTCTGGAAATGAATAATTTGCTGCTCGCTTAGAAGACTTTCTATAGGCCTTGACTCTTCCATGTGCCAATGTACATACCTACTTTAATGCTTCTATTTCCCTAGGCATTTAGTATTCTTCTAGACTTTAGAGCCACAACTGTGGTAAATAATTTTCTTTCATATAAAAAGCACAGAATAGGATACAGAGAAGAATTAAGACAAAGGAGCCTCAGAATGCTTCCCTGACCTGTTGTAGCTCCTATGAAGCTTTCTTACATACAAGAGGGACTCATGGCAGATGAAAATAAAATTTCATGTAACATTTGAGAAACAAAGTCTTGGAATAGTCTTCTTTCAGTCCTAAAAGATATATTTGTTTGAAGTTCAGAACCGAGGAAAAAAGAAAGAGAGAAAGAGGTCTATATAATAAAGCATGGCTTACAGTAAGATGGCCTTACCATAAGACTTTTTTCCTTCATGGTGTCCTTTGAGGCCAATAATGTGCAATCATAGTCTATATAGACTTATTTTATATTGAACTTGTATATTTTAATAGCTGGAATGTTTTGTTTTCAATTTCTGTGATTAATATTGAGTTATTACCACAGTAAACCAGCAAGCATAACTATTACAGGTCTAAGGCTGCCCCGTCCCCTTTTTATAGTGCAGAAGGCACTTAAAACAGTGACCCCTAATTAATGCTTGCAAGTGGAAATGCAGGGGCTTGCCATTCTTTCTTTCTTTCTCATAAAAGGGAGAAGGTGAGCTTCCTTTCTTTTTTTTAAGCCAGATTTCTCTTTTCCTTCTCTTCCTTATAGCAGGGAGACTCTCAGAGCAAAAGATGAGATGCTGAACAGGAAGGAAGGCACTGCCTCAAGTCTGGTGAGATAATGAGAAAATAATAGGAAATGAGAGTATAACATGGAGCTAAGCTAATAATAGGAAATGAGAGAATAACACAGAGCTAAGCTATGAAGAATTTTAAATGTAAAATATTAGTGTATTAAGCAGGAATGATTCTGAAGTAGGAAGAAATGTTAGCGGCAAATTGGTTGGAAAAGTGGTAGAGAGGAGTAGAAGCAAGCTTTCAGGTCAAGTCTAGAGCTTTTGTTTCTGTGTTAAAAGATGCTCTTCAATTGCTGCTGTTGATGTCTACATCAGGCTGGAGAGTGGAACTTTACCTACCCTAGGAAGTCTTTGAAACAGGTGGAAGGCAAATGAGAACAGTTCTTGCTTGCACACAGACATGGTGAAGAACTGTGCAGTCTGAGTTAAGCCCTGAATGAAAGACACTGCGCTATGATCAGTTTGTGGCTAGTACCAGGCTTGAGGCTCCCAGAGGTGGTGAGGGCCCTGGCAGCAGGGATTAAGGCCTCTCAGAATGCATTGGAAAAGGACTGTTGAGAGCATTTTTGAAGAGCAGGCCAGGAAAGTGGTAACAGTGAGAAGACAAACAGCTCAGGGTCAAGCATGAAGCTGAGATTAGGGGCAGAAAAATGGGACATCTGAGTCAAGGAACTTGGAGATGCTCCTTAAATGCAAAGGGATTGGACACATGTACTGGTTGTTTGATGTCCTGCTCCCCCACTTACACTGATAACACAGTAAAAGCTCGGTGGCTTAACCATTGGCACCAGGGTCTTAACAGCTGTGTGTATTTTAATGTCCTAATTATACTGAACAGCAATTGAATTATAGTTGATTTCTCCCCGTTCCTCATGGGCACTAGCTGTTTTGTCTGAACCCGAGGCTGCGGGCAGGGCTTGTCCCTGCGCGGAGCTGGGATTATCCGAAGAGCTCTATCGAAAACACGTTGCAGCAAACAGAAGGATGCGAGGCAGAGGCAGTTACTGTGGAGGTGAGCGGTGGCACAACCCGCCTGATGGCAGAGTCCTGTGGGGGCCTGGGCTGGCGTTAAGCAATCTGGAGTGTGACAGATTTGCTTCCAGAAGGGCAGTGGTGCAGACAGCTCATTCTTAAGGGCCAAATCTTTTAGTCCGAGGTTACTCTGAGGGATTCGGTGTCGCAAGGAGTTTTGACTGAGCTGGGACTGATGAATCTGAGCGTGCTGCAGGCAGGCAGCTGCCTGCACAGAGGCCCCACAGACAGTGCTCCCGAACCCTTGGAGCTGTGTGCTGGTTCCCTGCTGATTTTGAAATACCCAAATCTGCAACTCAGGCCACAAATCCTTCTGGGAATGGCATTGTTCTTCAGCTCTGGCCATGAAACTGATTCCTGAGCTGTTCCACAGGTAGGAACTCTATGCAGACTTTGTGGCAGGTTGAGGAAGGACGCTGAGCATCGTAAGTAGCCAAATCAGGCACTTCTAATAGGAGGGAGACTCTCCTCTGTGGTTCACGCACCAAACCCTGCCTTGGCTGGCTTCCATGCACACAGCAAGCCCTTTGCCTGCGAGAAGGCTACCTCAGAAGAGTAAATTTGGCCAGGACCTCTGAAAGGGGTTTCTCACTGTAGCTGAGGTTTTGTTCTTCCCTTGTTTAGAAGGAATGAATCTATTTATAGGCACGATCAGGCTCTGCTGCTTGAAATCTCCTTGCCCTTCTCTTAACGTTAGGCAATGAAAGTCCTAGCCTCACCTGGGAAACCTGAGGACCCAGCAGTGCTGCAGTAACTCCTAGTATGCTCTGTTATTTATGGACTCCCAGAGCCCCTGTCTCTCCTTGTTAGTCTTTGTATTAATGAAGCACAAGTCTATCTACACCAGGGAACTGCAGCAGCAGGGTGCCTGGGCAAGCAGAGGGCGAGACCTGGGCTCCTGTAGTCCTCTGTGATAGCTGGGCTTCTTGCAGGCGATTCCTGACTCTCTGCAGCCTGCTTGGGAGGGGAAGCCTGAGCAGTTCGTGTAGGACACGCAGCATCTGGGCTTTCTCTGGGGATGGTGGGCTTGGTTTCTTCTGAATGGCTGTGCTAAGATCCATCTGCAGGTTTGGATTTGGGGTCCTGCAGAGCCCGGAATGATGAAGGCTGTCTAGAAACCATTTTTAAAGATCAGGACTTGATGGCATCAATAACTCCCTCTGGGCTTCTTGCAGGCTGAGATAGTGGCAGATTGTCAAAATTACTTAACGTCCTGGAACACCACCCATTCCAGTATGAATAGGCTTCTTGTGTACAACTCACATGATCATGGTGTTTTTCTGGTGTCTCTATGGAGACTGGAGACATTCTTCTGGCCTATTGGTTTGGGATCTTTTTTCTTCTCTGCTTTCAGGTAAATTGTCTTGTAGGAAAAAAGAAAACAAACAGATATAATCCTCGTGAATAATGAATAAAGCATCAGTCACAGAACATCAAAACATCCTTGCCCCTTTTATAGGAGTCGGAAATATTTTGATTTTTCCTTTTTTAACATGCTACCATCCAGCTTGGCAGAGACTTAGCAAGCCTTGTGCAAAAAATAATTTGCCTTAGGCAAAGCTGGATGGAGCAGTGAGCGTTCGCATGTGGATCCTCATCCAAATCAGACTGGAGTATGGATTAAAGAGCAAAGCAGCGTTAGATTTGGGAAGCCCTCTGTGCCAAAAAGTGGGGGAGGTTTTTAAAGATGTTCCAATCTCAAACACTCTCATTCTCATGAGATCAGATGCTTCCCCTTACCGCTGGCTCCAGTCCCTCTAGGAAAGTGGGTTAAATGAGTTTTTTGTTACCTGGGCCATAGGTTTTCGCTGGCATCCTGGAGAGGACAGCAACGATGAAGAAGAGATGCTTATGCAGTATGGAGAAATGGATACACGGGGAAAACACTATTAATTGTCCTGTTAATATCTGGGATGAATAGTAGGCAACCAGGCACATCCATCTTGCCCAAACTGGACCCTCAGGTGTTGTGCTTAGGACAGCAGCAGGAGCAATTGCTTTCTGTGACACTCTCCAGGAGTTTTTTTCTTCCTCAGCAGTGGGCTTGTCCATGACTGGTACAATCACTACCTCTGCTCCACAGCAAGTCCCATCGTTGTTGTTTTACTGCTCAGGATGACACAGAATGCTCCGTTGCATTCCTGGTTGCCGCTCCCAAACTCCTTAGCCCTAGTTTACAAGTCCAGATTCTAGCCTCTTAGCTACAGCATGAAAAAACAAATCCCCACGTGCTGAAAGATGGCCTATGTTTCTTGGAATAAACTCAGGTGTACGTGGTATCTGTACAACACCCAGAAAATCAGAGCCGCCCCATAAATATCTCTCTAAATGCCTTCCCTTCTGCCAGTGAGTCTGTCTCAGGATTCATAATGATTTATTCTATCCGGTTTGGTATTTGGTGCCCCGTGTAGTGACAAGGCAACGCCCCCCGTGAGCTCATGGAAACCACTCCAACACCACTGCCAACGGCAGGATCTGGTTCAGTTTTGGTAGCACCAGAGCTTAGGAAAGGAGAAGCTGCACAGATGGTGTGCACCCCTGCAAAGAGGTAACTGGAAAAATATCAAGACACTGTCTCACAGCCGCCAGTGCCGTTGGGGGGGGGGGGGGGGGGGAAATGAGTTCACAGGAGGAAAATACTGAGATTTAGATTATGCTCTTCACCTGGTGAGTGCGTGATGTTGAGTGAGGTCTGGCTTCTGTCCTGAGGGTTAACAGAGGGAGCCTCTGCCTCAGTTTCTCTGCATGTAGATCTAAAACCTTATCTAGATCTTCTCTCTAAGGGTCTTTACAATCTGTGTGATGAGCTTTCTAGCTTGTCTGCTATCAGCACTGATAAATATTATTATTAGCTGTACTAATACTTTAAAGCAGAGCATCTTAACTAATTTGGGGACTAGCCAATGGCTTCATTCACATAATAAATACCATTGAATCATCTAGAAATAAAGTTGGCTCTAAGCAAGGGAGATTAGGCTTAGGGCTTGTGGAAGAGCAAGAAATGAAACAAAGGTGTCCAAGCTGATAGTTCAGCATTTGGTATTGTTTTATTGAAGGAAGTAACTCAAGCCTTGGTTTATTCTGACCACATCAAGGGCTACTTTGTACTATTGCTGCCATAAGCCCAGGTCTGTCCACTAAGGGACAAAACCTGCTAGCAAAGCCAGGACTGGTTCAGACCGCAGCTGCAGTGTCAGTTGGGTAGAGGGAATAGGAGGAGAATCAGTCGGGCTCTGAGTGAGGTCTGTTGACACTCAAAGAGTCTGCAGACAGGTTGGAAGGTGATGGGAGAAGTAACGTATTTGTGAGGATCTGAGACAAGCTCTGTAGCTTTGGGAGCTGGAAAAAAACCTCCAATGAAACCACTGGACTTGGAACAGTCCTATTCCACAGTCACCTAGGCCAGGAGTGAAATTTGCTTGTAAAGATAAGCTGGAAGCAACAGCCTCCCTGCAGCCAATGGAGTGTGTGAGCATGTGCAGTTACCTCCCTGCTCTGCCATTTCTATGACATCGCACGCTTCAGTGCCCAGCTGTATCATCTTGCCATCTGCAGAGGGCCAAGGTGAAGTTCAGAGTCAACAAACACTTCAGTTTCTCTTCCATCCTATGCTAGGATCCTGCTTTTACAGAGGCCTTCCAGGAGATGGGGGAGAGACTCTGCTCAGAGCTGTGTCTGCTCTCAAGAAGCATTTCTGTCAAGGAAACAGAGAGGACTAAGGGGCTCATTGGGTTTAGCTTATGTATGCATGTGTGAGGAGATTTCACACTCTTCCTGTTTTTTTAAAAAAAAAGCTTCCTGGGCAATGCCATTTTCTCTGGCATCAGGCAGATACTAGAAACTCGCTTCACTTAATGTGAGATGGCTGCTGACATGTTTTACTCAAAGGAACTTTGATGCACTGAGACCTTTCATGCTGAGAGGACAAAGCCTCTGGATTCCTTTGAGTGAAACACGGGCCCAAATTGTGCCTCCCTGTTTCTAGCCACACATTTGATTTTTCTATTCTGGATCAGGTATCAAGCCCAATATCATGCTGGAAAAGGCCTATGCTTAACATCAGAGTGTTGGTGTTCAACAGGATTGGTTATATCTGTTTGTATCTGTTTTCAAAGGTGGTTGGATTTCACTGGAAAAGGGGCATTTCTAGTGATTTAACATGGTAATGTTAATGCTTGCAAAAGTTATCTTTGCTCTTTTGATAAGGAAAAGGGAATTCAGAACAAGAACCAATGCACTTTAAGGCTTTGACACTTTTTTTTTTTTGACAGAATGGGCAGGAAAAAATAGGTTTTTTTCATTTTAAATTCTTGTTTTAATGTGAAAACTAGTGGGCTGAAACCCCGCCAGACAGAATTCCTCTCCTTAAGGCAACTGATCCCAGTGTGCAAGGCAATGTACAAATACAGAAGCAAGCAATCACAACCAGCCAACTCTTCCCTGAGCAGAGCCAGGTACTTGGGTACTACCTAAGTAACAAATTTAGTAATACAGCAGCTGCTTAATTCCTACGGCCTTAATCACTGTCTTATGATAATGTTTGTGCTGGGACTAACCTAAGGTGCTTAATCATTTTCCTGAGGTGCACCGCACCAGTGGGGTTCCCGTACTGCATGAAAAGTGCCTGGCAGCACAAACTGTCTCCAAATTAAAACAAGTTGTCTTCAGAAACCCTAGTTCAGAAAGTCTCTTGCCATTATCTTTTCTTGAACACGATTGCCCTCCTGGAGAATCTGCTTTCAGTTCTCTGGCGGAGAGCTGAACTCCGCGCTCTTCATCGTTAACAACCCTTGGCTGACTGACAAGCTCTGAGCGGTGCTGTTTTCCCTCCTCAATTCTGATACTGGTTTCACACACACAAAAAATTGCTTCAGTCGGTGAATTGCAAGATCCTTACATTAATTCCCCCTTCCCTCTTGGAAAAGGGCACGTGCAGAAATCCTGGTGACTCGCTGCCACGCTGCCACTTGTGGAGTGCAGGTGCTGGGCTCACGCGCACAAACCACATCAAGTCTTCTGCCCTCCGAACCTTTCCTAACATGCCTTTTGATTTCCACCCTCCCATACAGCCCCATTTCTCAACTGCTCAAGAAACCTTAGGGAGAAAGACTTATCAGCAAGGCTGTCCTACACGGGGAGAGTCCTGGGGGCTCCAACAGCTGCTCGGGGTTTGAGTCCCCTTGGCAGATGTTTGCTATTCCAGCCACTTCATTAATTTTGGAAACAAAACCCCTGATTATTCCTGACCAAAGCACCCCCTTTTTGATTGACAGCCAGTGTGTGTTTCATACAACATAACCCACCGTATTTCCATAGCTACTATTTAAAAAAAAAAATCATTAATAAAAGAAACAAAGTTTCTAGATGCATGTCAGGGTGTGCTAATCCCACCTGCCAGTTCATCTCCCTCGACTCTGGTTAGGGCATCAGTGTTTCTAGAGCACGGGGAGAGGTGCCAGCCCCACATCTCTGGACATCCAGCCCTTCAGATCTGAAAAAAATGTTTAAAGACAAGCGGAGACTCTTGTCTCATGCGGTCAGTTGTGTGCGAGTTCGACAAGCTGACGGTTTTCTTCCCCTCTTGATTTCTGGGCTGGATCTAGTCGGGCTCACGGAAGACTCTTTGATTTCCAGTGCTTGTATTGCGCTCTCAATTTAGGAAACATTCCCCTGCTGCATCTTGTCAGGTTTTGCAAAGCCAGTAAATGCAAAATGAATTTGGAGTGGGGGTCAGGGGGGCTGCAGCTACTGCCCAGCCACCAAGGAAACACAGTGGAGCAAAATGCCATTTGCTGCTGTTTGCTGCTGCTTCAGGATTTAAATCAGTAGCTTGCTCAGGACATTGCTTCAGAAATATTCTTTGGAATAATTATAAGTGAGCTCTAATTGCTTAAGTTAATGTTACTGGTAATTATTTTGTTTCCTTAAAAGTCTGAAAAAGAGGCAAAGAAAGTGTGCTCCTAAAATGTTTCATTTCTGAATTAATAAGTGAGTATTCATAAAGCTACATTCATAATGAAGTCAGGAAATCTCCTTAAATATCTGTAGTTCGTTTAGGAATTAAAGCAACAGTTTAAGGAATTGAAAAAGAGTTATATCATCAGGGGGAAAAAGTCCTTGAACTCCTTCGTCGTTTGTTACCATCCTAGTTAAATTCCTGTTTGTAAGATCGCTTTAGTTTCACAAAATGAAAAGAAATTAAACCATTTCCAACCAATTTACTTTAAATGAGAATGCCCTTCTGATGGTTTAATGAGCAAAACGCTTTGTTTTATCTTTGGTTTAATATAATTTGCTGTGCCGTGTTTTTTAAAACCATGTAACGAGTTTTTAAGAAGAAAGTTCAAAGGATATATCAAAAGTATTATATTTCCTTGCGCCTGCCTTACAGTTTTGACAGTGTGCGGACAACGCGAGTGTCTTTTTCTGGGTTTAGGGCTCTCCAAATCGGCAAATACATCTCTGAAGTTAAAGCCAAATGATACTTGGAATTGAAAAAGAAACGGTGCTTTTACAAAAGAGGTTAATTTCTAGATTTTCGAGGGCTTTTACAAATATAGATCAACAAAACAAAAGTTGCTAAAACCGTTTATGAGAGTTTGAGGTGGTTGTTGCCTTCTGCAAGAATAGACTGAGTTTTCTAATAGTAAAATAAGAGCTTGCTGCCATTTGGGTCACCAAGGCATGAAAACTGAAGGGTGCCTGATAACGTTTTGCAGATTATACTTCAATCTTTGTAGGAAGCCTGAAAGTATTATTTTTTTGGGAGGGTGGGGGTGGCACATCTCCATGACGAGCTTCTCTTTACCCGTTTAAAGTTTGTGGCCACAAGTAGCCGCGAGCTGGCTGTGGTTTCTGGAAAACCCCGTTTAATCGGGGAGGATGGGGGGGCTGCTCCTGGTACCCCTTCCCCTGAGGAAGGTGTCCCGGTGATTCCTGTGCTGACCCCCCCCGACTCCAAACGGGACGCGGTGTCATCTCCCAGCGGGCTAAAAATCCCCATTTGGGCTCAGCCCTCCCCGCAAATCGGGGGCCCCCGCCGCAGCGAGGCCGCAGAGCGGAGGAATCAAACCCTGCGAGGAAAAACCTCCTTGGGCAGAGCGGGGAAACCTCGGCCCCCCCCGCACTGCCGGGGGGCTGCCTGGGGTCCCTCCTCGGCAGAAGGGGCTCCGAGCTCATCTTTGCCAAAACCCAGCTAAGATAAGCGTCAGGAAACCATCCCAGGCTGCCCGAGCGGCGCGGGGACCGCGGAACGCCGCTCCGGAGCAGGCAGCGATGGCTTCAGCGAGGCGCCTATAAATAGTTGTGGGGTTTTTTGGTTTGGGTTTTTTGGTTTTTTTTTGTTTTTTTTTTTTTTCCCCTGCCGCTCTCCAGCACTTCGCGGTTGGGGAATAGGTTTGATGCCGCTCGGAGAAAGCTGTACGGGCTCGGGGAGAGGCGCTCTCCCGCCGGCAGCCCACATTTGCGGGATGTGCGTTTTTAATTTTTTAAATTACAGGCTGGAGGAAGGGGCGGGGGGGGGGGGTAAGAAAGGAGGAGGGGAATAAAAAAAAAAAAAAGAAAGAAGCCAGCCCCAATTTGGACCGTCTCCAGTTTTTGCAGGGAAAAAAAAAAAAAAAAAAAAAAAAAAAAAAAAAAAAGACACACACCCCGGGATCTTAAAATAGAGAGCAAGGGAGGGGAGAGGAGCGGCGGGATCCTCCCCACCCGGCGCAGGGTAACAATGGTGCTCGGCGGGGAGCCGCGGCGCCCTGATTGACAGCCCGAGCGTCCTAAAAAGGCCGGGATTGATGCTTATCGCAGGGTTTATATAGCGGGGGAGCCCGGCGCTGCCGAGCGCGGAGCGGAGCGAGCGGCGGAGCCAGCACCGCGGAGCCACCTCCGCCGCCGGCAGCAGCAGCGGGAGGAGCAGCGCTCGGAGGCGGCGGGCGCCCATGCGCGGCCGGCCGCGGGCCGCGCAGCCCCGCGCAGCCCCGCAGCCCCGCCATGCAGTGCCCGCCGCAACCGCGGTTACCCGCGCCCGGCCGCGCCAAGGCAGGCAGGAGGCGCTACAAGACCTTCATGATCGACGAGATCCTCTCCAAGGAAACCTGCGATTACTTCGAGAAACTTTCCCTTTACTCCGTCTGTCCGTCCCTCCTGGTCCGGCCCAAGCCGCTGCACTCCTGCGCCGGTAAGGCAGCGCCCCCCTCCCCGCCCGCGGTGGGGGAAGGGGAGAGTGGGGGGGCTCTCCCGGGGGAACGGGGAGCCGAGGAGCCCCCGGCCGGGGGCTGGGGGGAGCCGGGGTGCACGGGCACCGTGTGCGAGCCGAGCATCCCTGGGCTCGGGGGGGCGAGCAAACCCCTGCGCACCCCGCGCCTCCGGGGGGAAGGAGGGTCCCCCGACCCCTGTGACCCCGGTAAATGGAGACTCTCCCAATCCCAGTGACTGACGGAGGCTCCCTCGACCCCTGTGACTCCAGTGAGTCGAGACTCCCCCAACCCCAGTGAGCGAAGGAGGGTCCCCGGTCCCAGTGACCCCGGTGAGTGGAGACTCCCCCAACCCCAGTCACACCAGTGGGCGAAGGAGGCTCCCCCAGTCCCAGTGACCCCAGTGAGTGGACACTCCCCCAACCCCAGCAAGTGAAGGAGGCTCCCCTAATCTGAGTGACCGCAGTGAGTGGAGACTCCCCCAACCCCAGTGAGTGAACGAGGCTCCCCCAGTCCCAGTGACCCCAGTGAGTGAAGGAGGCTCCCCCAGTCCCAGTGACCCCAGTGAGTGGAGACTCCCACAACCCCAGTGACACCAGCGAGTGAAGGAGGCTCCCCCAACCCCAGCGAGTGAAGGAGACTCCCCCAACCCCAGTGACCCCAGTGAGTGAAGACTCCCCCAACCCCAGTGGCCCCAGTGAGTGAAGGAGACTCCCCCAACCCCAGTGGCCCCAGTGAGTGAAGGAGACTCCCCCAACCCCAGTGGCCCCAGTGAGTGAAGGAGACTCCCCCAACCCCAGTGACCCCAGTGAGTGGAGACTCCCCCAACCCCAGTGACCCCAGTGAGTGAAGGAGACTCCCCCAACCCTTGCCCTGAGCCTGAGTTTTCACGCCCCATCCCCACTGGAAGGATTTGCGTTTGCTCCCCTTTCCCTGCCTTTTCCAGGGCAGGGGGAAAACGTCATTTGTGAAATCTTCAGGGGCGCTTTGCTAATCTCAGTGTGGGATTCAGCCTCCATCTTCCTCGGTGTGTTCACAAATAAATAACCAGTGCGGATGATAATGAGTTAACGGGGGCACAGGTCCTTTAGAAAGCGGCCTTGGTTCTGTGCTCCTTGAAACCGTTGGTGGTTTTTCATTGCCACCTGGGAGACTACAAAGAAATTAATAGAAAATCTGAAAAAGGAGAAAAACTGCTGTTGAGACACAATGTTTACTACCCAAAATTCTTTCTCCCCTTGAAAGAAGTTAGGCTGTTTCTAACAGAGAAGATGCAAAAATACTTCTGATGAGTTTGCAGACATAGACACCGCAAATAAATGCATACAAATGGATCTCTGTCCTGGACAGATTTTAACGCAAAAAAAAAAAAAAAGCGCAATTGGGCCTTGACCGTGGGCGTTATTAAATTTCGCAAACAGATTGGTGTAATGCGAGCTTTTAAAACTCCATCTTAAAAGTAAAAATATCATTCTTATAATGCATTCCAGATTTAAGAAAAGAAAAAAAATCCTTCTTTTTTCTGGTGAAGTAGGCAGTTTTCCTGATTTCTATTCTTCCCATAAGGCCGCACTTCCAATGGTGACACCTAATGTCTTAAGAAAATCAGATGATGAAACTGAAACTTAAAAAAATCTTAACTATTGAAAAATATTTGTAAAGGGCTAATTCCCAGTAAAATAATATATATTTCAAGGTAATAAAATTATATTTTTCCTCTTTCTGTTTCCTGGGAAATTTCATTTTACATTTTTATTAAATTGTGTTTAAAAATTCAAGGTCTGCGCTTTGCCTTTGGTTTGTTGTGGGTTTTTTGCTGTTGTTTTTTTTTAATTAGCTGAATATAAGTAAGGAGGGATTTTTGAGGTCTTAGTGGAGCTGTGCTAATAGAAAACTTACTGTTAGGTTACCTAAGAGTCTGATGAGTAAAGTAAACCCTTGGTCCAAGCATAAATCTTCCTCCAACCTCAATATTTATTTTGTAAATACTAATAATTAAAGTTCCAGAAGTGATTGCGGGGCTGCATCAGAATTAAGGCCCATGATGACCAGCTTTTGGAAAGAAGTTACATGAATAGTGTGATCCTCGGTCAACATTTGTTTCTTCTGCTCGATTTGTGCGTGACGTTCCTGGCCTTCTCTAACTAATCGCTGACATATTTTTATACAAGAAGATCTGGTTGTTAATCAAGATATTGCTGACAAGGGAATTTTTCAGAGCTGATCCTCCACTACTGCACAGACAGTGAAATTCAGTGCTTGGCTAAAATAGGCATGAACGTCCCAAATGATTTCAGTGTGTGGCAGCTTGCAGTTACGCAGGGAGGGCCCAATTCTGCTCGTGCTGGAGTCGGTGGCCTGACTTCCACAGACCTCGATCTGCCAGGAAGAGAGATTTCTCTCTGTGCAGAAAGAAGAAGCGTTAGGAAAGAAATCTCCCTTTAGCACCCGAAAGGAATATTAACCTGAATATTTACTGACATCTAGTAGCATGTACAACTAACTTGGCATCAAAAAATATGGTTTGAATGTCACCTTTAGGCTAAAGGATCCTTAATATTTTTGATGGGTGGGGTGCTTCCGAGCAGTTGTTTTGACTCTCACCACCCCCATGGGAAAAAAACCCCAGACAAACAGAGAAATGTTTTTTAATATGGATTTTCTGTGTCAAGTATAGCAAACATTGTCTTTGCAAGACTCATATATATTCATTAAATAATCATTAATAATCCTCAAATGATTCAGCAGTGGATTCTGAGTGATGCTAGCAAGACTCTTGCGGTTACTGTTCAATTAAAGCCTTATTTCTCTTTGTGCCTGGGATCTTTAATGAATTTGCCCTCAAGGTTGTGTTTCCAGTCCAAGCTCTGGCCTGTCCCTGTGTCAGGGTGGATTGTGAATATCTGCTTCTAATGGAATAAGCTTTATGGAGTTGCAGTGCTTGAGAAGTGAAGTACGGAGAGAGATTTGCTTGCGGGACTAAAACCATAAAAGAAACTGCTACAAAAGTCCACGCTTCCAAATTGTAAGCCTTCTGAGGTTTATGGGTACAATTAAAGTCCTAGATGTATTCAGTAATGGTTTGGGTTTTTTTTTAAATTGTAAAAGAAATTCTGTCATTCTCTAAGAAATGGACAGTACCACAAAAGTTAACTAAATGTGAAAGAATTTGAAAAATACCCAATACAAATCCGTTTAAAAAAAAAAAAAAAAAAAAGCAATGCGAAAACCAACCAAAAAAACCAACCCCAAAAACCACTTAGGGACTGAAGACTGCAGAAATACAGCACTATGGCATTTCACTTACTGCCGGTGTTTCCTTTGTCTCTTGAGTTAATCAGGGAGTGAGCACTTAGTCTCTTTGCGGTGAAAAAAAAATGAATCTTAACCTAAACCACAGAAATTTACCTTGCCAGTATAGTCATAGCTGGGACTTGGGAGTGTTTGAAACAGTAATGAGTAATTAGTTACTTCAGCTGAAGTTCTCTTCAGCAGCGTGGCTTTTTCCCGAGTCAGGAGTCAAATTTTGTAGGCGTTTTCATGGGCTAGAGAGTTAATAGTTCTTTCATCTTGGGTGAAGTCAGAGAAGTCTGATATGCCTTTATAATTTATTTGGAGCTGAAAGATATAAGCTGTTGTAATTGTGCAGCATGTGTATTTAACAACATCCTTTGTTAAGTGATCTGAAAAACATTGGTAACCAAATGGAAAATCTTTTTTCTTTTGGCTATGATCAAATGCTAAATATTTAAGCATGTGCAGCTGAATTGGGACAAAACAAATTTGTCAAGTAGAGGTGGGTGGAGGGTGGAAGGAGCGTTTGGGACTTTTCTTGTGCATTGTGAGGACAAAAACTGACATTTTAGTTGTAAGGAGCGTTCAGGAGGTCTAATGCAAAGCTCCCCACTCGCACTGGGGAGAGTCCCATTGCAAACGAGCCCCAACCAAAATTTTTCGTGGGAAAGAAGAATGAATTTCCTTGTAAAAAGGATCCGTCATTAGCTTAAAATTTCATCTGTGAGCATGTATTGTGGCATTTATTGAGCCAGATAAACAAGGCTGCACTCATACTGAATCTGTAAGAAAATGTTAGCCCAGGTTTGGAGCCATTATGATTTAAAAAAAAAGGATACTAAACCAGAAATATTTTTGGATAGTGATTAATATCTCTTTGATTTATGACTTTTTGGATTGTGATGTCTTAGTGAAAACATTTATTTTTTTTCATGATATTTATAGTTTTATTGGCTTTTCATATTAGGTCATATCTAATTAATTTGTCTAAGGAATGATTACAGTGTTAATGTATACCGTGCTTGGTTTGCTGTGGTGATTTCTGAAGGTTGCTTTTTGACAAAGTCCTATAGGAGTCACTTTTCAAGTTGTCTTTATATAATTTTTCAATTTTACATTTAAAAATATTTAAATTATATTTAAAAATTGCAAGAGAGTCTACCAATTCTGGTTTGTTTCCTGGATTTTTAAAAATCTCCATTTAGCGATCCATTCAAAATCCATTTGCCATATTTGTATTTCCGGGCATGACAAAGAATCCGAGGACATTGTCAGCGTGCGATGTTATGTAGTCAGACTGTAAATGCTTCATATTTATCAAAGTAAATAAAATCTCCTGAAATATAAAAGCCAGGGTGGTCGTGGCCGGGGTGTGGGGGCAGCTCTGTGCTGTCCCTGGCTATAGTGGAATTCGTGACGTTGTGTATCAATAATCAAGAGTATTGGTCTTGCATGTCCTTTCTAAACTATACAAAAGACTTGAGATGGCTGGATTAAAAAGAACTGCATTGCCTATCTCAAGAGAAAGCTATTAGAGTCTTCAGTTTATTTTAGTAAAGTTGGTAGTACAAATTGTTTGTTGTCTATGCCGTGCATTCATTTCTACCTGGACCTATTCCAGAGCTCATAAAAAAAAAAAAAAATCCAACAACCCACACTCAAATTTGTATGTATCTCAGTGATTTATAACTTAGATCCTAGTGAGCATCAATGTGGTTTATTTCCGCTCTACACCAAGGCTTTTCACTAGTCCAAAGCTCAGGCAGGACTGCGCTGCTTTCTCTTTTATCTGCTACAGTCTCTATAGTGGAACGACGCCGTGCATGAACGTAGTTTTACAGGCACAAAGATGCCTTATATCGGTGTGGCCTTACTTGTCTTCTGAGAGAATTAGCTACTTTGATATAAAAATATTTGCCCCCGTGTAAGGGGAGTTGTGTTAAGGGGAATTGTACTGTCCTACGTGCATTTAAAGTCCCACAACTTCTGGAAGTGGACGTAACCTTACTTTTCTTTTTGAAAGTTTACTACTCTGCTTGCTAGTCTGTGGAGCAAGTTGCCTTTCAACGCTAATAATTGTGATTTGATTCCTTGAAATTATTATTGGGATTTTCGGTTTGGTGGTTGGTGTTTGTTTGTTGAGGATGAGATCTTGTTTAGTATTGTGCAATTTGGGTTTTAATGTAGGCAGGTATCTAGTATAAAATTGTTCAAGCCTTGAATTCTTCTTTTCCAGTTCTTTTGTCTGTCTTCTGTTATTTTATCTTAAGAAGAAATTTGGAACTGCTTATCCCCAAGTTTTTTTGAGCTGTCATTTTCCTGGTATATTTGGTATTTTCTAGATTAAACTAAGCGATACCTGTAACCACTGGGGCCTGCGGGGAATCGTTCCTTGTGCGATAAAGTGTGAGCTTTGATATTTCTGGTCCTCAGTCAGTCTTGTCAGCCTTTTGAGGAAACCATGGTGAGAAAGGAGATTTATTGCGTCTTAAAACAGCTCAGTTTTTATGTGTGACCTCACAACGAGATTCCTTCTGATTCTCTTCAAAAAGGCCTTGATAGAAGCAAGGTTTGAATTTGCTCTGGGACATTATTTAAAATTGGGGTAGAAGCCATTTCTTTTGCTCAAATACTTGCTGAACCTTTTTCTTTTAAATTGAACGGATACTGTTACGGAGCTCCTGAGGGAAAGCAGGGCACTGTGGGAAAGGAAAAGGGAATCTGTGGAGTGTATGTCCCAGTGTGGGGAAAAATGAGATGCCATCCATTCAAAGCACATTATCTGAAACGTAACAGCTGGATTAATCCCATTAAATAAAACTAATACAAAGCGAACTTGAACCTGAGTGTGCCCAGCCTCCCGTCAGCCCTGCAGATTCGGCGGGCGTTGAATTGCCATCCCCCTGCACACAGCAGATGTGAGGGTTTGCTGTGGCACCCAGCCATTGTTACAAGGCCTTGGAAAGAGTTTTGGTCCTGTGATGTGTAAAGTGGGTGCTCAGGAGACCTGCATGTCTTAAATGTCTGCCTGCGATGGCAGGAGCTGGGACTCGATGACTCAGGAGTGTCCCAAAAATGGATTTGTTGAGGGAAGCAGGCCAAAATGAATATGCTTGTTTATATGGCAGAAGGGAGTGATAGGTGCCAACCTAAATTGCAAAGCTCTAAGTGTCTCTGTGTGGAAATCTACATTGCTGCGATTCTGTTTGGGATTTTTTTCTGATTATTGGTGCAACCATATGGAGAAAAAAAAAATCTTTTCTAAACCCTTATTGAGTTTAGCTTACAAAGATAATTCTATAGTTTAAGCGCAAAAACTAAAGGCAAAATGACAAAGGAAATCTATTAATCCTGAAAAATGAGTGCTTCTGTAGGTATCTCTGATCCGGTATTAGGGAAGTTATCTAGTGTTCATAATAAATGTAAGATTATTAGAGATGACATTACTGCGTACAAATCCTACAAGATGCAGTCACATTCCTGCAGACATTTCCCAGCACTCCTCAGAAAACGTAGAGAAGTCAGAATTTGCTATCGGGACTGTCTCCCTGCTCCTGTAGTGTGATTTATTCAGCTGCAACCTCAGGAAAGTCTGAGTTTTCTCAAAACTCTCAGGCACATCACTCCCCATCCATTTTAGCCTACAAGAAAGTCTTTCTGTAGCAATCGCACTGAAGACCAGCTTATCAGCCCAGCTAAACTGAACAAACGCTATAGACTTTGAAAGTGGATTCATCTGGAACTGCTGAAGACTGGGCACAAAATTTAATTTTAAAGAGCTTGGCATTCTTCAGGATGTCTGCCTTGGATTTTACATATTTTGATGTCTTTAGCAGAAAACATAGTTTAAAAATGCCAACAAGTGGCATATGAGGGATAATAATAGGCTGGCTTATGATAACTATATACTTGGAGAAGTGTCTGTCAATTTTCTCCATCAGGGTATATCCAACATTAGAGGTGGTATTTCAGAAGTAAAGCCAGATCAGAATCTGGATTTGAAAACAGGTCTCACCTAGATGGGGCTGGGAACGCTGGCTCTAAAGAAGCTGGACGTTTAAAAATTTGGAATCAAGACTGAATCTTACTGTCTCTATCTCAGTACAGTTAATAGTGAATAAAAGAAATTAATGAAAGGCAAAACTACGTAGAACAAACCAGAAAATTACACCCCAGCAATTGCAATAAAACCTACTGTGGAAAGTAATCAGCGTTGTGGTTGTGGTTAAGCATGAATAAGCATTCAGAGGAATGCTGTAATAGGAGGTATTAATGAATGTGGGATTCCACTGGGAAAACTGACACCTATACCTTATTTTCTAAAGCCTCGCGGCTTGCACTGAAGCACAGTTTAAATCCATCTACACCCCGTTTTAGGCTGAAATGCTGTAGATTTACAAAGAGCCTGCTGACCTCGGTTTGGACACTGCTCATGGGCACTGCACAGTACAGACCTAGTGCCACAGCTCTCAAGTTGTTGTGATTATTATTTTCATGACTTTTTATTCAACTTGCTGCTGCAAAATGCAGGAAAAGACAGACTCGTCTAGTAGAATGAATGTCCCCCAGCATTGCTGCTTTGAGTAACAGCTGGGTACGAGCAAGGGCAAAAATCTTCACTGGGGAGATTGGGGAAAAAGAAGTGAGTCTCTTTTGAGCCAACCAGTTGCGTGAAGCTCGTAGTCAGCTCGCCAGCCATGGGGGAACAGAGCAGTAGCTAAGGAGACTTTTTGGGTTGTCTTCTGTTTACTTGTGTTTAGCATTACATTTTTTTCCAGTGAAAGAGTATGGTGAAGGACAGCTCGTTGTATCATAATCTTGGCGGTGTGTCGATCAGAGCATTGATCCACCTTGAGAAAGGATTTACTGCTGATAGGAGTGTTGTAAGCAGGTTTGGATGGTTGAAAGAAATCTCCGCCTTTCTGACTTCACGTTGCTTCCATGCCCTCCGTGCAAGCCTGTGAGGAAGATTTGCATGCAACTGCTCACGGTAGATGGCAGAACCGATCATCTGGAATTGATCTTCACATCAGGAACTGATCTCTGTAGACGTCTTGCTCAATACGCTCTCTAGAGTTGCGTCTTAATCCGCTGCTGGCATTTACTGAGTTAGAGGGAGGCTCTGCTCTTGCCCACTGTTGCTCAGATGATCCTAATTTCTTGATTCTGATATCTATTTCTTATGCTCATTCTCTTGATACCGTGTCCAGTTAGAGGTGACTGTGCAGCCCTGCTTGGAGGAGCTGGAAGCGCTTAGGCTTTGCATTTGCAGACCATGTACAAAATTTCATCACATCAAAGTGAAAATACTAGGAGCAGTCAGAAAAAGGGATGTTTTGGGTTGTTGGTAGAGAGAAATAAGAATCACTTGTCCTTTTCAGTTCAGAGTGAAGCAAAATGTTTTAGATTTATCCTGGCAAGTTAAAAGTTTAAAAGGGGGGGGGGGGGCATCAGATCAGAGAAAATACTTGATCTGGAATAAAATATTGAAAACATATCTTCTAAAGACTGAAACTAAACTTTCTAACACTTCCCTTTTATGAGACATTTGGCAAAGCAATGAAGTTGCTTTCTGTATTGCAAAATTTTCTTTTTTTTTTTCTCGTTCTTTTTTTGATGAAAGGAAGTTACAACCGAACATTTTCAGTCAGTTCTATTTAAAAATTACTCCAGCTGGACTGCAGAAGCCAGAACACATTAACACGAGCTTCATTTGCTAGGAAATAATAGTTCCTCGGAAAATTTAGGACCTGGTTTATGATCTCAGCTGTATTTAAGTGTAATTCAAGACAAAGTCTGTAACAGAACAGGATCACAAGCTAATGGGAGCGGAGCAGTAGATGTCCTGTGTAAACTGTTCTACTCCTCGGGGAGCGGAGCACGGCGTTGTGTCGCGCGGGTGAGACAGACCAAGCTGTGCCTCCTGCTCATGGGCACGACAGCGCACGCTCGCACGGACTTACACAGACCAATGTCCCTCGGTGCCGCTCACATTTCTCACTTTGCTAGGAAGAGTTTCTGTGCCGCAGGGTGTGCGACCGCTCCCATCATGGATGATATGGGTGAGACGAACGCGAGAGTTTCAGAGTAGCTTAGCAGCAGTGAATCGTGAGGTCGTATTAATATTGCCATCCAGGGAAATATAGGAGATGGGTTTCTCCCCACACACCCAGGTTATCTGTTATTTCTTGCATTCATAGCACTCTGGGAGAATCTAGCTGAAAGGCTTCTGGCCCTTATTAACTGATGTGAAATTCCCAAAGCTACATCTTAATGACATCTTTAAAAATATATAAAGAGATTTGGTGCTAGGACCTGGCTAACACAGTAAATACTTAATATTTTCCATTTTCTTCTCGTGCAGCTTTATGTTTTGACTGATTCTTGGCATCTTCTCCTTCATTTCTCTTGGCCAGAACACAGCTCGGAAGAACACCAAGTTACCAGTTGCTGATATTTCAGACAGGTGCTTGGGTACTCAGCGCTGAGACCCATTTAAGTAACTAAAGCGGAGGGTGAAGAACAGCCTTTCTCAAAAAAAAAAAAAAATCCTCAGTCTTCTCAAAGGTGGACCCCTGCGCTGGTACTCAGATCTCTTCCAACTGCAGTTAGCACATCCTGGCGTTGTATGAAGTTACATACTTGCTGCTTCTCACGTATCCTCTGCACGTATCGTGGCCCCCAGGGGGGACGAGTCCAGCAGGATCTGGGTGATGCTGGTAGAACACGTGCCATGAGGATGGTGAAGGTTTGATCCTGCTGCTGCCTACCCGGTGAGAATTCATGGGGGGGGTATTGTTCATGGGGTCGGCATCAGCTCGTTGTCTCTGTAAATCTCTGACGTGTGACACACGGAAAGGCGGTTCAGCATCTCTTCATTTAAAAAAACCCAACCTTAATTAATTTCCTTTTTTTTGACTGGTCTGCATACCTCTTCATAGCTGACACTTTTGTAGAGTGTAAATATATATCGTTCAGTAAGAAGACATTACTCTCAGTAAAAACAGCAAGACATTTTCTAGACAAATATCCTGGCATACGTGATGAGTGGGAAAATAGTCTTTTCCCTGTATAAGATTTTTATAAAACTGTGGTTTTGACAGTATTTATTTCCAGAATATTTGAGCTCTATCTAAAACACAAAACCTGAAAGAATGCTACCCTTGACAGCTCCCAGACAAAATCTCTACTTTGTTTTTTATTTTTCTGTTTAAAAAATCACACTTTTTTTTTTTTTTAAGGAAGGAAAAAAACAGTTTTCCATCTCACAAAAATAAAATTCCCTGTGAAAATGTGATGACAGAAAATTTGCAAATATATATGCTCTTTTTTTTTCTATGAGATTTGGAGCAACAACCTTACAATGACCTTACAATGTGTTGGATGTGCGTATTCAGGTCTTATCTTGTAAATTCTTTAACATGTCAGTGGTTTTTATTCCTGTAGTTAGTTGGCTAACTTCAACAGGACTACTCATGCAAAGAAGGATTTGAATTGGAAGCTTTTGTATTTGCCCTAATCTTGCTACTCATTTTCTTCAAAATAAAGAGAGTTTTCAGTGTTGTCATCAAGTCACCTTTAAACACTTGGCTCACCATTTGGCTTTGGGTATTTCTACTAATGATTATCTTGCAAGTTGCAGGATAGTTAAGGATAGTTAATGGCTAGTTTTCCTGCTGATGCAAACTCTTTTTTTTTTTTTTTCAACTGGGATTTCACCTTACAGGGGTTGGATTTCATCCGAACTATATTTTAACAGACATCTTCAGAACTAATGTTGAAGCAAGAACGGGTCCCCGTAGCTTTGAGTGTACAAGTATTATTTGTACTTATTGTACTTATTGCCACTCTAGTGTACGGCTGCCTACATTTATACGTTAAAAACCAAACCGCTGTTCTGTAAGCACGGAAGGGTTGAAGCCTCAATAAAAGTGTCTCCTTTCCTTTTACAAGAGAAACACATGTGATGTGTTTGTGGTTACTTAAATAGGATATTCTATGACAGATTAAACTGTTGTCTTCCAAGCAAAATTAGCAGTGGTGGTACTTTCTTATGGAAAGTTCTTGCATGCCGTACGTATCACGTATGTATAATTGCATAACAGTAGACGTCGTTAGGAAGGCCTAGTGCTCTGGCTTGCTTTATTCATGTGGCTCAAAGAGGAAAAAATCTGAAAAGTCCCCCTGAAATAGAAATGAGTAATGTAATCATTGGTACGATATAATGGTGAGAAGTCTGAAGCAAACGGGGGGTTTTTTTGGCCACAAAACATTTGCGTGAGTTTGTGAATACATTTCGCTTCACCCTTCTGTCTGTTTTGTTCAAAACCTCCTCTTGACAGCTTTGCTAACAGTTCATTTTGTTCCTGCGGTGACTAAATAGTGGAGGAGCTGATATTTGAAGTTTTCTGTAACAGCAGAGGACAGCACTCAGCAATTTGGATCTCTGCCGTCTGCTCTTGGTTGTGCTCTTTTGCTTTCCTTAAGCAGATTTGTTTTAGGTTGCTGGATAGTAGTGGAATTCTCCATGAGGGAGAGGAAGCCATGCCAGAAGTTGGAAGGGTTGGTTTCACCTTGTTGCAATAAATTACAGAGCAATCATAAATGATGGGAAGGAGTTTGATGAAGTGGGTGAGGAACAATTGATGGATTATTTTAGTTAAAATTACTTAGAGCCCAATCCAACTCCCACTGAAGTCAATTAAATCGTAGTTGGATCAGGGCCAAAATGAGTCAAATTCAATTATGCCTTAACTGTAAACATTTTAAAGCACATTATTATAAGTTAGTTTAGCACTTAAATTACATTAAAACAAAAGCATTTTACGAAATCCCAGTCTGATAGTATTTTATTTGTACAGCTCTAATGAAATCCTTTTTCTTGCGGCTGAGAGACAGAGACCTCTTAGGCTGGTGCCTAACCCCTGCGGCACCTGTCTGTTGTGAAAAGATGTCACAGCAATCGATACTGTAGATGTATTTCTGTCCATCAGAGACTAGCTGGCCAGCGATTGCATGAGAAGAGACGGCAAAGATCACTGAAAAGAGACTGTAGAAATCCTGGGGGTGTTTCATCTAATTGTCTGGATTTAGGGAGCTTACTTGTGTAAGTATCCGCTCATAAACTACTGAAACTTTTGCATGAGCTGTCTCAAAACTGTAATGGTTATGGATATTCATCTTCGTCTCAGCTGAATAAAGTACAGCATCCAAAATACTATTTAAAAAAAAAAATAACCTTCATGATAAAAAGATGGATTTATAAATACATTCAAGTTTAACAACATATGGTGGTGTTTTCAGAAAATCAGGGAGATGATCTTTTAAATTGTGATTCACAAGTCTGCTTTAAGACAACTTACGTGTATTTTTATAAAGCTAGGATTGATCCTTTTCATTCTGTCCTCCAAACTTCTCCTCGCCGTCCCCTTTTCCAGCAGGGCGAGGGCATCTCCCGCTGTTGGGAGCAGCTCAGAGTTGGCAGGTGTAGGGTTTCCTGGCTCATTTGTCTGACGGAGTAGGCTGTCTCAGGAGGTTTCAGCACCGCATCCGAAGTGCCACCCCGGACCTGCCAGAAGCTGGGGACATGGCGAGCTGTGTATACAACAGGGACTAGCTGCTAACCGGGGTCATTCCTGTCTCTCTGAGTGAACTAAATCCGTCCCCACAGACAGATGATCTCCCAGTCAATGCCAAGCGCTGAAAGGGCTTCTGCAGGGTTTGAAATGGGTCTGGTTTGTTTGCTGTCTTCGTAAGCAGCTGCGTTTAAAATGAAAGATAGGGCCTGATCCTTGTTGTAACTAAGGACACGACATCACTCTGGCTCTGTGGAAGGTCTTCGTGGTGGATTGAGATGCTGGACACTTGCAGAGCAGTGAAAGGACAGAACATGGGACATGGGTGGAAATGGAAAAGAGGGATTTTGACTTTGTGCACAGGTAGCACTGGAGTGTTGGAGTGTCTTCAGAGCTGTTTAGCTGGCTAAATGGGCTTTGCTTTTAGTCTGGCACACTCAGTTTGGCAAATTATTTCCTCTTCTTTTGTGCTGTCCCATTTTTCATGGTTGTTTCTCCTTTTTTTGTACGCTTTTCTGTTTTCCATGTGTGTCTATTAATAGCAGGATCAATTAATAGCTTCACTAACACTTTCTAAAGAGCTTGCAACTATGAAATAGAAATTTCTGTCCTTCAGAGAAGGGTAAAAGGGATACTCATCCAGCAATGTGAATCAGGAAAAAGGGATACAACCATGATAAACATTGATCTAGGACTTCTATGGCACATACTCAACGTAGGAAAAAATACTGTCTCTTTTGTTCCCCATCAATAAACAAAGATGCTACCATGAAAGCAATGCAGATGACCTGATAGATATAGTTGGCTTTAATATGTTTGAAAAATCTCATTTCTGTGATCCATGCCTTATTTCTCCCTTCTTAATATTGGCATGATTAGTCATGTTACAACTTGTAAAAATGCGTTAAAATCAGTTGACAGCTATTCAGAAACGAACGCTACTATGATCTGTTCACAGATACTGACTGCTTAGTACAGCCTAGGCGTGATTTGTTTGACTCATATTAACTCACCAGTGATCTTAACTTTGGTGTTACCTTTCAAAAAGCAAAACCAGTGATAATGTCTTTACCTGCTGATTGTATTTCCCTGTCTCTGAGTATATGCCTGCACAATAAAAATGGTACTTTCCTGTAGTAAATTACAGGATCGAAAATCCTTTTGGACAGTGAAGGATACGGAAAACGTTGTCATTCATCACGGAGCCTTGACAGTAATGTGGGTTGAAGAAAAACATTTCCTTTAGGAGAAATATCTTGGGAAAACTCCTGAAATTTCTGTGGAAACAGAGCTGGTGCTGAATTTCCGAGTACCTCTGCAATGATTTGAACTTCTTGCAGATAATTTGCCAGGACGTAGCTCACTTTACCCGGAAACTAGTCGTGCCTACAAGGTATTCACTGAGTATTTCTTATGTATGAAGAAGGTTATAAGGGAATAGCTGCTGCTGCTGCCTATTGCTACTTTGTTAATTAACTGAAAAATCCATCCAGAAGAAACTTAAGGGTTTGTTTCCAGTACCTGGCGTATAGCTTTAGCGTGGGTTAAAATGTGGTTGATTCTTTTAATTTGTCTTCTCAAATGTTTGTTTTCCCCAAAGCCAATCGTGCATCATTTATCTCCAGTAATTGATAGTGACATTGAAAATGTTTGTCCAGCTGATGACAAAGTTAAGCGTTTGAAAAGTTATCGCCTCTGGTTAAACTGGGGGCAGTTTGCACGTTGTGAGAAAATTCAAATACATACCTCATCTAGTTTCTCTCCACAAGAATTTTCTTCATTCAGATGTCTCGCTTTTTACAACAATCAGTAAATAGTGAGGCTTATGTGTTTTAAACTCTAATTTACCCCTTTGCATGCTGCAGATCATCTCCAAATATTGCTTTTCTCAGTACCTCTTGATTTCCCCTGTCCCCACTTCTTATTTACTCCTTGAAGTCAATAAGGGTGTGTAGAAAAAGAAAAGGAATTGCATCAGACTGCAAATATAGGAATGTTTTCTGCTGAGTATTCATTTAGCTGGCAGCTTGGGACACGCTGCTGTTGGGAAGAGGGATAACCAAATGGAGTTGGTGATTTCGCAGAGCCCATGGAGTAGCTGAGAACTTCGCAGCGGACGCTCGGTGCTTTGGCCATCTCTACTTGGCTTTGTCTTTGACTCGCTAGATGATGTGGAGCCAGTTATATGCTCGCTGCATGCCTCATCTTTCCCATTAGTTAAGCAGTGGTTCATTACACCCTTGTGCAAAGCGTTGTAAAATCCTTTCCTGCAAGAGAAGCCTGAAGTAATATAGTCGGTGGGGACTGCATATGCTTAGCTGTGCTCTTCATAATTAAGCACAAATAAAAATCTATATGTCTTTTCCCACCACCGAGGAGTCTGTAGGAGGGAAGAGAGTTCCCCACAAATCACGTTAAGATACGTGTTAGGACAAAGCTGTGTTTATTACTTTGTAGGGATTTCAACTCACTCATTAGCAATTTTTATCCATACTTTGACCCTTTACTGGAGTTTTTCATTCTACTCATGCCCTGCTGGGTTTTTCGATTTGCCTCTCACTGTCTTCCTTCCTTTTTCTCCCCTTGAGCTCTTTCTTGCTGTCTCCCCTCAGCACAAACTGCATCTGATAATGTTTGAGTTCAGGTCGAACTTTCGAACCCATGACGTCAAGTTGGTTTGGAATTAGGCAAAACCAGTTTGCCCATCCCTTGTTGTAAAAGGGTTAATCCTCTAAACTATTGAGAGACAAGGGCAGGGAATTATGAAAGGAGTCCCTGTTTTATAAGCATTTGTATTGCCAGTGCTTGAATACCCGTAATAAGTAGGTTGCTTCTGTGATTAATGACTGTGTTTTACATGCTGACGATGGATGATGTGTCTTATTGTAGAAGCCATTTATTTTTATTTGGTCTCCTCACCCAAGCAGTACTGGAAATGAGATGTTAACGTCTTGGTGGGAGTATGTTTTATTCTCAACAATTTAATGAAAGGTGACCCACAAAGAGGGGAAAATAATTAAAATGATGCCTTCTTTTTGCCTCTTTGTAATGTGTGCAAAGACAACTCGCATGGATGGGTTTTTTATCAATACGGGAATTTTCTTTTTCTGTAGAGATTCTTATTTTGTTCCTTCCAAGTAGGAAGGGAGTAGGAATGCGTTGTCAGTCTGAAGCTTTATAAATTTGGAAGGGGCAAGGTATTCAAATGCCTTAAACTCAGTATATCTTTGTTTTATTAATTTTTAATAAAGTATTAATATTGTTTGAAATTTTTAGTTATTTTGAGCCTATTCTTGTATCAGATTATAAGTTTCTGATTTTGCTTTAGTTTCAGTTGCACTTTTTTCCCCCACTATGTTGTTTTTTATGTGTAGAAGAGGTGGTGGTTGAATGTTTGTGGTGGTCTGAATACATAGGCTAGACACAGAAAACTAATCATTTTATTAAACCAACTATGTATCTGTATCTGTAGGCGTTCAACATTGCATCCATCTAATGTCAAGGTTTTCATTTCTATGGCATGACTTAATAAAGGAAGGAGAAAAAAAAACTTTAAAAAGCACTCATGAATTAACTGGAGAAGATCTATTTCAAGACAGTGAAATTTGTTGCAGCGTCCAAGCAGATCTTTCTAAAGCTCTGCATAAACCAAAAGACCTTGGATCTGGCTTCCCAGCAGATCTTCCGCATCGAAACAGAGGCAGCTGTAGGCATGGCATCGATACTTTGAGAGAAAGAAAAAGATGAGTAGGATATTTTTAAGATGTTAGCATTGAAATCCTTTTCATATGTGGTTCAGCAGACGTAAGTTAAAGGCTCTGTTAGCTCTCAGAATTTAAAAAAAAAACTCAAAACGATTACACCACTGCTGAGCAAAGCAAACCAATTCAGCTTGATGGATTGGTAGCGTTGGTTGCTTTTCATCTTATATGCCAATAATTGCCTAAGTTGTCCGAACAGATTATCTAATAATGTTCCAGGTGGGATATGACCTCCATTTCAAAGCTTAATAAAAACACTGGCAATGTAAAGGCTCTGTCATGCTGTCTGCAGGGAGAGCGTGGAAATGCCAAATCTAAGATGAATTTCACCCCAGCAGTGCCGCATAAAAGAGTGGTAATGGTGATATTTGGGAAATATAAAAAAATATTCCCTGCAGATTTATTTAGATCACCATCATATAAAAATTGGCAGCCACAGCTGATCTTTGGCAGAATACCCTTCTTGGTTTAGAAGAACTTAAAAAAAAAGCTGAAAAAGGTTATTTTGGTTTGAAAAACCACATGCTGCATATGTGCCTGTTATTGAAGGAGTTCCTGTGGAAACATTGCCGGTTGCACAATAACAGGATGCATGCATTGCTTCAGTATTAACATATATATTACTGGCACATTAAGGCATTTCGTAATCATATGACACAAAAGAGAGGTCTCAATGCAGTGCTCATGCCGTCTATTAATGTGAGATAATAACACCTCTGCCTCCCCTCGTGGCTTCCCTTTGAGTACTTTCCAGACCATACAACAACACTGTGTGGTAGGTATTATCGTCCTCATTTTGCACGTGGGGAAAACAGAAGTCCAGTGAGATTCGGGGCCTTGGCTGAGATTGTACATTAAGGCAGTGGCAGGGTTGGAAACACCACGCCTCATGTCCTATTTCCCCTGTTTTCTACATCTAAGTGAACAGAACTTTGTTCTTTGGGCCCTTTATGGGGCAGGTGAGAGTAAATAAAGTCGTTGGGAATGAGACTATATTCCCATCAGCCTGGAGCTGTTTCTGATGGTAGCGGGAACTGTACACCCACACACGTGCGGAGGGAAGAAAGGGGTGCATTGTTTTTTGCTTATTGACTTTTATGATTGGTATTTCGATGAGATTATCGAGTCGGAGACGTACCTGCGGAACACGGCGATGCTGCATTCCTCAGTGACAGGTGCCGTAGGAGAATCGGAGGTAAATAGATGTGCTGATGAAAACCAGAGATGGGTGATAACCAAAGCTTTAACTCAAAGCCCTCCAAACCTTAGAGTGAGGGAGGGTGTCCCATCTGGATCTCTAAATCAGCACGTTTCTCGGGGTGTGTTTTTAGTTCTGGACTGGAGCTGTCGGAAACAGGTGTCTTTTCTAACATTTCTGTTTGTAATGGTGTTAATTCACGATTAAAGCTAGAAGAATTCAAGCACCGTAGAAATCTAATTCAATCCCTTATGATTAATTAGGGCCTATCTCCACCCTAAATCTGATCTATATTTGTCTGGAGATGTGAAGACAGTGTCTCCTTGGCTGACTTCCTATCAGAACAGAAAAAAACCCGGCATACTAATGTCTGACATGAGTGAGGGCTCGTATTCTTTGGAGATCAGGACAGCCAGAGCTCACCAACTGGAATTTCTGGCTTATCCTTCTACCAGTGCTGTGGTACAGGCAGTCTGGTAGCTGGGAAAACCTTGTCATCGCTTTTCGGTCATGTAAGTGGTTGCATGCCTCCAAAGTGCTTTGCAACTCTAAGGCTGACATTTTTCTCATGGAACTACTTATTCTGGGTGTGTCCGTTTTGAGACTGCCCATCCTTGAGACATTTTTCAGCTTGCTTTTTGAGGTTAGCTGAATTTCAATGGGAGCAAAACTCGTTTTGTGCTTCAGCTGAAAAAAAAAAAACCAAACCACCCCCTGCTCTGAAATTAATGTGCTGGATCTCAGCTGCTATAAGTCAGGCTGGTTTTGATCTGGGAGGGCTCTGCAGGTCTGTACAGGCTGAATATCTGGTGCAGCTGGTACACCCTGGTGTAGGGTGGACAGAGCTGTTGTTTGGAGTCATCTAGGTCCTTGTCCACTGAGCAGTTGGCCTCTGCTCGTTGCTTACCTCTGTTTCCCTGCTACAGACCAAGCCCATAGCTACCTTGTCTGCTCTGATTATGTTTTCATCCACCGGCTGTACTCTGCAGTGAAAATACGTGTGTAACGCTGCAGTCTGACATGCTCTTTCCATGATGTCTCTAGTAGTGAATGCAGCTTTCCTTGTCCTCACACACTCCTGAGCCACAGGACAGGCTAATTGAGTACAGATGTTCGTGTGAGTGGAATATCGGTTTGCCTGGAGACTGGGGGTGTAACCGATATGAGCATCCCTCCTCCCCATGTCCGTGTTGGATAGTCACAGCTGCAGGTAGAAGTTGTATGACTGAGGGTTCTTGCAACATCTTCAGCTCATGACTGATTTTATATAATGTAGACAGTCCTGAAGTCAAGGGACCTGCTTTGGGAATGAAGTTGCAAGCTCTGATTTTTAGCAGTATTGCAGAATGGTTTGCAGTGAAAAGTTTCTATGAACTTGAAATTCAGCTGTGGGTTTTTTGGTTTTGGCTTTGTTTTTTTTTTTTTTCCCATCCAAAAAGTGAAAGCTTAGCTGTCCTAGATTCATTCTGTTTGGGTTAAGATTCAATTCATGGGGTGACATGGGTGTGCTGTTGTTTAATGTGGAGGGAATAAATAGCTATGCCCTGTGCCAGTGGAAGCGATGAAAGTCTTTGTCAGCTTATTCAACCAAGATTAGATTTGGAGGAAATCCTTTTTCCAAGGTGCTCTAGATTCTGATAATAGGGTTTCAGCTTCCTGGAATAATACTGTGATGTGCATTATGCTTAGCTTTATTCCCTGTATATGTGTCTCCTGCTCACCCTGGCCACAAAAGCTGGGTTACGATCGCTGATCTAATTGTCAAACACAAAGGATAGACAGGCTGTGAACAAAACCTGCTCGTGTATCATTTGCATCCTTCTAAATTGCATTGTTTGTGCAGCTGTTCAGCCAAATCGTCTGCAGAGTTTATTTTTGTCCATAGAGGAAACAGAGATGAGTTTTCTCTCTGTTAGGGCAGATGCAAGATCAAAGAATCATATATGCAGCTCAGAGAGACCAACCCCTCTGCTAAACGTGTCCTGATGGGGGCAAGATTATTAATAAAGCAACTCTTGAGATGATAAGCCACAATTATAAGAGGCAAAGGCTTTGCCAAGATGTGACGGGTCTCTTTCAGGTTAACGCTGGTGCTTGGTGAAATCCCCCTTTCATTTCGGTGAGGAGGAAGAGGGGGGTGTCTCTGTGTTTTAAACACTGATCTACTATTCTTCCAAGAAGAAAAAAGCCTATTCCAAAAGATCCATCAGGCAAAATTTACACAGTCTGGTGTTTAGAAACAATCAAACTCTCTTTCTTCCCATGTGTCACTCACTAGAGTGTTTTAGAGGCTCGAAGCAGGAAGAAGTAGTGATATTTATGGCAAGCTTTCTGCTGGAGCACACACAAGGGTGGGCTTGAGAAACCTGAAGAGTGCTTTTGTGTGCACAGCTAGTCAGCTGTCCAAGGCCAGTGTTTGCTTATGGATGTTGTGATAATAATTAACAGAGCAGGAAGTAAAGGACCGATTGATTTATACACGCATGGCATTATGTGTTTGAACTTGGACAGAAGCTGTGAAATCCTGAAAGAAGGCAGATTTATTTATTAAATGTGTAAGGATGTAAGAATGGTCATAATGTGTCAGTCCAAAGTCCGTATAGACTCATATCTTGGATGGTGGCCAGGAAGAGATACTTAGGGAGCAGCATAAAGAACAGAATGTGATTTATCCTTCCCTTAAACCCTACCCACTCGGCTCTGATGATCTGTTTCTCAATCTAAGTCCAAATCTTGCTCCTTGACCAGTGATACCATCTGGACAGAGGATTGGATTTGGCCTCCTACGTTTCTCCCCAGTGTCTCAAGATGTCTAGTCATCTGGCTGTCATCAGAAGAGACAAACGTTGCAATTTAAGCTTAGACATCATGAGAGTTGTGTCTTCTCAGTGCAGTGTTCCTCCTCCACCCCCAATAGACAAGACTAGAGGCTGCCTGTAAATCCATTCCTTCTAGCTATTTCATTCTGTAATCTTTTGGCTACTTTACTTGCTAAGTCCGGGTCCAACGAGTGATGAGCTCTAGAGTTGTCTTATCCTCGGTAACGGAGGAAATGCTTGGCTGCAGTATTTAACATGACTTAGTTCAAAAGAAAGAGCTCCAAATTGAAGTTGACTTAATGGAGTCAGTGTCCCTCGATACAGATATGGTAAATGGTGGCTTGTATCCCAGGAACTTTCCCGCACTGTCTGAGCGCTGTCGTTTATGGAGATGTGCTCATGTTTATTTCTCTGGGACTAATGTGGCCTGGTCTTAAAACTCCCTCGGAGTCCAAAGAGTAAAGGCCTGGAATGGAGGTTCATGTCCAAACCCACTGTTCATTTGGAGCTGTTTCCAGTCGTGATGGCCTTGGGCCCATATATCCTAATAGAAGATACTATGACAGGTCTGGTTGGGTTCAGAGAACCTCCTTTCCCACTGAGTAGGATTTAAAGGGATCATCTGCTTAAGATGAGGAATCCCAGACAGAATCACTTTTCTCTAGCCTCAGACAAAGAGCAGGACCTCCTGAGCCGTGCTCACTTTGCCTGAAGAGTGTGGATTTGAGACAAGGGGGGCTCCCTTCCAAAAGGCAGGTTGCTGTTTGAATAAGTGAAGCAGAATAATTCAAAATAGAAAAGTGATGTGTGTTGCTCTGATTCATTCTCCACTGATTAAGCCAGAGTGCTATTACATTTGCTGCAAAGGATTTCTTGAGTGCTGGCCAAATAGATTCTTTAAAAGCTTCTTTTTTAAAAAAAATAAATAAACCTTCTTTTATATATAAATTTTCTTCTTCACTAAGGATCTGACAAGGTCCTGGCACACTCCCTTGTTTGACAGACAGCCTGGAAGAAAGGCTGCTGTGTGCAAGGAGAACAACCTATAGCACCCAGATGGTGCTTGCTTATATACTTCCAGCAATTGAGAAGAAACTCAGCGGTTAAGCATTGCTGTCCTGTGATAACAGGAAACCACGGCACGGTGACTAGCCCCAGGTTAGCAGCACAACCAGGTCTTTCGACTCCAGGTTCCACATGCATTCCTGTCTCCGTCTCCTGCCCCACCTGTGTGGCCCACAAAACCAGCTTGTTATAATGGTTATCGCCAGCCCTGCCAGGAGAACCCTGGTGCCATCCTTCAGGGATCTGGCACCCCTGGAGACGCTGATGCTGTAGGTGAATTTTTGGATTGTGTTTATGAGGTAGATAATCACTCCACATCCAGTCCTGTCTAAGGCAGGGTATTACACATCTGCCTGTGGCAGCAGGGAGTGAGACAAGCTCTCATTCAGGGAGGCTCTCGGGCTCAACATTTGTTCAAGGCCAATTACTTACTGTGTGTATGGTGCTTTAAACATGTAAAAAATCACAATATAAATATCAAATGTCATTATTAAGTAAGGATTAATTACCTTTCTGGTTAGTTTTTGCAAAGGCCTCCGGCATGCATGCCTCAGATGCATTCAAACTTATTAATTACTGTTATTACATAGAAGTTCTACTGAAACATTATGTTGATAAATTGCTAGTGGGGACAGGCTTGAAACAGAAAACCTGGATCTCGCAGCTCCAAGCGTTGAGGAAATTTCACTCGTGGCCTTGAAATTGGGCTGAACACAACCACAGCTCTAAGTGCCCTGCAGCTTGGGGAATGTCAGCTGAAGCTTGTGTCCAGCTCCGCTCACCTCTGGGTAGCTGGACAGGTAGTTGCATGATGAGATGCTGTGAGGAAGAGCATCTTCTAGCTGCAATATTTTGTATTCGTTATTATAAAAGTTAATGTTTGCAGACACCAGTGGTTTTGTTTGCAATGACAGCTGAAAACCCACTCCCTCAAAACAATTTGATTGGACAGAAAAGGGACTGTTCTCTGTTGTGCTTAGGGAGGTAAAATAGGACTTCTGGATGAGCCCTAATTTTCCCCCACCTAAGAAGTTGTTGCCAAAAATTACAATTTGATAGGATGCCACTTTCTTCCCCACTTCTTCCCCTCATCACAGAAGGTACAGACTCCTGAAGAACTGGCCTTCAGTCAGAATGCCCCCCAATAAAGGATCATTTCAGCTGTGCTAAAATCAGCTGCACTAACTTTCATTTCTTTTGAATTTTCCTCCTGCGGACACGTGCAGGTGAAATCCTGGCTCCACTGAAGCTGATGGGCATTTTGCCATGGACATCAGTTGGGTCTGGATTCTTCCATGAGGGGGAGAAGCTATTTGCTACCAGGCAGAGTTTTTGATGTGTAGCTGAGTTATACTTAATTTTTACAAGACCTTGTCAGGCTAATAGGGTTAATTGAATTGAAGTGGAAATAGAATATGGTGTGAACTGTACCTGCAAGCTGTGATGAAGGAGCACTTAGACTTTACTCCAAGGAACCTCGCTGCATGCTATTTTGGAGCTCTAGCAGTGTGTCTTCGTGATCCAGCTCTGCACTTAGATTTCAGGGTTGACTGCTCTGCTTTCCTGTAGCCTCTGTGACACTCATGATTCCCATGGAAATTTTGACTCTGTGCATTCGGGCTGAGTCTTGGGACTATTTTTGGAAGCTTTCAAAATGTCCCAGAAGTGCCCTTCACCTCTGCTCATGTGCAGAGGCTTTGGCTCTAGCTTAGCTACAACTGGTTTCCACATATAACAAAGAAAAAGAGAGCTAGTAGAAAAAGTCAGATCTCCTCTTCCAAAACAATGCTAACTCTTAGTTAAATGACCAAGCCCTTAGGTGTTGAGGTGCTGGAGAAGAGGAATGGCAATAAAGAGCATTCTTAGACGTTCCCAGTCCCAGAATTCCTATGTAATATGCAACAGCCACAGAAAGATCAGATTATAGTGTTGAGATATGGCACTTTTAAAGGGTCTGAGGATCGCGTGCGGGTTTACCAGCTATTTCAGTGTTCAAAGAGAGGAAGGCTCTGCAGGGTTGTCTTAGAGTAAGACTGGGAAAAGTGAGGAGAGAATCAACGTCTGAACTGGTTGATACGAGGGATTCCTGGCAAATTATCTATCAGCACCTCTCTGGCCAAGCTTTGTTTGCTTTGTTTGTTTAAAAACATTTAAGTCCATACTGAGGTACCACCTCTGGGCTTGAGGCTCAGTTGGCTTGTGCAGGGGACAGCTTCAGGCAGACTTTGTGGCTGTGCCTGGACTTCCAGCCCGTTATGAGAGGACACAGGACGGGTAGGTAGCTCTGAAGGACCATCTGTGTCAACGTGATGCAAGGGCTGCACCATGCAAATACACCAACTCGTGTCTTGGAAACTGTCAAGCTGTCAACACAGTGTTCACAACCCAATTAGCCCACCTCTCTTCGGGCCATAATTAGCTCAGGTGCAATCATACCCTGGCATGGCAGTGCTGCTTCCCATTCTAGAGATAGCTGAGGGATCTGTGCACAGCACCATGCTGAATAGCATAAACATCACCCAGGTCATTTTTTTAACCTGGGATTCAAGTGTTTGTTAATGACAGCACTGGGGTGGGCAGGGCATCTAGGAAAGGCCTGGGTCTCGGGCTGTTTGCAAGGAGGCTGGGGGACCTGGTTGTTTCCTTTCATCCTTCTCCTAAGCGCTTGTTCCTAAGGGGAAATGAATTTGCCTGGTATATGCACAGCCCATTGCTGTTCTTCTCTTTCCTTTTGCCTTTATGTCGTTATTGGGGTGCTTGGTGGAACACAGCATTGATTTCAGGAAGAACCTAATCCAAGCTGCCTTCTGATAGTTCATCATAAAGCGGAGCTTAAGGAAAACATTAGAGGAGTGCAGGTTTTTTACTTACACAGTGGCTTACATTTTTTGTGTGTTCTTGGATAATATAATGCAGTTGCAAATAAGTGAGGTATCGTGGTATGGCAGCACCTGTAAAAATACGTCAGCACTGGGAAGAGGTGAGAAGGAATCTCGCTGGGGAGGTGCTTAGTTGGTGGTAAACTTAGCAGCTCGAGGGTACAGCTCTGCTGGCAAGGGCACCCTGTCCTGTCGCCTCTTGCCTGCTGCCTTGCCTTGACCGACCACGTGAATGCTTTCATGACAGGTCCACTCAGCAAGAGAGCCGGCAGTGTGGCTGGATGTAGCCGCGACAAGCCCTGCCAGGTGAGGGAAAGTCAGGCAGCAGTGCCTGGGGAGACACTGATCCCACGCTTGCTGATGCTCAGGGTGCTGGGGGGTAGCAAAAGGGAGGCAAGGACATGCAGGAAGAGGCCCCCATGTCTGGGGGCTGCTCAGGGCCTGAGCCTGGTACAGATGGAGCAGAGAAGGCTTAAATCCAATGTTGGCAAAAATAGATGGGGAAAGGTCTAACCTGAGAGCAAGAATTACCTTACTACCCTCAGCTGGGTTTCTGGTGGGCAAGAGAGATGCTGCAGGTCCACGTGGTGCGTGCTGGCTGAGGAAGATAAGCATGATAAGAGCTGTGCTAGACTCTGGGTGACTACAAGGAGCCCACACTGACCGGAGGGGACATCCTGTGTCTTGGTGTATGCAGCGGGTCTTTGGCGGTTGTCTTTAACCAGTTGACTCCTGGGCCATGTTGAGTTTCTGGATTATATCAGGTCTACGCTCAGCTCTGGCTTTTCTCCCTCCCACAGAGGCTGGTGATAAAGTTTAGCCAAGATCCGTGGGAATGGCATGGCTGGGAAATCTCAGCTTTTGGGGATCTGTGGTGGAAAAAAGTAGATGTAACACCCTCCCTGCTAAACAGACTTTATGGTTCAACTTATTCTCGATGCTTGCTTGCTTCTTTTGCCTTCTCTGCTTTACTCAGGGCTTGCTTCTTCCTTTCGGTAGGCTGCCTGCTCCTTCAGCAAAATGAACTCTTTCCTAAATGAACTCAACTCCTTCTTGGTTCCCTTTTGTTTTGACACTCAGGAGACAGCAGATTTATAGACCTTCCTGAGTCGTAAGTTCATTTTCTTTTCTTATTTACCTTTCACTGCAGCCCGTCCTGAGTGAGATTTCATTCTGCCTTCGAACAGGGCTGACCTGCCAAGAGGAGCTGATCCATAAATCTTTCCTTCCTTTTTCTTTCTTTCCAAAACAGAATTAGCTGAGTTTGCCTAGGAGGAAAACTGTTCTGCCATTGCCGGCAGTCAAACAGTGCAATTAATTAGTGCTTTCCCTTTTCTCTTCCCTCTAGTCTGTGTCTGCCGGGCTTGAAAGTAAGCCAGGGAGGAGGGGGAGGGGGAAAAGATTTGTTTGAAGTATTTCTTTTTAATTAAAACATTTGCAAGGTGATCTGGTGCAGTGGTGGTGTACCTACTGTGTCATCTCTAGTGATCATAAGAAATTTCATAGAAATGTCCCCTCAGATGAGTAGAGATGACTTCAGGTCGGTCATCTGAAAAGCGAGTGTTCCCAATTCCTGCTCATGGAGTGGAGTCTTTGCTGCTTTACCCCTTGTGTTCACACCTGGGGTAAGGAGGGAGTAAAAGGCTGACATGCTGCAAGTTTACACCTGGAATATTGGCTTGTTTTGGCTAGTGAAAACTGACATTCCTGACTGAAACCTCCTGGAGAAAATGGGATGAATGCTCTGTCCTCCTTCTTGGTGTTACTGCTGAAAACTAGTGAGAAAAAAATAAATCTTTGGATACATTAGGTCATGACACATTTCTATGACAAATATTTTACATGGAATTAGGAAATGGGAGTCCAGGTTTCTTTTACACCTGTGTGGCTTGAGTGAACCAGCTCATTTCAAGGTGGTGTGGTCAGTGCATTGTGCAAGGGGCAGATACGTTATTCACTGTACAGCTGCTGCCAACATGACCTGATTTAAATAGCAAAGCAAAATGTTTTCAGATCCTTAGAAAACACTCTGCAGATCCAATGTCCTTTTTATTTTTAGCTCTTGGTTAGTTTTAGCAACCGAGTGGCCAGATGTTAGCTTTATGGAGATGGACAGAAATAAGAGCTTTCTTGCTGCTTGAAACTGGGACTATTCAAATGCTTAGAAAATAACTACAGGAAAACTTCTCTTGCTTAAGCACCACTCCCTCAGTTGTGCATGGTACGAAGTATGGATTATACTAATGCTTCCCAAGTATTTGAGAAGTATTCAGCAGCAAAGTGAGTCTGAGACTACCCTAGACTTTGAGGTGATTAAGACTATTCTAATAGATAAAACTGGGACTTTTCTGTATAAAACCACGTAATAAGAGACCACTGTCCCTATGAAGAGCATTGAGATCTCTCAAGTCCTAAACCACTGGTGGCTTCACCGTTGGACTGTGCTGCCTCTTGATTGTTTTAAATAGAAACAATAAATCAATACTGAGTTCTGTTGCTAGGGTAACAAACTAATTGCTAATTTTGTGGCTTATGTGGGCTGCTTTTCAAGTGCAAAAGACCAGAGGGTCAGGATTGGAAAAGGCGCTCAGACAACAATGCAGGAAAGTATGTGTTCAGCTTGAAACTGTTCTGAAAGGCAGGTACGGAAAGGAAGAGTGCTTCATTTCCATTCCTTCCCATTTTGGGAGACAGAGCATGTCACAACAGTGCTGAGCAGACAAGAGCAGCTTGCCAGCATTTAATTTGTTGAAGATTAAAAACTTATTCCATTCTTACAATACCATGTCAGTCTAGAAATACCTTTGAACTCTGGGGGATGTGAAATTTAGATCTAGCCTCAGATTTCGTAGTGTTTGGAAGCCAAGGTTTTATCAGCGTAAGAACTGTACGGATGGTTTAAGGGGAGTCATGTTAATAGTGTACCTAGAGACAGTGAACTGGCTCAACTTCAGCTGCCTTTGAACTTTGGGATAACTAGATCCAGAACAGGACACTGAACTTGGGCTTTTTTCTCGTTGATCTAGAAGCTAGGCAGTGCAGTGTAGAGGGCAGCTATTTCTGGTTTGCTCTATCTGCAAGGAGAGTTGACTTCTAAAGCATTGCCCCTTTCTGGCCAGCAACTTTCCCCCCCGGAAAATATCTGCAGCCTTGAACCCCACGTCTTTCTCTAAGTGCTCTCCTTACCCTATGCCCTGACCATCCTGTGTCCTCATCAGGCAGAGGGCAGAAAGCTGAGAAGTCTTGTACACGGCTGAGCTGAACATCAGCAGATGCTTTCATTATTTACGATGGTTTCTAAAAGCACTGTCGCAACTGTTGGTGTCAAACCATAAGCAAAGCCTTCTCTTATGAGCACAAATGATAAACAAATATAAGACGCTTGGTGTCAACAGCCTCACAGATCTGTTCACCACCTGGAGCTTGAAGCAACTCAGCAGTTGCAAACCACTACTTGCACAGAAGTGGAACAGTGGTTTCAGAAGTGCCGTAAGTAAATCAGTGTCCTGACGTGGGCACCAAAAATAAGCATGTGCTGAGCTTTTCTGAGCATTTGGCCAGGTCACGGCTGCTGGCTGCTGAACATTTTGGAAAATGTATCCCCTGATTCAGGTGCTCAGCACTTGAAAACGTGGACCTGAACAACTCCAATGTCAACTGCTTCTCCAGTAACCAACCACTGGTTTACCCTGCAAAAATAGCCAAGTTCTTGCTGCTGATCTTGAAAGGAGGAAAGCAGCTCTTCTATTTCTGATCCTACCTGATTATTAGAAAAAGAGCTAGGAAAGACTTTTTTCTGTTTGATGGAGGCAGATTTTAAGCTCTGGGACCATTGTAGTTAGCCTTCCCCCACTCCAAGCAGTCCCACATGCTGCTACCGTGCCATACAGGAAAGCAAAGATCCCTGATTGCTCGGGTATCAAATACCTTTTGCTGACCTCCCTTGAAGAGAGTTCCTTGTAAAAATGCTTTTGTCTAGAGCTTTCAGTCACTTGGAGCCTAGCAGAGGTTTCTGAGCTCTGGTGATTTATTACTCTGTAATAATCTTGTGCTTTATGGAGAGCCCTGCTGGAAATATAGAGGGGTGCAAGGGTAAAAGTATCAATTAACCAGGGATCTGGTGCCAAAAGCCACCCATGTGCAAGGACAGGAATGAGGTTTCAGGGTATGAGATAAGGCTCGGAGAATGAACCTTCAGGGGAGCAGGAGCTCTGTGATGGGAAGGTTGGAACAGGAGGATAAGGGTATATAATGTATAATGAGTGGATCCACTCCTTTATGGCATGTAAACTAGGGCATGAGTTTTCAGTCTCCTCAGTTGGAGCAGGTTGGAACTGGGATCCATGAAGTCTCTTCTCTTAGAGCCTCTGTGAAGAGAGCAGTAAAGAGCAGTAGTGCAGGGGGACAACGTCCCAGGACTGCTGCCTGATGGAGACCATCAACACACCTCATCACTCACCCAGGAACATCTCTGATGGCAGAGGTGGCTCCAGGGTTCCTGCACAGGACTCCTGCAATGTCAGTGCTCTTCAAGAAGGGAGAGGGGCTGGTTCTTTTTGGTAAATTTGGCTGAAACAGAGAAAGTCAGCTGTTCCATTGGTGGGTTGGCATTTCTTTCGCTGTCCCACGAGGGCAGAAACTAACTGTAGTGAGTCCTGGTGAGGATGATGTAGACCAAGGGGGTGGCAGGATCTCTGTTACCTTCTGTGCAGCTGGCTGGTATCAGTGGGTGCATAAATATCAGTGAGGGCAGAATTAGTAGTGTAAAGCAAAGGACGGCATGATCTATCCTAATTTATGATCTTTGAACAACCACCGAGGTGGTAAATCAAGGCAGAATTTCTGCCAAGGTTACTAGGTGATGCTGTAGATCAGCACGGTCTTCAGCTGAAAAAAATCCACAGAAAGAAAAGGTAGATAACAGCTTACACAAGCTAAAGGTTGGTTTGGCAATTCTGATCTCATCTCTCAAGTACTTCCTTGGTGATTTAAGTGGAATAATTTCAATTGAATGGAAATATTTTGATTTTTAGTGTTGCAGAGCTGTGGAGGAGATAGCAACGTTTAAGTCCCAGTCTGCCTAAACCCCAGTGTGTAGTCACAGTCTTGCTTAAATCCCAGTCTGTTGGGATTTGCAGTGTTTTGGCAATAGTTTTCCAAGCTTGCTTTGTAAGTGGCTAGATTTTACACAACTTGCAGTGGTTGTGGATGGAAGCAGTGATCAACAAGTTGCGTCCTTCTTTGATATACCCTGTGCACTGCAGCTTACCTGGGACCTGATTTATGCAATCACAACCCTTCACTCTGGGGAGGAGGGTAAGGAATACAGGTCATCAGCAGGCCAGGCTGGCAACTCCTTTCTTCTACTGTGATGAGTTACTCACTGAAATAGACTCATTGAGGTCTATAGATCATTATTTTCATTAGTGGTGACTCATATCAAGAGTTTCACAACCAGGCCTGCTGGTGTAAGGTGTTCCTTTCCACAGCACCATTTATCTAAAGATCTTGGAATACTTTATGTATATTAAACTTTAATTCATGTTTTACCACCAGTGAAGTCGGTAAGGAAGATTGTTTCCAGTTTGCAAATGAGGTAAACTGAGGTACGGAGCAAGAAAGTGACTTACCCCAGACTGCAGGTTGGTTGCAAAGTTGTATAGAAGTGCCATCTTGCAATAAGTGAGCATTTCCCATCTGTGGCCCTGTTTCCCTGCCCGAGTTTTAAGTCTGTCTATAGGTGTAAATTCAGAAGGTCTGATGTGAATCAGAACTTCCTCTAGTGTCTGGGAACATTTAGATTTGTCATCCCAGACTGGTCCTGACCTGAAAGGATTGGAGCAGAACTGCTGGTTTGGTGTTTTGGGCTGGTATCAACTGGTTGGTAGAGTGAAGAGTTGGTGAGGAACTCTGCTTCCGACCTGTTCATCCTCATCTGCCTATATAGTCAGCAGGGTCAGTATAGACAGCAGAGGTGGAAGTGTGATTCATCTGACTCTGTTACCTACTAGAGGATGAGATGAATTGTGATTTGAACTCCACTGTCTGTCGCCTGTAAAGGGAGATTAGGTAACTCTCTTGAGTAAGCCCAGCCCTAGTGTCCGTAGAGAAGCAGAGTTGCATGAATGGGGACAGATTTCATTGTTTGCTGAGTTTAATCTCTTGTGGTAATTAGATGACTTCAACAGTGTGTTATAATAGCTCCTAAAAAAAAAAAAAAGGGCATTGGAAATGCAGGCCCTCCTTTCCCCGTGCTAGGGAAATGCCCATCAAGGCTCCCAGCCCAAAGAAAGCTGGACACATGCAATATGGGAGAAGGAACAGGTCCAGAGAGGGGAACTGACTTGCTTGTGGTCATTTAACAACTGAGTGGCAGAGCCAGGAAAGGTATTTCTCTCCCTGCTCTCTCCAGTACTCCCATCACTTCGCCATATTGCCACTGAACTGGCCTTTATCCACCTCTGCTTCCTTCCCTGCCAGGGCCTCCTTCTCTGAGGGCGTATCCTCTGATCTCCGTCATCACCAGGCAGCCCTCCGTGGTCCCTCACCTTGTCCCAGCTGCCACCAGCTCCCGTGTGCTGCCAGCCCAGGCCTCCTCGGGGACTGTGAGCTCGGAGACGCCTGCCAGCGAGACCCATGCCAGCAGCGAGTCGGAGGCAGAGCAGCCCGCGCCTCGGTTAAAAAAGCCACGCCGGAGTAGGACCATCTTCACAGAGCTCCAGCTGATGGGCTTGGAGAAGAAATTTCAGAAGCAGAAGTATCTCTCTACCCCTGACAGGTAGGTCAGTCTCTTACAAAAGGAAAGGGAATGAGCCAAAGGGCTGCTCTAGCCCTGCGCTGCCGTCGCTCCCTGGCTGTAGCGTGCTGCCTTCTGGCTCCACAGAGATGCCTCTGCCGTTGGCCAAGGACACGGGCAGATGACCAGATTCAATTTCAAGGCTAACTTTTCCTGGGATCAAAGGTGACATGAATAGATTATATCAGTGGAAGTGCCACATGCTGATATATGTGCGTGCTAGCAGGCATCCAGGCTCGGAGACAGGCAAGGTACGGAGCAGAAGGCTCTCTGCCTTTCTGCACACTTGAAAAAAGGTGGAGCCTGTCTCCTCCCGGGATCTGGTGATGGATGGCTGTGTCTCCATGGCAGCTGAGAGGTTGGCTGTAGCTTCAGCTGGGTGGTGAACTAGTTTTCATCTAGCAAACTCGATAGCAGTTCAGTGAGAAGGTTGTGGCCTGTCCTTCAGTTTGGAAAACAGACCAGGGTTGCTCAGAGTTGAAGGCTGCCTTGCCCTTGTGAAGGCACAAGCAAATGCTTTGTCTTTGCGAAGGAAAAGGCGAGTTCTTAGGGACTGCTTGGTACCAAATGGCCAAACCAAACTATGGGGAGGCTTTTGCCTTTTTAAAGGCTTTGAATCCTACTCTGCAAGTTTAAACTACAGGAAAAAGACCTGTCGAATTCCTATGAAGTTTGCAAACCTAGAATGGGTTTGAAAGGTACACCAGACCTTGAACTCCACAGATGGCAGCGTCCCAGTATTTAAATTGGTTTTGAAGATCAGCATTCGCTGCTCGTACTGCCTGTCACCAGCCAAGCTTCGCAGCTGGACCAAATTTCATGGGCATGGCCGGGCTGTCTCGTACAGTTTCAGAGTTCCTAATGTGCCTGTACTGACTCCTCACAGCTTCTCACATCCAGATGGTTAACATTGTTGATGAAGCACTTGAGGCTGTTAATTAATTTTATTGTATGACTGTTCCTTGGCTTTGTACATGTTTGAGGCTGATGAGCAATTCCTGTCCGTGTACCACTTCCCCTCTGTTTGTTTCCTCGGGTTTCTAGGCAAGGCTGGTTACGCTAACGTGTGTGGCAAGAGGTGGTAACTGGTTGCGGGGAATCAAAGTGTGATAAGACATGTGCACTAAGGCAAGAAGAGTTAGTCAAGGAGTGTTTTCTCTCTGTCAGCTTATGGCTGGAAACGTGATGGCAAAGCAGTGGCTTGTGGTCTGGGTTCACTCCTGCAGCTTCTGCCCTGGACGCAAGATTGTACGGCTGGGAGGGCAACTGAAGCACCGGGTTTATTAGTAGTAAGGGAGTGCAGTGTGACAGGATAATGCCTCTGCTAGATTCTGCTTGTCAGATAACAGTAACGGTATCTTTAAATCAGTGGGGTTGTGTAGTAGGGAGCAGGCAAACCAAGCCTGTAGGTCTAGTGTGAATCCAAAGTGGGGGGGAAGCATGAATCTGTGACTTTGAGCACAGAGAGCTGGTGCGGAGTATGTAGGTGTTTGTAAATCTAAGAGTGAGTCTGATTGCCCTAGGAGCCCAGCTGAAACAAAAGTTTTATTATGAAAAACTCGACCTTGACAAATGTGTTTCCCCCATCCAAAGGCGGGGAAATATTTGCCAAAAAAGTTCACACAATCCAGAACACCTTGGAATGTGACTCTGAGTTTGAGCTGTCCTGCCTGCAGGACTTGCGTGACTCTGTGGGGCACTTGCCCAGCGTTTTTGAGGATTTCCAACTCCATCCGTTGTGCAACTCCATTACAAAACTGCCAGATGCACGGTGCTATCACCTGTGGGGAAGGATAAAGAGTTACTCTGAGCTGCATTTGCTTCACATCCTGGGTTTTAAGATAGAAATAATGAATGGTTTCAGATGAACTTGCATAGGTTGGAGATTTGTGGAGGATGAATCGGGATTACGGGCTGTCTGCCACATATACCCTTAAGCTAAACACGCAAATAATAAATTCATTTATAAGCCTAAATTGCCTATAATAGCAGAATGCAGAAGAAATTAGTAGATTTAGATGTACTACCACTCCGTGAGAAATGAGAAAGTATTATTAACCCCATTATATAGGTCGCGAAGAAGAAATATGGTACAAAGAGCAGCCCTTTCAAAGCCAGACTGGTGCTGGGTGTCTTGGTTCTTACGTGTTTGCTTTGGACACCACAGACCCGTTTTTCAGGGATGCGGTGTACCCGTAGCTCTCCACTTCATATACAACCGTGGAGCGTCAGCAGTTGGAGCACAGCGGGCTTGTGTTTCAGAGAGGACAGGCAGACTTCCGCAACTTCTAGGTTTGCTGGCTCATCCAGCAGTCACAGAGGAGAAAAGAGAACAGATAGCCTGCAAACACCTACAGATTCTTGCTTCTTCCATGAAAGCATCTATCTTCACATCCTAAATTCACGATATTTACCACTTTGGTCTGACCTTGTCTCAAACCCGCAGATTAGAGAGACAAAAAGCCATCTTTCTGGCGGTCCCACTGTTGTATGCTCTTACAGTGCCGGATTGGCTGCACCTGGCATCTGAGCTCTTCTTGTCCCCTGTCAACTCATTTCAGTGTCTGTTTTGTCTCCCAGGCTTGACTTAGCCCAATCGTTGGGGCTGACTCAGCTCCAGGTGAAGACGTGGTACCAGAACCGTAGGATGAAGTGGAAGAAAATGGTAAGTGGTTCGTTACCATGGTCCTTAAAAACGGATTTCTAAAGAACAGATTTGGAAGCTGAGCATAGTGTCAATGACCTGTGTCTATTTATACCAAATTTTGTATTATTTTTGATCACTTTTCTTAGAGACACGCTCTTTTTAAAAAATGTTCATACTGCAGCAGATGTGGTGGGCTCGAGGGGACCATAGGCAGTAGGAAGAACACAAAGCAAAGGGATGCGAGAAATGAGAACAGAACAGGGGGAAGAACCGAAATATCTCCCTCTGCATTTTTGGCATTCCTCTGATCTTAATACTTGGGGGACTGGATATGTGCATAGACCAAAAAGATTGTATTGCTCCATGGAAACCAATGCAGTTTTGATAGCTAATATCATTAATTCTTGCTTTTCATATCATCCTTTCACCTCTTTCACTTATTCTCGGCTTCCTGGCCCTTTTCCAGTTAAAATGCTCTTAGAAAGAACAACTGTCCAATAAATCTTGGTGGGAAGCATGATGCTGTGACATTCTCCAGTGGAGATGTTTATGTATTCTGATGTGGGAGAGGAGATGCCGTTCTAGACTGTATCTTTGAATGTATGTGACAGCTGCAAAAGTTACTGCCACTTAAAACAAGTCTGAGATTAGCTTGGGTACAGATCTTTGGTTGGAAGTGTCTCGTTGCTGCAGTGATGGTGTGAAGGGAGAGGAAATTAAACATAAGAACAGACCTGTCTTGCTGACTCCCACCTTTTGCTCAGAGGAGAGAGATCTCATGCATTTTAATACAGATGTTACAAACAAACAAAAAGGCTATTTCAGAAAGCAAAGAGGATGGAGGAAAGGCAGTCAGAGGAAATCCTGGCTAGGGTTTATGACTGTTCTTACTTGGGCTGTGAATAAAACAAATACTCAGGAAAAGACCTGAATTCTGCGTAAAACCTCCTGTCTGTAGTGTTGAGGACTGTGTGCCTAGGTAGCGTTTGGGCCTTCTGTAGGAACTGACTTAGAGACCTCCAGAGTTCTGGGTGTCCTTGCTGGCAAAGTTTGCGTTCCGTTTTACTGACGTGAGAAGATGGCTGAACTCACTCCATGGATGCAGGACATTTCTGTGAGACTGAAATGGTGACCAAGTAATGGATTAATGTTGAGGTCAAAGCTGAGGATGTCTCACAGCAGCAGAGTTCAGACTGATCCTGACAGTTCATCTCTTTGCTCCAGGTGCTGAAGGGTGGACAGGAAGCTCCAACGAAGCCCAAAGGCCGTCCAAAGAAAAACTCCATTCCCACCTCGGAGGAGATCGAAGCGGAAGAGAAAATGAACAGCCAGGCACAGAGTCAGGAGCTGGGGGGATCTCAAGCCCCTGAGGAGATTAAACTGACAGAGGAGAAGCTGGAAGTCTCTTTGGAGACAGAGAAGTCTCCAGAACATATACCAGAGCCCTCCTCAGAGGAGACTACACCATTAAGTTAAAAAGGAGAGAAAGGGGGGGAAAAGGAAAGCAAAAAAAGAGAAAAGAGAAAAACCAAAACCAAATATATATATGTATATATATATATTTAAATATGTATGTAATTGTGTGTGTGTACATATATATATAAATATATATATATATGTAGACCTTGTGTATAAGTCTAAAGATTGGTCACTTTGTGCCTTTGGGAATCAGCCATTGTGGGCCATGGTGGAACAAAGACGTCCCGTGTGAGTGGTGACGACCCGTCCCTCGGCGGTGTGCGTGGGCCTTCCCAGAGAGAGCGACCGAGAGTTTCCAGAGAAAAACTGCGTCTGGAAACCTGAGAGCTCCTGGCAAGTGGAGGAGAAGGCCAGGGCTCCTTTCACGCCGCGGGGGGCAAATGTGTAGTGATATGACTGTGTTGGAGGGTTCAGTGTGTTCGCTTGACTTGATCCTTGCCTTTTAAAGTAGTGCACATGGACGGAGTACTTGGCCTGGTCTCAGACCAGGGACAGCTAAGAAATGGGGAGCTCTGATAGCACCATTTCATCATGTAACCAGCACTTATTTCTGTTAGGGATGGGCCCAATTTAAACAATTTTAAGAAGGAGTTCAGACCCATAGGTTTGCTTTGGCCCCATGTAAAGATCAAAGCTTCCGAAGCAAGATTCATACCCGGGTCAGCGTTCAGATTTCAACTCTCTTGGTTGTTTGGGTGCCGTGTCTGTGAATTTGCAGTGATCCAGGATAAATTTGAATGAGATAAGGGTTTGGATTTGAGTCTGCTCCAAAAGCTTTGGGATGCTTGGATCTGGGATTTTTGCTTTGGGCCCACTTCTGATTTTTGTAGGGTTTTTTAAAGAACATTTAAATGTTTTCAGGGTTTTGGGAGAATGATGGATTTAAGAAGTTGCTGCAGAAAGTTCGCGTTTGTTTAAGATGTGTGCCAAGAATAGATGTGCATCATGTTTCATAAAGTCTTGTTAAGGGTACATTTTGCCCAAAGGCTGCAAGAGATGTATTAAGATAACCTTTATTTTTTAATTAAAAATTAAATATATAAATAAAACAGTTGTTGTTGTTTCTCTTTCAGAATGCTAGACAGACTTTTCTGGGCTAGGTTTTCTGTTCTAACAAACCCTGGAGAAAATGGGAGTCATCAGACTTTCCGTAACGCTACTGCGCAGCAAGCACTGTGCAAACTTCCTTGTAGCACCTTGAGAAGGTAGGTGAGGGGGTGTTGTTAATGCCACCTTGTCACTGGGTGCAAGTGAAGGTGTCAGAACGAAAGCACTGGTGTTTTGGCTGTTTTCTGTCGCCACCCCTCAAGCAGTTCTGTCTGGACGGCTAATAAATGGGTCTTTGGGATCCCATGAAGGTGATTTCCTAGTATCCCGATTTGGGATTGTCGTAACGATTCACACACGTAGGTCTCAAGTGACTTATCCAAGGAGTTTGAGTGAGGAGAAAGGATTTTTTTTTTTTCCCCATTTCTAGCTCAGAAGTTGGGAAGACTTTAATTCCACCTCCACATTAGCTCTGCAACGGCACGTGCATCTGCATCAGGTAATAGATGGCGGAACTCTGGCTGATGTCAGCAAAGCCAGGGTGGGACATCGCTCCACTGGCTGTCTGTTGCTGAGTACTTAAATCACAATAATCAACTCTGAAGAGGCACCTACAGGTCTGCACCTAAACCTAAAAAATAATACACCAAAAATTGGGCAACGCTCGTTTGCAAGAAACTTTGAAAATCCCAGGCATTTGATGCCATTCAGCTCTTTTTTGTATGGCACAAAGAGATTGGAAATGGGATAAGAGATTTCCCTCTTGCCTCTTGTGTTGAAAACACAGGCTGTGAGCTGCAAAGTCTTTCCTCTGCCGTTAAAATGCATCAAAATTTGTGTTAGAACCATTGTTCGTTCCCCTGAGCCCTGACATACTCCTGACAGGCACAGCGAGAAGCAGGGGTGGCGGGGCAGGAGGTTAGTGCTTGGCTGGAGGGATGATACAGTATGTTGTTGCACATTCTTCATCTTTTTTTCCTTTTTCTTTCCAGAACTGTGCTTTAGTTCAACCGTATCTATTAGACTTGAAATGGCATTTAATTTTAAAAAGGCCTATGGCCTGTTTATACAGGAATTAGATTAGATGGTCTATGAAATCTGTAATCGTCCTCTATTGTTCTTGGATAGTAGCATCAGCACTGTTATCTCAAAATAAAATGTTTCCACAAGTCTTAAATGCGGTAGTACTCGGTCGGGGTGAAGAGAGCAATTTACTGGAAATAATTTGTCTAATGAGTTTCACCATCAGATTGCAAAAAAGTCTGCAAGAGTCTCTACTAGGTTGACTTGAAAGCCTGAATAGTTCATTAAATCAAAGTTTTGTGTGCAGATCATTCCAGAAACAAAAAGCTGACCGTCAGGGAAGACATCAGAGATATTTTAACTTCTCTGAGTTCAAAGTGGAAATATCTTCTGGTGAACTTTTCAAAAAACTTTCAGGGGTGTATTTTAAATATAGCATTTGGAAATCTCAGTATATAGCCTGCCTTTCAACCAAAATGTGTCCATAAAATGGATAATGCATGTGGGTTTTGTGGGGTTTGTTTTTGCATTTGACACCCAGTGGGTTTGTCTAACTTGAGGAATTTTGATAGATTTACATGGCAGGGGGAAGAGAAGAGTAGAAACAAGAAACAAAATTACTTTCTTGCCCTGAAAGAAGAAGTGGTGTGTGGTGTTTTTTTGCTATCCAATGACATGGATAAAAATGAAAATACAAAATTTAAAAAAATTTTCAAGATACCTTTCTAAATTACAAGCAAAGCAAAGTTGGTGATTTTCCAGCAGAGTAAAGTTAAGTTTTACAGAATGACAGTTCCCACTTCCCAGATGAAAATAATTGTTTCTGACTCAACCCCATTTTACAGTGGGAACAGTTCCAGTGATTTTTATTTTTTTTTGTTGTTGTTAATCCCATTCTAATCACTTTATGAGTCAATCTGGGTAAAAATGCAATACTCTAGCTGTCTGGGCTAGTTTTTAATGAGTCCATAAGACACTGAAGATGTTTTTCTTCCTCTTTTGGATGAGTAGCAATCTTAGCCTCTTCTTCTTCAATGTGATTATTTAAGTGCAAAATTAGCTCTTGAAATGCTGTCTGATACTTGCTCACGCTGAATTACTTTCACTGACTTTCCTGGTAATCTCTTGAATGTTCACGGAAAGCACGTTCAGAATGTGTGTGATTGGATGGAAAGAAAACGGCAGGGTAGAAATGGTAAAACCATTGAATTATTTCTTTGCTAAACATTTTCATACTTGTCTGTTCTGTGTTACATCTGCAGTTAGAGAAAAACAACGACAAATTCTAACAGAATTCAGCATATTGATCCCAGCCGTTGTTGGTAGGCAAGTTCTTCTTTTCCTCTCGTTTTAAGATGATTTTTTTTTTCCTCCCTTGGGCTTATTTTTGGTCCTGTCACTGAAATGCAAAGAATTGAGCAACTCTTCCCCTTTGCTTTGGGCTGAGCTGAGACAGGCCTCAAGGCTGGGCTGGAGAAAGCCTTGGCTGTTTGTGTTTAGCCTTTAAAGGGGGGTGTGGTGATGTGGCTGTGAGTTGTATTTGCTTTGTGCTCCTGAGACTCAGAAAAAAACATTAAAATTAGTCTCATTTTAGGCCTTCTTGTTCAAAGGTGTAGCTGCAGTCAGTACCGAGGGAATCTGCACAAACAGGCTTCGTCTTTGTCAACACAACAACAGCAAAGAGATTCCCAAGGGTCTTTGCACCGGTCCTGAAGAGAGTTTTATTTCTTTAAAAGGCTACTGACCATTCTGCCTCCCAGAAACCCACATCTCCTGTCCTAGGGCTGCATGTCACTTATTGGAGGAGTTTGATAGGAGTTGTGTGCCCTTGGGCTTGAACCTTGCTGATGTTCAGGGGTGCTGGGCTTCCAGTTCTGACAGCAAGGAACAAGCCCCGATGTTGAAATCCAAACTCCCCTACAGGGATGGAAAGTGTTCATATCCGGAGTCCTGGCTGGGACCCACCTTTTATTGTACCCACTGTTTAGATAATTTTGCAAAGCACTGAGCTCATCCTGCAAGATGGTAAGTTCCCCCAGGTCCCAGCAGGGATGAATGGGCTTTCATCCTGGTTTAGGTTTGGGTTTTGTTTGTTTTTTTTTTTTTTTTAGAAAAAGTAGTCACTTGACTCCAGGCCAGTATAAAGAAATTTGGTGTTTGGGTGGGTTTTCAGTTCCCCCTTCTCTCCATCATCTTTCTTCGAAACAAAATGGAAAAGGGCAGTAAGAAAGGAATGAGTGAAAAAAGAGGGGAGAAAGAGGAGGTGAAAGAAAAAGCAAAGGTGAAAACATGTATCCAACTGCCTGAAAATAATAAAAACTAGGGAGGAAAATAATCATGTTGAAAAGTCAACTTTTTTGGTAAATTTTGACAGATAACTCTCTGGTTCTGTAAAGAGATTTTTCTGGGGTTTAGTTATACATGCAAGGATGGTGAATGGGAGGTTTTTCCTCTTACGTTAGAGAAGTTAAAACAGATGAGTAAAAACCAGTTGGATTAGATTTAGGCTACAATAGAGGATTTGGGCCCAAATCTGTGTCTTGACAAAGGCAGAGGTTTGGTGAAGCCTAGCTCCTGTGGAATCTTAAATGTTGGGTAAGAACCTCTCTCCTCTTTCTTCCCGAGGCCTGGTGCTGCCAGGTAGGATTGATCAGGTTTTCATGATGTAAACTGCAGAATAAGTGGTTTTTGGGGGCATAAATCTTTAGAGCACGGTAGCTTTCCTTTTTTTTACAGGAGTGGCACATTGCAAACATAGTAGTTGCAATTCAGACGTCTTAAATTAGTGATACCTGGTTAAAATTACAACCAAAAAAAACCCCCAACTTGTCGCTTACCTTGTGCTCTAGGAATCCATAACTAGATACTAGCTTTTAGTCTTTGATGGAGTTAAAGTTCATGGGGGTGATTTTCAGTGCAGGGATTTGAACCTTAAAATCTAAATATATTTTTCCCTAGCAGAAATTAATTTTTAATTTTTTCCTCATAACCACATACCCTGTGATTTCTAGGCTTCCCCCCCAGTTCTAATCCCTTCCCATGTTGTTAATCTCCTTGAACGTAGTGTCCCAACGCAATGGAATAATTACACCTTAGCATGGCAGTAACTGCTGGGAAGGAAGCCTCTTACCGCTCCTGGCATCCCTGGGTGCCAAAAGGGAGAGAGGTGTGCTGCCAGGCATTGCCAGTGGAGAGAGTTAACCCCTCTAGGCTGTTCTGACATGTCGGGTAACTGCTGGAAACACTGAAGCTCTTGTTTTGTCAAACAATTGAGAGTAACAGAGTTACTCACTAAGAGAGGTTCCTGAAATCACCCTGGTCCTGGACAGCCTACCTTCCTGCGTGCAACTGGGAGAAGGGTTTTTTCCCTTCTGATATTAGTGAGAAACAAATTTATCAAAAAGAAATTTCATAAGCCAAAATTTCCTGGGGAAGGTGGCTGCTGAGCATGCCAGAACGCTAACAAAAGCAGAGGAAGCAATGGTTACCCCTTGGGCGAATGCTTCTCATATTTGCATAAAACCAAAGGAACCAAACCCTTGTAGATAAAACAGTAGTAAAATATTTCAGGCCTTTTACGCTTCCCATACCAAGTCCATTAATGTCTTTCCCAAACAGCAGCCAGCATTGTTGCCAGGTGGCAAATGTTACAAGTTTCTGGACATTTTAGATTTCACCGTCCACAACACATCCAAAGCCCAGCTCTTATTGAAACGAAACACGGAAAATTAAAAATTAAACTAAAGCAAAATCTGTCTTAGTTATATCAGAGCTGGCACTCAATTCTGATGCTGTGCGGATTCTCACAGACCTCCAGTGTCACCTCGTAATTACGATGTGTCACCTCTGCAGTGTCACCTTGTTGTTATGATGCTATAGTAATACTCTTTGCAAAAATAGTGGGGAAGGAAGAGGTGCAAGCTGTCAGGAAAACATCAGGGCTTCTTCCTTGAGACTGCTGGATACAAAACCTGCAGGTTTTTGTGGCTCTCGAGTACTTTTCAGCAAGTGAACGTTCAGGGAGGGAAGATTATTTTTATAGCCAGATCACACAGCTGCTCTCTGGAGCTTTCCTGGTGCCTCTGGAGAATACAAACTCTCCTAGCTGTCTAGGAGCTAAATAAGAAGCAAACAAGCTGAAAATGGTGGATTGAAAGTGATAAATACACAAAAAGGCCACAGGCTGGGGGCTTCTTACAGGCGTTGTGCTGGGAGATACGGCACCGGCTCAGTGAGGAGAGTAACTTTTCCTCCATCATCCATCTCTGTCCTTAGTATGTACATGCATGTACGAGCCTTGGTGCTCTGGGCATCCACGGACCTGCCAAGAGAGATGGGAATTTCCCTTTTCTTACTGGAAGCACGGGTTGCCCGTAATTCCGGCTCCTTTTCCAAACCTTCCTGCATCTGCCCCTTCCCAGTCAGCTTTGCTCTCTCAGGGTGTCCCTGTGGCTCCGGCAGCTGGGGATTGCACCTTGGAGGATTCTCGGAGCGAGGAGCTGCCATCCACCCATGGTGCCGACGCCCGGCTCTGCTCCCAAACCACAGGCTGCCTGGGGGGGGGGAGTCCCCATCCCTGGGGGGGTTTAAGGGCCGTTGGGATGAGCTGTGGGGGATGTGGGGTAGGGGAGAACTTTGTAGAGTGGGGCTGAGGGTTGGACTCGATGATCCCGAGGGGCTTTTCCAACCTGAGTGATTGTGTCGTCAGAACTGCTTTCTGCATCCAGAACAATCGCTCCCTTCATTCTGCGGCTGGGCCCATCCCGGGGTTGCTGTGGGATGACCGGAGGAGCGTGGCTGCAGTCTGAGAGGGCCGATCCCTCGCAAACGAGGGTTGTGCAGCAGCAGCAGCAGCAGCAGCTCTCTGCAAACCTCCAGGAGAGCAAATAGCTGGAGTCCAGGCCACCTAAGTAGGGAGAGACGGCTTTCTGTGCTGGGATTTGCACATAGGAATGTTTTCATGATGAAAAATAAATGCGGCTAATCCATAACGTCATCTGCTTCTCCACACGGAGATACTTCTATTATTTGGGTGGGGAGCATGACTCAGAGAAATTATTTCCTCTCTTGTCCATGCTTCTCATTACTGGGAATACAATGGGGTTTTTTCCCCTCTGTTTCATTTTGTGTTATTTAGGATAATGATGCTGAGGAGGTGTCTGATAATGGGGTTAGAAGCCCAGACTAGGAGTAACCTGCCTTATTCCCTGTGTGCCTGAGTGAATATTTACCCCTGAGGTAATAATTGGATCCATTTGTGCAGTCAAAAGTCACCCATCATGAGCAGTAAAATGAAGATGTCGAAGAGCAGAGGGTGCCTTGATGTTTGTTCTAAGCTCTTGCCAGGAAAGATGGGATAACTCATTCGGGAAGCATCAGCCAGACATTTATTTCCCTGCTAAATCTGGGGTTCGGTATTGCCCTGCCCGAGGACCTGCCTCTCTCCTTGTGCCATGTTGCCACCTGGGGATAAGCAAATGTCCATGAATTTGATCCTCCCCTTTGTCAAAGCTGTTTCAGAGCTGCGGAGCCGTCTCTCTGAACCCCTTCCTAAGGAATGCTCTGCTCCCTGGCTCCCAGCCCCGGTCTGGATTAGGCCAAATGTGTTGACCTTTTGGACGCAATACGGAGCCCATCTGTTCAAGCAATAATTTGTGGAGAGCCCGAGGTAGCAGAGAGTGGGATTTTAGCCTGATTTACTCAGCACTGTGTGCAGTTTGTGTGGGACGAGGGCCCGGGAACAAGGGCCAAGATAAGTCTTCAAAGTCTGAATTTGAGACACCCAAGAGGGATCCTGATTTTCAAGCAGCAGATAATCCTGCCTCTGAAGACAGAGCTCTTCTGAGGGTGTCACGCACGGTCTCCCGCAGCCGTGGTTCTCCTAAATCAGGAGTGACTTACTGCAAATCCAGCAACTGGATTGCAGAGTCACGGCGCTGCTTTTTTTCTTTTGGAAAAGGAAAGCTTTCTACATTTCGACCCTGTTGCAATAGCTCTTTTTAAAGGTCTGCTATCAGCAAAGAAACTAAGCTCTAGTTTTGGACAATAAACCTGGAGCAGGTAAACAGGGGAGTGTTGCCAAATCAGTGACATTCCCCAAGTGCTTCTAAGAGCAGTGCTGTCCTCTTTGGAGGATCCTATTTTTATCAGTTTCATTTCCTGCTTGTTCTTCCTAACAGCTTACTTTGATTAAACTCGGCGTAGTTACAATAACAACAGACTGGGAAATGGATGCTTGTGGAATGTAATACAAATAGTTCCCTTTTCCCTGTGCAACACGATTCTCCGCTGTTAGTGCTGGGGGATGCTTTCTCAAGATGGGATCTATATGATGGCCGGAGATAAAAGTGGGGATTAGCAGGGTCTGTTTGGGTTATGAAGACCAGGTTGTTGCAATTGCACGTGTGTGTTCGTATTCTCCCTTTCATAAATATTTCCATCTCCATTTAAAAACAAATCAAGGAGTTTTATACATTTCTACTTCTCTTGGAAAGCTGTTTCTGAGGCTGACTCCTGTGACAAACCTTCATTAAATTTTCTGTCTACACTTACATATGTCCCACTTCACTGTATTTATTTTTTTTACTAGTATTGTCCACTAGCAAACAGTTCTTCTCTGCTGCTTCTCTCCCTGGGTATTTATAGCGAGGGATCATATCTCCGTGTAGCCTTCACCCTGCTAGGCTCTTGGAGGCTTGTCTCATGAGATAAACTCCTTCCCCTGATCACTCTGGTATCCTTTTGTTGCTTCTGTTCCAGGCTGGATTTATCTTTCTTGAACACAGGTGATGAAAACTATACACATTTCTACAGAGGAGGTCTCACAGCAGTGCCGTCTCCAGCACAATACCGTATCTGGCTCATTTTGGAGTTACAACTGCATTTTTTTTTAATATGGCCCACCTGATTTTGATAGCCAGACATCTAGTTTAATCACTCACTGATTACCACACTCATGGTTTGCTCCTCCCGCGTCTCGTTCCTCTGCTGAAGTCTTCCATCTCCTGCAGGTTGTACAATCCTTTTCGGTAATGGCAATCTGACTCAGCTTCTTGTTATCAGCAAACTTTGATGGCTCAACTCTGCTTTTTCTGCCCAAGTTTTTAATTAAAGACTTATATAAAATTAGTCTCAGTCTGAATCCTGAACAACTCTGTTAATAAACTTCCTTGAGCCCACTTGTCTCCCTCTGAACGTGTTCTTCTTTGATCTCGAGCCGCCTCTGTACCCTCTCATACAAAACCCCACTATTGGCAGTGGAGTTATTAATTCCCTACACAGAATTATACAGTCCATACAAATTGCTGGTGTGCTGCATTCCCTTTTGTTTAGAAAATCAGTTTTCTTTTCTGAGAGAGAGATTAGGCATAGCAAACTTCTTCCTGCATTATCCCATTTCCCTGTACCTCCTCTACATCCAGGGTGGCTTTTTTCCCCAAAATATTAAAGTCAGTGTTCAGTCTGTTTGCTTATTTCAAATTTTCCTTCCAGCTCTTAAATATATGTGACATTTCTTTGGTGCCACCTTTGGCTAGGTTGTTTTATTAAAAGTTTTGCTCTTGGAGTTTATGGTTCTGTGATGATCATCGTGTTTGTGACACAAGAGCTTTGCACTCTCTGAGATTTGTTTCTTACTGGATTGTTGTAGTTTCAGATTTTCTGCCCTAATTTCCCACCCCCAGTCTGACACCTGCTTTCAGCAATTTGAGTATTTCCATTCATTATTCCTATATGGAATCAGCGTTACCGTTTCCTAAATGCAAATTTTACTTTCCACGAGTGGAGAGGCACTTTCCCTAATTCAGGAGGTCCCAGTGGAGGTGGATACCTGCACAGAGACACGGAGAGATGGATCTGTGCTGTCCGCAGCAAATTTATCTGACCAAATAGAGTTCCCAGATATCAGCCAAGCCCGCTTTCTTCTGAGAATTCAAAGGTCAGCCAAACAGGGGCGGGAAATAGGAGCAATCCTGCACAATACTATTTCAAACAGTTTTAATGACAGTATCCTTTCATACCTGCCAGTGATTTTTTTAAATGGGCTTTTTTTTTTTAGCTCTTTGGCATTGTTAATCTTTTTTTTTCCTCATCCTCTCTGTTTATTTTCGTTGCAGATTTATTAGGTGCACAGTTAAGTGCCATTTCGCTTTGCAGAACTGTCATCGCCAGCACTTTATGAATGGGATCATTCACTGACAAACTATTTAAACACTAAAAGGGGGGAAAATTTACTGCTACAGGTCAGTGAAGAAGCCAAGATCAACTGAAACTCAGCTGCATTTCTCCTTGAATACAGGAATGTGACGAAGCCACTCAGAGCTTTCTTTAACGTATCCTCATCCTTAATTTATCCTCGCACGTCAAGCTGAATGTCACTCTGTTTTGCAGTGGTATTTTACCTAAAATAATGCCTTTCTTTCTGACAGCTTGCAAGAGCCTGGAGATCTAAAAATGTGGCTAAACAGGCAGTCACACACCTGCTAATTAAGGCTATGAATAAGCTGTGACCAGTCATGCAGCCACTGACAACCAGTTCCAGGCAGGGAAATTTTTAGGAAAAAAGTGAGAGTTTTGTGGATCAAATGGTTACAGGAGCCTGGGAGCAGTTCTGACCTTTTTCCCTTGATAACCTTGGAAAAAAACTGACCATCTTTTAATATTTCTGCCCCTTACCTGGCCGAAGGGCAGAGCGGCGTGTCCTTTCTTCTACCAATGGATTCACAGAGTTACAAACTTTTTGGGGCCAGATCTCAGAGCTGGACTTTTCCCTTGATCACTTCTTCCACCCACGTAGCGTGGTAGCACCTTCTCTGGGTGGGTGCATAGACCAGCAAGGTTATCATAAGTGGTTATCTCTGCTCTCCTTCAGCTGAAACATCTCCTAAGCAAGGGAAGTCCTGTAGGAAACTGTGCTTTCTTTATTTGCAATGTTCTTCTTGAAAGGGAATATTCTCCCCCTTTTTAGTGTTATAATGTATATAGCCCCCAGATGATGGATCAAGGTTGCCTGTTTGCTCACATTATTTTCTATGTTTAATCATGTCCTTCACATCCTAATCTTTCATAGTTGTCTTTAATTACTTGGGAGTGTGTAAATATATATTTTTATATATTTGTGTGTGACTATAGATTTGTAGGACTGGACAAGCTCCAGGAACGCAGCCGGTCGGGACTGCTGGGTGTTGAGTGAGGGAGCTAGGTGGCCTCAGGTTTCCCATCTCTCATGTCTCTGATGCTCTGACCCTGTGAATTCCACTGTTTTTTTCCCAAGTGAAAGTTTTCTCTTCACCTGATCCTGGGATATTGCCAGGCTTACAGCTCATTATACATGGGGGATCAAGTTGTATTGTAAAGTTGACAAAAACGACAATTTTATATATTTTTCTCTAGCCATTCCACATTGCCGTGCAAGGCTTCTTGACTAATCCACTCAGATTTAGAGTTAATCCTTGTGCACTTGGTATATTTGCGTGTAGGTATTTGAGAGATTTAAATGGACACCACTAACCCCTATGGGGTCTCGTTTCTTAACATACCTTAGAAACTTAATCTGATGGAGGAAGATGAGACACAAAGGCTTCTTTTCTGTAGCAATCAACTTTAATTTTTACTCTCCTTACAGGGTGAAATCAAGAAAACAAGAGCTTCATGGCCATGATTTGAAATGCTTTAGCAACATCAGTTGATGCAAAACTTCTGAACTGGTTGAAGCGCCCATTTTACAGGTGTGGAAACTAAAGGCACAAAAGGGTGGAACACAATTCTCAAAGTAACAAAGGTAATAGTGCAACACCCAGGGATCCTGTCCGATAGCCATAAGAGCATGGACACAAGGTCAGCTGCTCATAAGGAATGTATTTTCATTCCTTTGAAAGACTTTGGTCTGGAGCTGGGTTATGAAAACCCACAGTTGCGGTGGAGCATGCTGTTGGGGGTGAGTTTGTGAAGGCACCCAAAACTGGCAGTCAACAAACTTGGTGTGCAAATCACATCAGTGCTCCTGTGGGGCTGTTCATCAGCGTTAGAGAGGTTCAGGAAGCCACGAGCTCTTACTGTCTGAAATTGGATCTTCACACCCATGTCCAGTGAAGCCACCGTCAGCTAGTTTGGGGTCCAGGCCGCTTCAGGTATCTCAGGTCCCATCACTGGTTTGCTGTGCTGTAACTCCCCTATCCAGGCTGCCACATTCATTTTCTGAAGCTGAATGAGCTAATACCAGTGAATTTCACCTGGATTGAATAGCAATGCTGTTGTGATGTCTCAGTGGAAGTTGCTGTGACTTACACTCTTTTGCTGGCTTCTTCTCCAATGTTGTCCTCCAGTTTCAGTTGGTAGTTGGATCACTTTATCACATTTTTGCAGCTTTTATGGTATGCAAAAAATGAGCCCTTTCAGGACTGACAGTTAAGAAGTGAGGAAATAAACTTCATACTACTTTTTTTTTTTTTTTTTTTTTTTAATTCAGGTAGAAGTTTTTATTCTTATTTTAAGAAAGGCAATGCTACACAACAACAGCTAGAAACACTTCTCCCTTTGGGTGGGCTTCATCTCACTTGACTTTGACCATCAGTTTGACCAACTGATGGCCAACTGTTTGACCAACAGTTTGCTGTTTAGTCCATCTTCTTCCATCTATGGCCAGTGCAGGAAAAGAGATAGTTTATCCTGCCTCCTACAGAGGTGAATTGCTCTCTGGAGATACCTCTGACACAGAGGTTAACTTGGTTTCCTTAGTTTATATCCCTGCCATCTAGGTAACATCTGAAGCCATCAGACCTTGATTAGCATGGAAATTAATGATCCCCTGGTACCTTCAGCAAGAACAGGTGTCTTAGAGTTTGACTGCTTTGGACTTAACTGAACACAACCCACAACACAGAGTGGAAGTGGCGAATATGGAGGAAATTAGAAAAATCAGGGTCCAAACAATAGGCTCGAATTTGTCCAGCCTGTGTCAGCGCTGGGTGCCAAGGGCTCGGAGGGAAATACAGGGAACAGTAGCAGACAGATGCAGAGTAATCTTTCTTCCACAATGGCCCTGTTCCTAACCTCTAACAGCTGGCTTAACCCCGGTACATGACATCGTATATGCCTTCCAAATGCTGCTTACTTCTGGCTATAATGACCCCAGGTATTATTACCCACATCAATTACACTTTGGCTCTTGGGTTTCAGAAGCACCGTGTGGCAGTGAGTCCTGCAGCCCCATTAAGCTCACAAGAACGCCCTTCCTCCCCGCTTCTGTGTCCATCCTCCTCAAGGGTGGGTGCGTGGACATGCCCCGGGCAGCCCCTCACGTGCCGTTGGGCTCACAGCCCTGCCCTCCCTCCCTCGCCTGGCATCGTGCCCTTGTGGTGTCTGTAGGCAAGAGCAGAACCAGGCCCATCGTCTCCATAATTGCTGGTGATTATAATTAATAAAGTCCTATTTTTATCCAGCTTTTTTTTTTTTTTCTTTTCAGGAGCTGCGGGTACTTCGGCGTAATAACAGATGTCGCATTAAAAATAGGTGATCTTGCTAAACAGGCTGTGAATAGTTCTGTTCAGTCTTTGTTTTTTAACTTGGGGAAAGAGCAGAGAACTATCTGTGGTTGCTTAATGGAGTAATAATAACTCGCTGTTATTCCATTTGGCAAACGTGGAAATATTCCCCCGTGCTCAGGCACAATGTTTTTGAATGGAGACAGCGTTAACGTGGCTGAGGCTGTACGAAACCTTCTATTCATAGGGCTCAGCTTCTTGCTGTGCCAAGTCCCTTTCCTTGTATGCTAGTTATATTGTCAATGAGTTCATTAGCTCTTGGGCTAGAGTCAGAAGCAAAAGAGCTGTAATTGCAGCTTCTGGAAAATAATATCTTTGGGGGAAGGTTTTTTTCTTAATTATCGTTATACTCTTTTTCTGCATTAAAAAATGATATAGAAGTTGAAATGAAATGCATCTCAGTTTTAAATCTACTGGATTTTCCCCCTAATGGACAGAATGGATGATGGAGACGGCGGGAGAGACGTTTTAACAGCGAGGCGAATTGATCGTGGAGCAGCGTGCCCAGGTTACGGTGGATTTTCCATTACTGGAAATATTGATATCCAGAGTAAATTTCTCTTCTTAAGAAACTTCCTCTAGTTAAAACTAATTCTGCGCCTGAGTTATAAGGGAGATGAAAAGGGGAGATCACACTGGTCCCCCTTCCCCGTGTTGCTTGACCTCCCAGCCCGGCGCTGTTGGGATCACGGTGACTCTTTAGGACTGAACAAACCCCCGGGAGCTGGTGGATGCTCTGCGCTGCGTCTGGGGGTCGGTACCAAAAGCCTCCAGCTGCACACTGTGGGGGCACCGTGGTCGCTCACCCGTGCACGAGGGCACGCTTGGCAGCGCCTGGAATTGCTGCCACGTAGTTAGGCTTAATCCTGCCTTGGCATTGCGCGTTTTCCCGGCGTGCCTTGCCTGGCACTCCTGCTTTATAAATAGAGGGAGAAGAATGCAAAAATTACAAGTGAGGAGCATCTGGGGCCCGTGACGTGGTGTCAGTGTACACAAACCTGCAGCGGATGAGGAATAGATGACATGGAGCTGCAGGCTCTGCCTTGCCAGAAGCTCAGCATGGGCCTTTCTCCTCTCAGCTTGAGCCTCCCGTCCCGGTCAACAGGCATCTCCATGCCCCATCTCTGGGGCAGCAGATGAATGGCAAGAAAAAGGGGAAGGACAGACGTCTGTAGGTAGAGTAGGCTGGAACGATGGAAAATAGGGAGAAGAGGGCATCTGTTATTGTGTAAGTCTACTTCTATAGGTGTTTCCCTCAAAAAAATAGTCAATTTATCACTTGTTGCAGCACCCACTTTCCAGCATTCCCAGCTTCCAAGGCCTGGAGTTCACAGCTACAATACCGAATACATTTTTTGAAGTTTTTTTGTGCAAACATGAATGTTGCACCCAAGTGCGAGTCTCTTCCTTCCGTTGCAGAGGCAGCTCTGTGTGATGAGCCTGGCCACTGCCACTCTGCTCTCCCCTGTATGCAGTGGTGTCCATACAACACGTCCTCTCTGCTGGCTGAGTGTGAAAAATAAAAGCATAATACTGTATAAAAAAATTCAAGGACTTCAATTTATAGCCGGTGGGAGATTTCTGTCTGTTTTTTTTTGTTGTTTTCTATTTGTTTTCTTTTAAAGAAGATGGTAATATGTATTCTGTTGAGGCAGGAGAAGAGAACAGCTTCATTCTTTTCACCTGTTGCAGAAATTTTTGCTTAGCTAAAATTACTGGGTTCAAGTGCAGCACAGTGCAATGCTATACAGAAACCTAGAGCTGTAGTCGAGTCGTATTTTCAGCTGACATAAATCAGCAGGGAGCCATTTATACTCTCTGAGCATCTGGCTGGGGATTAGGTATTTCATCTTCTGTCCTCCGTGCCAGAGGCTCATCCCATGATCAAGGAATAGCTTTGACCCCCAAAAAGTTAGAAAGAAAGGTCAGGGTTACGCACACCAGCTCCAGAGAAGTCAGCGAGGGTGGGAATTTGCAGCGGTGTCTGCTCTTAATGCTGCATGGATGGGAAGTTATTTACCTCTCTGTTTTGGAGAGGAGAGAGGAGAAACATGTGCTCCAGTGGTGGAGGCAGCGAGGTCGAGTGTTTCCCAGGCGAGGGCTGCAGGACTGGGATGGGGATCATCGTGTGGAGAATATAACCTCCAAGAAAAGGCCAGTGCTGGGTAACAATGGGAGCCTTAATTTCAGATAAACGCTGGGAAAGCCACATGAATCATGAGCCCGTGCATTAAATTGTTACATACGGCTTGGAGAAAGAAGAGTCTTAGCCAGTGAAGCCTGGCATTGGCAGGAAAAGCTGTTCCCACCTATTATCTTTTGAGGCAGACAAAGAGTGAAGAAAAAGGGAAGAGAAGGTAGAAACCACATATAAACATTAATTAATGCTCTCTAGGCTGCTTCTTCTTGGTCATGTTAAACCTTTAATCCCCGGGATTTAAGACCGTGGCTTTTTATTGGTCTCCAGATAATAAGTGTGGAAAGGGAGTGCTGCGGGAAAGCCTTCGCATCCAACTCCTCGCCCTGCTGCTGAAATTCACCCTGCTTGTGCTCACCTTCCCCACGCTGCACCTCAACCCCTTTGATTTTCCACTGGCAGTGGAGTGTGGAAGGTCAGTCACACCACCTCCACTGAAAGGTGGTAGTTTTGCCTGATATTACATCCCTTTTATTCACAAATGTCCTAACGCTCTTCCAAAATGCGATCGCACCCAGCTGCTACCGCTCACACCACGGCACGGGCGGGAGGGAGCAGGGTGTCTCGGATGTGTCCCTGCCACGTGGGTTAAGAGCGATCGGTGGCTGCTGGCAGGGAGGGCTGGAACGGATTTCTTCTCCAGCGATTACTGCTGCTCCTTGGCAAGGGGAAATGCTCCCTCACTTGAACTCTTGAGGTTAAGCCACATCATTCCTGAGTGTCATTCAGCGCTTAAAGGTGCTGTCAAGAAGATGACACAAGAATTTGTTAAGAAACTAATGTTTCCCCTCATGCCCTGCTCTCCCTTAGGGCTCGCAGGCACCCCGGCTGAGGAAGCCGTAACGAGAGGGGAGGCGTTAAATCACATCGCAGCTGCCCCAAAGTCAACATGAGAAGCTGGCTCCGGCCCATACCTGGGCTGTGTGGCCTTCATGGGAGACAAAACAAGCTCTGGACACCTTTTCTGGCTGTATCAGTGAGTTTAACCCCAATTATTATCATTTTTGGGGTCCCAGTAGTCTTTAATGTTTATTCCAAGTGCGTCGATCTAACTCCATTTTGGGGATGAGCAGCTGAGAGCTGACCGCCTAGCATCATTTCCCAACCTGACTCAGTTTTTCAAGCAACAGATAATATCAAGATAATATCAGTTTCAAGAAACAGAACATCGCACATTTCCGTGGATGTTTCTGAAAGCTGAATATGCACGAAGCACTCATCCCACCGACAAGTAGGAGCGAGCCCGAAATGCAGCCGGGGAGGATGCCCAGCCTGAGAGGGGTCTCCTCTTTCAGAAACTGTGCTCTTTTTTCATCTGTGGAGCAAACCATTCATTTTCTCTGGCGAATAATAATAGTTTAGGGTTAAGATTTATGGCATGACTGTTAGTGTCTTGATGGTAGATATGCAAGGCTATTTAGCTGTTGCCGAAGGTGGAAATCCATAAAGATGATGGAAGGGTCTCTCCCCAGACAGCACAAAAGGTCATTTGTTTTTTTCCTGGAGATCTTGCCGACCTGGTGACGCTGTCGATTTTCCTCTCCTCCCCTTTCTGTTGGCATATGTGGCGTACATTGCTTTGCTCCTCCAGCTTTATGGGTGAACAGAGGTGCAGGAAAGGTGCTTCTCATTTATTTTCTGCCCCTCGCTATTTGTATTTCTCCCTTAATGTCTCTTGCTTGGGTTCAAGGCCTCCAGTATGACCACTTCTGCTACCACTTTGCTCCCAGCTCCTTCCCTGGCCCCTTCCCAGCCAACTTGCTTTACCCCGCTCTGAAATTTTTAGGTGGTTTTTGCCCCATTGCTTGCTTAGTTCATTAATTGCCCTCAAAAATAAATACAGATTCTTCTGTTGGGAAAACAAGATGAGGCCAAAAAAAATCCTAATGTGTTTGTTGCTGGGTATTTCAGTACAAGATAATAATAATATTAATCATGATGATGATGATGATGATGCAGCAACAGTTTCTGGGGCTGCACAGGAGACTGAGTCCTCTGTCAAAACAAAATTTTGGCTGAATTCTTCCCACGTTTTGGGTCACAAGTGGAGCCTCGTGAAGGCAGTGCTGCACCCCATGTGCCCAGACCCTTCTCCCCCATCCCGTGCCTCCCCGCTGGCATGGCCCATCTCCAACTGCTCGGGAGCAGAGATGAGCATGGTAATAAACAGTAAACAGGTGTGACCCAGCCAAGCAAAACAAAAGAGGCAAAATCCCTGATAATAATTTTTGTTTTGGAAAAAAGGGTTTGAGAACAGGCACTGAGGAGCATGTAAGTGGGATGGAGCTGTGCTAACGCTTGGCACCCCCTGGCATGGCGACGGGGGCGTGTGTAGCCCCAGGCCCTCAGCAAGGTTTGTCCCTGCACGTCAGGTGGAATTTTTCTGCTCATATCTTTCAACACTGAAGATGCATGTTGGCTTCCCAAAAACCTGATCTCCTGAAAGATAGGTGGCCTCTAGGAAAGGGGCTTAGCCCCGTGCCTCAAGCAAACCTGCCCGACATCCATCCAATTTCAGTAACAGTGAAATTTTCATCAAGCAGAATTAGAAAATCAGAAATTCCCCCCTCCTCCTTGGGAGCAGGGGAGGGACAGTGCAGCCAAGCCCCGGATGCTGGTGATGCCCCTCCATGCCAAAACCTGCGAGTGACCTGCCAAATGCATCCAGCTGTGAAATACTCGTTTCCTCTCACCACAGGTGCTCCCTGTGGCTTTCAGGCTCATTTAGTCCATTAAATAATTGGAAGTGCTTCATGGATAGGCAAGAGAGAGAGAATTGGGCCTTTTTTAAGCTTTTTCCACAACCGTTGGGTGTGATGTTGACTTGGCTGGGCAGAAGCCGCATCAGCCTGGGAGGACTGGAAAGCAGTGCCATGTCGAGTGTGTGCTCTGACAAAGAGAAGTTGGTGTCTGGCACTCAATCCCACCATCCCCAACCCCAAAATCCTCTGGGTGAGCTGAATGGGGGACAATGGCTGGTATCTTCTTCCCCAGTTTCTTCGAAATTGCAGCCAGAACGTGCTGCAGAAGATGGGAGAGCTTTGAGAAGACACACAGCAACCCAACAGCTACCCTTGGTGAGGACATTCTAAACAGAATTATTTCAGGTCCTGGCCGCAGTGCTCCAAGTCTCATTTTAGAACAATCTTAAAAGAAAAATGGAAAAAAACCCTGCACTTAATGTGGGGGAAAAAAGAATACATGGGTAAAACCTCATTTTCCATCAGATCAATGAAAAATTAATTTGACCTCCCACAGGATATAATCCACAGACCTTTATGTGCGGTACCAGTGTCAGAAGATGTGATTATGACACTAACTATTGTACCAGCAAGTGACGGACCAATACAGGGTTCTTGTCCCGGGGAACTTGCAGTCGCAATGGGCAGGCAGGAGGAGAGAAGGTGAAACAAGAAAAAATGACTCCTGCAAAGCTGTGCTCCGAAAGCAGGGTCTAAGACATGACCACCACTGGGCTTAGCTTGGGCGCCTGAAGCATTAGTGCAAGAGGAGAGGACACAACTCTTTGCTATGCTGATGGTCACTGAGTGGACACGGAACAAGGCAAGTGATGGCATCAGCTGCCCATGCCATGTCCTTCTTGATCATGGCTCTTCTGCCAGGAGTGAGATGGGCAGAAGCTCTTGCAGGGTGTCTCCTTGGCCTCCCCACTTACCTCTCTGGTGTGATGGACATTCATTTTCCAACCAACCTTTTGAGACAGTCATGTTCTTCTGTTCTTTACCCAAGCCTGCATACCAAACCTCTGCTCATCAGAGGCCAGGCAAGAGCCAGGAAGAGCTTTGCTCTCCCTGAGGCATGGAAACCCTGAGTGGAGCACTAGCCCTGCCCATTCTTGGATGCTTTCTGATAACGATGTTTTAATAAAAGATCTGTCACTCAAATATTTCCGAATCGTTAAAGAAAAAAGGAATGAAAAGGAGTAATTGGAACCCTGAGCCCAAAGGGGTAATGTAAAAAAAAACCCAACAACCCAACCACAGAGTGGATGAGAGCCCCTTAACTTGAAGCTGAGCCTCAAAATCCCTCTGGGAATTATTTTCTTGTCCGAAATCCAGAGGGGTTCATGATTCATAGCCCGATCCTGCACTGCAACAGCAGCTGCAGCGGATAGGAGGCATATTCAGGTGTTAAATCCTCTCTCTGTCCTCCACTGCCGGGCTTAAGCTGGGAACGGAGCAGTGGGAGGAGAGCCAGGAATGAGTGAAACATCTCGAGATGGAGCTGATCACGGGCCAGACCTCTCAGTTCCCGCTCGGGCAGTGCTCCCACCAACGCGAGAACTTTGCCTTGCCAGCTCCCGTGATATTTTTTTTTCTGGATGTGGAGGATAGGTGGTGTTTGTCCAAAAAACCCTGGCCCTAGGAGACATGGGATCTCCTGAGAGCCTCTGTTCCCGGGAGAGGTGGAGATGAAAATAAATCAGGACATTTCCACCTCTTGGAATAGGTGAGAAAAGCTGGAATAAGTGCCTTCTATGAGTGAAGAACATAGGAGACAACTTTTATTGTATTCAAAATCTCGTCGCTTTAAGGCTGATCTCATTATCCATGGAGATGAGTCATGGGTTTTTGAATTTGTGTGGGTAGCAATATAAAAATTTCCTCTGAGTAAGGAGAGCGGGGTTTGGCGAGTGGGCAGTTGGTACTTTCTCCTATCCTCCCACAACGAGACAGTGTCGCTTCGAAAGGTGATGGAGTGAATCATTTCTTCTTTTAATGGCAGTTCTGGCTGAGCTGTGTGTGCATAGCCAGTCCCCACTTAATTATTGTTAAAAACCCATTTAATATTGCCCTTCAAATATTATCTCTATTTGCAAAGAGCTTTTCAGCAAGAGAGGAGTTTGCAGGCTGGGGGCGGGGGCTCTTTGTCACCTTCCCCCTTGGCCAGGAGCATCCCCTCCCGGTGCGTGTGGTTAATTCAGTGGTTGCTGGGGAGAGATATAAGACTATACCACGGTAATTAATCAAAACTCATGGCTAGGTAGGCACTCAATCGGCACTCGCTGTGCCTCGGGCTCGTTTCACTGTCACTTGATAATGCACCTCTTATCCTGTGAAATACAAACTTGGGTGGAGCTTCCCTTTTCACCCCTTTGATTGTTCATCTGGAATCCCAAGGGACTGGAAATGAAATACGTTGGCTTAAGCGATGTTCGCCAGATCAGTAACTGGATCCTGGGAGGATCCCCCGGGGCGGTTTTCCACCAGGTGGGAAGAAGGATGTGTCTCGCTGCTGCACTGACCCCTGCTAAGGCAAGCACATGCTTGAGTCACTTACTTATTTTTATTTGTGTGATTTAGCACAATAAATCACACTCGTTTTTCCCAGGCTGCCCCATGCAGCAGTCGGGTTCCTGTCCCGTTTTAAAGCATGGTGCTGAGCTCTACATCACCCTGCACTGCCCGGGGACCCATTTTACCCGTCAGTAGACATGTGCACCTGCAGAACTCACCCCTGGCAGGTGAAGGGTGCACCTCCTGCCTTGCCCTTTGCAAAGGGGGAAGGACTTCTCCATTGAGAAGAAAACAGATTCTACTCAGCTTCTTGGAAATAAAATTTCCATTGAGAAATGGAAACATTAAAGCAGGTAATTTATTCCTTGAAGAAATCAATATATTGGGTTAAAATCCAACTGTTGGTGGGAAGGTTTTTATGGTTAAAGATGCCTAGGCCTTATGTTTCCAGCCCAGATTTCTTGAATGAGAACTCAGATTAATCACTTCCACCTTATCATCACAGGTGTTATTTATATTTCTGTCTGGTCCAGGTAGATGGAGACCCACCATTTTAGGCTGCATCTGGCAAAACAGACAACATGTCTAGAAATAATCCCTAAAAATCATGAAACTTCTTCCTTCCAGTACACAGAAGTCATCTGCTTTTGGCTATTTATCAGATTAGCTGTTCTGGAATAATTATTTTGTTAGGAACATTTGCATTCCAGAATAAGAGTGGCTTTTTTCCCCTTTACCTTAACACAACTTGGAAGGTTAATTTCTCCATATCCAGCGTTAGGCAACTTCTCACCAAGATGGTTACAGACCGTCATACATAATAATATTTCCTTCTCGTGCTGGATCTTACGCTCCAGGGTTTCCAGGTCTTTGACAGTTCACAGCACCTTCAGTGAGGCGATTAAGTGTTGTTTCATCCCCTTCATATAGACAGGCAGGAACTGGTGAAGCAGCGCAGGGTCTTGCTACAAAAGAACCCGAAATCATCACATCTGACTGGTTCTGACCACCGTGCTGGGCTCCATCCCCTTGCACACACCAGTGGGCTCCTGCAGATGTGTCCGTGGTCCATTCGGGGTCTAAGGGCAGGGGGGTCAGCGGAGAGCAGTGATTTCTCCACCCCTCCCGAGCACCTACGTGCTTTGGCGGGGTAATCTCTTGTGCACGATGCCACATGCAAATATGTGCACATAAACAGACGGAGGAGGTTGCTTGATCTGCCTGGCCTAATTGAAAGCATAGAGGTCTGTTGTGGTGCCTGTTGCTATAAACACACTGGCAATTTGCACAAGTATGTGACATTGTAAAAGTTCCTGAAAGATTTTATCTGGTTGGTTTTGGCTGAAAGCCCTTTATTCACATAGAAATGCCAGGTAGAAAGACAATGAATGTGCATCCATGTGTATATTTTCAACTTCCTAAAGGCCATCAAATTGGAAAGGGAGTGGGTTTACTTTACTCAAACATCTCCTGAGTTGAAGACAAGGTAACCCAGGAAAAGCTTTTCCTTTAAAAAAAAAAAAAAAAAAATTTTGCTTCTCAGTGTTACTCCCTGCACAGATTGTCTGGGCAATCTTTAACAATCTCTTCCACCACTGAATTATTTTGATTTTAAAATATTATTTCATAACAAATCTTAAGCTGTCAAAACTAAAGCATTGTACAAAACAGCTTCAAGGTTACATAAACAGAGTAACTGGGAAACAATTTGGTAATGCGCATTCATCTCAAGAGTAGAAGACGTTTATTTTTAAAAGAAATTTTCCACCTGAATACTGGCCCTCTTTGTTTTGGGAAATGTTGATTTAATGGGATCGAAATACTCTGTGTAAGGAGAAGGAGGGAGAATGGCAGAAGACAAACTGGACAGAGGAGGGGAGAAGAGGAGCTGGGGCAGCAATTGCCAAAAAGAATATTTGATGAGTTTTTTGATGAGAAGCAACTGGGGATGGGTGGGAGCTGGGAAGGACAAGTGGTATAAATTAGGGCATGTTTGTGTTAATGGGGGAAATAAGTGGGAAAAAAAAATCAGGGAGAGGAGCTTAGTGTGAGCCTGAGAGCAGCTGATGGTAAAGGGAAGGGGAGGAACTGCTGGTGTAGGGCAAACTGGGGGAGATGGGATCTGGAGAAAGGAAAAAGAGAGGAAATGTGAGATGTTCTGGGATTTTGTGCTGTAGCAGGGAACAGAATAGTACAGTGCAAAGGGGTCCTTTGGAGACAACAGATGGAGGAGCGACAAGGAAGAGGGGATATATCTGCAGTGGTAAGGGGACCCACTGCTTCTGTCCTGACAGGGAATTAGGACACAGCACCTCTGAAAAAAGAGAAGGATCCAGGGTATCCCTACAGGTGGGGGTGGGAAGGAGAGAGTAATGAGGCTGGCTGTGACCCACTTGCTTGGAGGAGCTCCTGAGGCTTCCAGAGATGGAAAGAGATGGGTGGAAATCGCAAATAGGGTATAAGATGGAGGAGGTTGGACTGGAAAGGGTTTGGGGTGGGAGGGAGAGCTCTGCACTTCAAATTGCCATGGTGGAAGAAGAGGGCTGGACTGGAGATGCTGAGAGGAGCAGGCAGCAGTGACTGGGAGAAGATGGAGCCTGTGGTGGGGACAAGGTGGGAAAGAAGAAAGAGCGGGATAAGAAGGATGTTATGATGCAGAAGAGGGGTGTGATGGGACACAGCTGGTAAGATGACATCTGTCAAAATTCTCCCTCCTCAAGGGCCCTCTGTGATAGCCTTCCCTCCCTGGAGCAGGAAATCTTACTGCACCAGGGCAACGTGCCACAACAAGCTGCCTCTCACCCCAAACGTGCGTGTTATACTGTTAACGTGAATAGGAGCAACAAATGGAGGTGCCTGTCACAGTGCCCCTTCTGAGCTGAAGCTCCAGCTGCTTTCTTTCCTCCTCTTTCTTGTCTTCATTATTTTTCTGGATATCTTTCCCCAGCTGCAAATCTCTCTGAACCACTGAGTTCATTAAATTAATATCAGTGCAGCTTCCTAGATGCTTACAAGAGATGTGTGTTTATATTGACCCTAATTCACCAAAACACTTAAGCACATGTCTGACTTTCAGCAACTGAACGGGCCAACAGGACTACTGTGTAATTAAAGCTAAACATAACTTAGTGTCTAGTTTATGGAGGGTCTACTCAACTAATTAGTTAAATCTTCCACGCGAAGTCACTAGGATCCTTAATAAAGCAATGCTCTACAAACAGCTGTTGTGTGACTCTGCCCAGGTCACATTATCTTGTTTGCAGTGTAGATGCCTGAAATATCTGACTTTTTTTTTCTTTGTGTGTGTGTGTCTAGCATTTAATTCATCATGAGAAACTCTCCCTCCTTCCCCAGTAAGATACACTAAAGCCACCAAACATTAATTGATTTAAATACACATGGTACCTACCAGGTAGATGTGGTAAATCACGGTTGTCAGGTAATTAAATGCAACCCATAAATCACATTGGAGCATGTGAACCAAGCATTCAGTGTCTATGTTTTTAATTGATGTTGTAAAACAATATTTCAGGCTTAGACTGAGTGTACGAGGCGGATAACGTATCAAATTATGGCTAATAAAATATCAGCAGTGGATGTAACACTAATAACCAGTAGCCACTGCAATCCTAAATACCCAAGTTGCACCCCAACAGGTGGCCCGCTTTGAAACGCGGCATGCAATGTTATTGCAGGGGGATTAAGAATGGTCATTAGACTCTCATTGCTCTTGTAACGCTGGATTAATTAACCAGCAAGCAGAATTATCTGCCCCCGGATCCATCACCTGCTAAATTGTACTAGCAGGTCATGAAAGATTAGACTTGGGGGGGGGGGGGGGGTGCTGATTGTGCCTTTCCTCGCGGCTTCGAGGCCGGTGTTGGTTGTGGGCTCCCCCCTGGTTTTGTTTGCAGTGGTGGGAGGGGCAGCCTGTTAGTAAAAAAGTGATTTACAAGACGTAAGGAAAGGGTCAGATTTTAAAGCAATATTAAGGAGCGTGATGCTGTGTTCAAACAGGGCGAATTCTGGTGCTTTGGCAAATCCCTTTTATTTTCCTACTGGTCTTGGATGGGCAGTTGCCAATGGCTCAGAGCAACGTTTCTGTTGGGGTGACCAACCTAGTTGATACGGGGCGTTGGTGATACTTGCGGTTTTGGATGTAATGAGCCAGACGAAGCCCTCGCCGGGCCAGACCGTGCCCAGGATGCCGAGGGTGAAAGTCCAGCGTTGAGTGGCACATCCCAAATCCTGCAAAGCCCTCTGTGGGGATCTGCCCAGGTTACCGTAGATCTGCTGTGCAGAGGGACTTTGGGGTGGATTAATGAGCAGAAAACCTTTTCTTAGCCACGTGGGAAGTTGCTGGGGCAAACAGCCCACGACCATTTATGCTCTAGACATCCCACTTGGTACAGGAAGGCTGAGAGTCTGGGATAATCGAAATATGTCGCATTTGAGAACTATTGAGCAAATTAACTGGGGGGAAAAAAAAAAACCACCCACAACAAAATGTTCTTTTTTAAAAAAATAATGCTCAATGTTAACAGCCCTTTTTGTTTTTCACCAAAAGATCCCTTTTCCAAGCAGAAATCATTGATAAATCAGTGCTTTGCTGATAAAGCCACTAGCTCTAACTTTTTTAAAGCCATTGAAATAGAAAAAGCCTCAGTTTTTCAAAAAGGATGAATCTGAGCACTTCAAAATGCTCAACTTTCATATTATGATTTTTTTTTTTCCCACAAAAGGAAAAAAACTTCAAGTCTAAGCCAGTTCCTCGTTTCCTTCTGTCCACCTCCAAACTCTCCCATGCTTTAAAAAACTGTCCTCTTCCCACGGAGCATTTCAATTCCATCAGGCCAGCATTTCCCAAAATAAAATGAGCATTTCTAGGGGTTGCTAAGCTGGTCTCCTATTTAAATTTGTATCTAATTGGTCTTCTCATCTCTTCTCTCCTCTTCTCTCAGTCATTTAATTATTAAAAGTATCCAGATAGTCTTTATAACCCTTTTACATACAAATTATCTGTAATTTATTAAGGATTAAGGCTTATCTAAAAAACATTGCTTTAGTCACATATCCATTACACCACAGTGAATTTGTCTTGAAAGTGCTTTTTGGCTCGCAGAGCTCCCCGTGGGAGGAAGTTTAAGTTCAGACCAAATTTATCGTGTCCTAAATGCATGGTTGGAAGGAGCCAATGTCGTCACTCCAGATTTCTTGCAGATCTTTGCAATTTAACAGGGCTTAAAGTCCATCATTAAAAAGACCCGGGAATTCTTTGTGCAAGTGAAATCCTGTCCTGATGATTCTAGCCAAATTTTAGTCAGTGGCTCGGGAGCTGGTTTTGAGTGCGATGCGGGTCCTTTTGGGTCAGGAGGGATGTTATGCTGTACTAAATTGTAGGGGACTGGCGTGGAAGGGATGTGGAGCTGAGCATCAGCTCCTGGCCCAAAGGCAGAATTAGAGCCGTTCCTGGCAGAGATGTGTCTAGGATGGTTCTCGGGAGCCAAGATGGAAACTCCCTGCCCTCCCAAAGAGCACCGAGGGATAAACTGCCCTTTTAACCCACTCCCAGGGCACAGACTCTGGGCTCTTCTCCTAATTCCTGGCTCTGAAAGTCTCCTGTTTCCTCCCTTAGAGGGATTTAGCCATGCTGTCCTGCTCCACGCCACTCTTCCACTTCTTCCTTTTAAATAGCAGAGCTGGGACGTTTGTTTTCACCCTTGGTCTTCAGAGCTGCTCCACCGGTCCTCCTGCCCAGGAGGTGAAGGGGAACAAATAGGCATTGTGTGGTTTCTAGATGACTGTCAAAGCCCCATGGGATAAATATTATTTGGCTGAAAGGGAAAATGACTCTAAAAAAAAAAAAAAAAAAGGCAAATAAATATTTTCTCCCTCCTCTGCTACACCTTTGTTTCATTTCTTGATGTGTTGGTTAGTACAAAGCCTGGTGCTTACTTACTGCTTGTCTTGCCAAGGGGACTTGAACCAGTTTCCTCTTCCCTTGAATTTTTTATTTGCTAATTCTTTTAGTATCCTTGGGTGAGGAGAAGGTGAACAATCTTCTGGCTTTCAACGTGCTCAGGGGGGAGGCTGGCCAAGACCATCTTATGTTTGAATGGAGCTTTTCTCTTGGGTTCACTGCCCACCTTGATTTACGATGCTGGAGCTGGATGCTGTAATTAGGATGCGTCAGCTGAGACTCGGTAGGTGCAGAGAATATAGGGCTTGGAGAAATAAGTTTCAGGTTCTTGCCTGGATTCCTGCTGCTCCCTCTGCTATTCCAGACACATTTTCTATTTCTTTTTCTTTTTCATGGGCACAAAGGACTGGAAAATAATTGTGAGCAATAGCTGCCTTTCTCCTTTCAGCGGTTTGCAACCTCTCTTCTTCTTGCATATGCGAAGGCTGTCCGCTCCGTACGTGCTCGCCCTCTGAAGAGAGGTTTGCTTGTCTGAGTTGGTGTTTTTTCAGTGCTTGGCACAAGAGGGTCTGTGAGTAAGGCTTTATGGGTTCCACAATAAACATAATAAATAATAGTACTGCTAATGCTCCTGTAACCCCAGGAAGCAGGGCGTGAAGAAAAACCCTTTCTGCCATGAGCTGAGCAACGTTAGCACGAGTGCTGGTAGCACTGCTGCTGAAATGTAGGTAATTTTGTGGCAGAAATGTCATGCTGGGGACCTCTACTCTCATTTGTATTCTCCTCTATTTTCCTGCTCTTTTCCCTTCCCTTTTTCTTGTTTGCTCCGTGTCCCCTGCCAGCAGAGCAACAAAATAAATCAGACAGTCTCAGTGGCTTTCCCCCTCTCCTTAGCAAGCAGAAGGGATGCTTAAACCTCAAAGGCAGCAGGAGCAGGCGGGAGTTGGGGTGTCACATGTCACCCCCCTTAACAGTTAGCAACCCTTGAAATGCTCAACAGCAGGTTGGCAATAACCTCCCGTGCAAATCCTCAGGATGTTTTCAATATTGCAACAGAGACTTTGGTCCCTTGAGCCAAAGGGTCGGGCATGACTCGTCCCCCGTACGTGTGTCACACCTTGCCTGTGCTTTCCAACCTGAAACTGCTATGGGGCTGGATGAAATAGCTCACAGAGCTTAATTGTTCTTCCGTAGTGCTAAGTAATTTACACCTCAGGGCTTAATTGTTCCTTTGCACTGATTCCCCAGTTGCACTCCAGGGCTTCCTGCGGATTTTGTGGGCACCGCTCGTGGAAAGAGAGGACCGGGGACAAATAGGGCAGGAGTGAGTGACGTGCCCATGGCTGGCTTCCCCCCTCTCCCTTCCCACTTTCCAAGCCCTTCTCTCTCCCAGCACACATGTTGAGACAGTTCACAATGATCTAGGTGAGAAGCTGGCAGAGCAGAAGCTTAAATCTCAATTACCTTCCTTCTTGTCCGTTTGCACAGGATCCTTATCTCCCTCCGTGTAACTCTGTATTTAATTATACGCAATGATAATCCTTCACACACTAAGCGCATTATTAAGCAATTCCTAAGATAAGTAGTTTTCTGGATCCCCAATTATGATTAGATATTGGCAATCAAGCTGTCTTCCACTCTCCCTCCTGGGGCTAGCCTGCCAAAAACAGTCTTGTTTGGGTAGGTGAGACACGAGACCCGTGTGGGAAGGCAGAATTTACACAAGAGACTGTTCGTGTGTAAAAGAGATACATGGCCATGCAGGCCTCCATGAAGCTGGTTCACATGTTGACTTGGGGGTTGCTTTGCTGTCCCAGCAGACAGGCTGGCCAGACGCACCAGTGTGTTACATCTCCTAATCCATTGCTTGAGTCATGGCGGGCACAAAGCTGCCGCGGCTCTTGGGCTTTGCAGTTTCCTTTTCGATCTCTTTTTGCAGCCATCCCCCAGCAGGCTGGGTTTGTTACAGCTTCAAGGTCTGAATCTGAGTGAAAATGAGCATCTTCCATTTCTTCCTGTAGTTCATGTTCCCAGGTTCTCTGACCATTTCTATTGAGCTCCTCTGCTCCCTCCCCAGTATATCTGCTCGCTTCCCACCGTACCACTGCTGGGAAGATGAACCGAAGACTTTGCAACTCGGTAAAGGCTTTCACAGCCCACTATGCTTTAGTTTAGCTTGGTGGGTTATTCCTTGCCTTCCTACTTTATCCCTCCCAAATACTGGCACAGTTTGCAGAGCAGGGATGGCGGCCAGCAGAGTGTGATCAGGCTGGCTCGTGGAGCTCCCCGATATCCAGCAAGGGGTTGTGATCAGGCTCCATAGTCAGCAGCATCTCTTGCAGAAGAGATTTCCCTCTTTTGCTCACTCGTGCTGCAGAATTTCTGGTGCCATCTCAGGTTGTTTTGTTGTGGTCCCCTTGTCTGAGCAGTCCCCGACCCTGCACACGTGAGACCCGCTGCGCTGGCAGCCCGTGGGGGCACGGCCACATGACATATCATCACTGCACTACAATGGGCAAGGGATTATGGAGATTCCTCCTAATTCTGTACAGGAAAATGCTGTTTGTAAGTGTAATTGAGAGGATGGCTTGAGAGTCGATGACTCTAAGCTTATGTTGTAGATGGATCGTGTTTCACCTCTTTCAAAGCATTAAAGAGCTTACCAGAAAAACAAATGTCATTGCTCAATCTGCAGAGTGTCTATAATGCAACCTGCTGTCTCAGTTTCTTCCCTCCGAGGTACAGTGGAAACAGATTTATTTCACTTTTCACACTCTCTGAAGGTTACTGTTGTCCCCTCCTTCACTGTTGATGCATATATGTGTATTTGTGTACGTGTGTAAAGCGATAGCCTGCGACTTGCCTGTGTACTTGCTCAGGGTGCTTTCATCCGCTCTCCAAGTATTCCTGGTGAAAGAAATATTTAGTTATAGTCATTCGTAGGAAATCTTTAATCTTAACTTCGCGATAGATGCACTCCTATGAATTGCACAAGGACAGATTCTCCAGCAATGTAAAGGAACAGATGCTCAGTGCAGCTGAACATCAGTCTGTAGAGAGTGTTTTTTTCCCCACCTCGATATTCAATCATTATTAGCCGAATCCTGACTATTTGACTTTAACATGCAAATATGTGGGAGCAGCTTAGATATACCCCAACCTATAGTCTTCTGCCCTAAATAGATAAGAATTGTCAGACCTCACATCTGGTTGTGGGGCTGTCAAACCTGTAGAGACCTACATAAAAGACTTGAGATGTTTGCAGCTTCCAAGCATTAAACAGGGGTTCAGGGTCAGGAACCCCTAGAACTTGATGCTGAATTTGCTGCTTCAAGACCATTTGCAAACTTTAGAGGTGAAGACATCTCTAGCAAAGAGTAGTAACAGCCAAGCGCTCCCTGGAAAGGCATTTTTTTTCTCTTCTGAGCACAAATTTGAAAGTGGAAGAGCCTTAGTCTGACAGTGTATTTATCTTGCAGTCAAGGCCAGATCCCGCCACACATCTGAGCTCGTAGGTTCCCCTCCTGCACACACTGCATCTCCATCCAGGGCGAGCTTTGCACACCCAGTGCAACGTGCAAGCTCCGTGCCCCAGCACCGCCCTCCCTGCTCGGTGCCCTCGCAGAGCTCCATCATTACCTCCCTTAATGAAAGAGCAGTTTGCTGGCATGCAAATCATCAGGCTAAGCACCCCACTTCCCTTCAGGAGGAATAACAATTGTGAAACAGCACGGAAGGTGAGCAGATAGCAAGCAAAGAGCTTCGCTAATGCTCCCCGGTGTGCCAACAATAATACGTTTTCTGCAGTAATACCTCGCATTTTGCTAGCACATTTTGTCGTGCCTCTCACGGGGTTCTGCAAACGTTAATTAATTACAGCCTCATTACGTCTCTGTTAGATCCATTTATTTATGAAGAACTTTCCATCCCCAAGCGCTCTGGAATCTGTTAATCACCTAAAGGCAAACAGCATGCCCAGAGAGACGAGATCTGCTGCAAAAACGCTGGGGATAAACACAAAGAGGCTCTTGTGAGCGAGGCTCCGGGTTGCGATTTCAATCGGGATTTGATGCCTGCTTCTGCCACACGTTTCTGCAAACCAGGTTGCTTGAATCTGGCCGTGGTGTAAGCAGGCATGGTTTTTTGGAGGTAGGTGTGGAGGATGAAGATGCTCTGTCCCATCTGTTGTCCGAGGTGCTGCGGCGTGCACTCCTGATTGGCTTTGGCACAAATTAAAACAGATTCATTTAAACCACGGCCAGGAGAGTAACGGCCTGGGCATCTGCCTCTGGCTTAGTCCTGGCGTGATGGTTGGTGTAAAAACATCCCTCTTCTCTCTCCATCTCTCACTTTCCTATTTGCACTGCAAGATCTTTGGGACGGGAAGGGGGCCATTTCTTACTTGGTGCTTGTACAACATTTGAAAATAGGTTTGGTTTTGTTTCTCGGCGGTGCCATTTGCAGCTTTGACCACTGGAGTTGGGGAATAACAGAGCAAGAATTTTTGGTTGATGGTGAGCAGCAAGCCAGGCAGAAATAACAGCAGGATTTCTGGGTTGACTTTATGCCCTCGTTGTGGGAGTTTTAATACCTATGCAGCAGGCAGGAGCAGGGTTTGGCGAGCTACATGGTGTAACTGCAATTCCAGCTACAAAATACTCCCTGACTCTCAGTCTGGGCATCGCTCCTGACTCTGGGAACATGTTTAGTACCCTCTGCTTAACCACAGTAATCAGGTTTTGCTGGGAGGTGGCCAATCTCATATTGCCCTGAGACTGTTGCTGCCCACTGCCCAAGAGATTGAATCATTAGCTGGCCAAATTTCCCTGCTCCAGGCTCTAAGTCAGTCCCTGGAGAGAAGAGCGAGCTGGGAGATGCTGGAATAAAGCCAGCTTCACACCTAGAAGTGGGTTTCCAGCTGGGGCGGGATGGTGCTGAGGGCTGCCCCGAGGACTCGGCAGCACTGAGGGTCCAGCCGTGCCCATCACCCCCTCTCACCTCCAGCCACGGTTCTCCTCCAGCACTGACAGGTCTCCTCAGCTGAATGAAAACATGCTAAGAGGCACCAGGCAGGAGCAATTAGCTCCCATGAAACTTTCCACCGTTAGGAACAATGGCTGGCTTAGTTCTCATCTGATTGAATTAATGATATTTTAATAAGTGACGGTTTTTTCCTTTTAAATTTTCTCATTTGGAAGGAATTGCTCGTCATAAATTACACTTATAAAAATTAGGCCGGTGTTTTGTATTGTTTACAACAAGCACTTCAGGGTTATGGATGTTACTCATTGATTTATAATGTTTAACTCTTCTCCCCCCTCCCTGTTCAAGCTCTCCATAAATCAAGCAGAGATGTCAACCCTGTGTCAACATTTCACTCAGCCCGCAAGTTGCGGGCAAGTTGGGACAACAGATCTTATGGAGAAGGTTGACTCTTCTCCTTCACTGTCTTTCCCATTTTGATGAAACAATAAGAAGGTGAGGCTGGCACTTGTCAGTTATTTCTGAGTCACATTTCATTAGGCCTCTTTCAAACACTCTGGAGAACAATGTTGGAGGCAAGCGATCCAAACAACTCATGTTCCCGCTTGTGCACTTGTGGGTTAGGGCAGCAGCTGCCGTGGAATTACACTGGGAGGCTCAGCAGGTGTCTGATGGTCCTGGACCGGATCCGGATGATGTCAGGCAGGTCTCATTCTGGCAGGCTCCTCTTCCCCCCCAACCCCAGCGAGCTCCTGGGGTCATCATTTCCAAAGCCTGAAGAGGTGGTTGGGTTATTTTAAAGGGTTCTCCAAGAGTGATGGGACTTACAGAAGTGTCCAAAGCCAGTTGGGTGCAGCTGGGTAGAGTTGCTGGGGATCTGTGGGTGATCCAGGGTTGATGCTTGGCTGAACTCCAAAAGAAGGAGGATTTAAGGGATTTTGGTGAGTGACATTGCGCAAGTCTGCAGTGTAAGGGGCTGAGATTTCAGTGAAATTAATGGGAATTAGGGACTGAAGGACCTCCAAGAGCATTTGTCAGGAGTTTGCTTAGTCATAGGATAAATCAGTCCCTTTGGAAAACTGGGAAGAAAAGCTTCCTTTCACCAAAGATTTTACTAAGAAACACCATAGATCTGGCAAAGAATATCCAAAGATGTAGGTGGATTGTAAAGCTCCATGGATCAGGTCAAAACTGAGCATTTTTGGCCCTTTCCTCAGGTCAAATTTCAGGGAGCTGCTGCGCCCTCAGCATTGCTCTGCCATTGCGAGGATGCCCATTGCCTGACCTCCAGCAGCCACAAGACTGGTGATGGTGCCCCACGAAATCCATCCTACAGGGCTGACGATACATGTTTCTGGAAATGAGGTTTTGGATCTCGCTCGGGTTGAACTTAAAAGTGGTGAAGTAAACCAGCAGGGATGGTAGTCCTTTCTCCCGCCCGTCTGCTCGGTACCTACATCATCAGCAGGCGCCTTAGGAGGAACCAGGCTCCACGTTAAAACCAAAGTGCCTGGTAGATGCAGGTATGTGCGTGTGGGGCTATCTCGTATAATTCCTGCCTACACCATGCCTACACTAGGCGGTCTTATCAGCCTGCCACTTTCCTAAGCAATAGGGCTCGCCCAGTTGTAATAACAAAAGTAAATAAATACATTTTAATGATCCAATGCTGGTAATTAACAATGCTGAAAAACAGATGTCTCCCTGAAGAGCTCATAAGGCAGCCGATTGCATAAGCTGGCCCATTATGTGGATATGAGTTGATTATTAAAAGAAAACATTTAGCAAATGCAGAACAGGATATTCATCTGCTATTACATAATGGTAATAAGCAATTGAATTTAAGTAGCGATACAGTCTTCCAGCCCTTACCAAATGCCGAGTGAAGTGTATTTATGGCCTCCGATGTGAAATAGTCCTCCTTGTTTTTCCAAGACGAGGAGAGATCTTTCAAGAGATAATAAATAAAATAGACTCTAGTTGCTATAACATGAAGCAAGATGAGTCCTCCGGATTAGTTTGGATTAGTCTGTTGCTAGTGGCATGGAGGTTTGGCACTCGGCCATTTATTCACCTAGAATACGTACAGCTAATTGGAAAAGCACCTGCGATGAGATGTAGCTCACCACCTGCACTTTGCTGAAATAAAATAAGCCTACATAATTGACTACATTACCTATTAATGTTATGAAATCACCCCCAGGCATTTTTATTATTATTATTATTATCATCTCCTCCCGCCCCCCCCCCCCCCCCCCCTTCCCCAAGCTTTTATGAATCAAACTTTTGTCTTGCTTTTGCCTTGGAAGCCCCAGGATTGTGCCACTGTATCAAGACCAGGACTGTTCCGACTGATTTTCTTCTCCCTGCAGGGGAAACCTAGGAAATTAATACTTCTTGGTCGGCAGAAGAAATAGTTTGACATTTATCTCCTTGTTCTCATGGGACACGGCTTTCTCCCAGTCTCTCCCCTTTCCCCCAAAAGTCCAGTGGGAGCTTTTAGACTGCCCTGTGTGGCCGTTGGGATAACCCAGAGCAGCCTCATGATGATTAAAAACCATTCTGGTTGGCCTTTTTGTTGGCCATGGCAAACTGCACAGGGTGGAATTTGCCCAGACATCATTCGCAGAAGATATTTGGGGCTCAGTGTGGTCGGTTGGTTTGGAAACAGAAGGGCTCCCTGCCTTCTAGTGACCACATTTGAAAATACCTTGGTCACGTCATCCCTTGCTGGGAGACCGCGCTATGAATTGGAAAGACTAGGTGCAACAGATGGTGACAGTCAGGTGGCCTCAGGGACTTGCATGCTCAGGGCAGCCCTGCTCCTGGCAGTGGCTGAGGCTTGCTGGGATTAAAAAAACACTCAGATCAAAACCTCTGTTGCTGCATAATTGCTAGGGAAATGAAGACAGCAATAGGAAGACTCGTGGAGAAGAGCCATAGGAAATTCCTCCTGTTTTATCTCCTCCGCCTCCACTCCTCCTGGCAACTTTGCCACAAGCTTGAACCAAGCTCAAATCAAATCACCTCTGTGCGGCTCCAAAAAAACAGATTAAGAGTTTCAAGGCATTTACTTGGCTTTTGCACATCCTGATCGGAGAGGAAAGAAACCCTAAGCTCCCATTGTCAGAGATGCCGTGCCAAAACGTGGGCCTGATTTCCAAATTGAGTGGCAGAACGGGGAGTAAAATTCAGGAGCCAAGTTTGTTCCCAAGTTAGCTGAAGCAGCTTTGCTCCAGCCGCCAAGCCTTCATCCTCAGCATTGACAACTGGAGATGCTGTGGGCTTCCGCTTGAACAAGCAAACCCAGTTGTGCTTTGCCATTTCAGATCACGAGGGGAAAGTGCATAATTATTGTGCCTGGTTTATAATTACTGCTGTTCTGTATCGATAATTACTGACATGACTGCACAAATGCCTGCGTCGCTTTTGGATTAAACGACCCTGCTAAAACTACCGATGTGCCAAAAATAATCAGGGTCAATGGGAGGATCGGTTAAGCCCTTTTAGGCAGTAAAAGAGCAGTAGACAGAGAAGCCTCCTGCCCATGGCAGAGGGTGTGTGGGCAGGGCTGAGGACAGTGAGGTTGGCAAGCGAGGGAGGGTGCAGAGGTTGGGATTTTGGGTTGACAATGTAGCAAACAGGTCTCAGCAGAGACCTGAGCTCTTTCAAGCACTGAGCTTACCGAAGTAGCCTCACTGGGTGCCCGGGCAAGGAAGTCTGAAATTTTTCTTCCCTTGCATTAGAAAAAAAAACAAACCAGTTTTCTGCAACTAAATTACTTATCTCTAAACAGGTCAGCCCTGGACTTTGAACTTGGTTGATGTACTATTCTCCCATGGGATATGATCATGCGGAGTCTCACACGTTGACTCGCTGTTTGGGCCAAAGTAGTAACCTTAGTCTGGATATCTGGGCCTGCGTACGCAAAGTGCTGGGGCTCAGCAAACATTCGAGGTCAGGCTGCCCACCAAAAAACTCCCGTACCAAGGACGAACTTGCAGCAGTCATGAAGCCGGCCCGAGGGCTGGGGGTAAAAGCCAGAGCTGCGCCGGCAGCGAGTTGGGACTCAGGAATCTAGCTGAGCAGCGCATGGAGCCAGCTGTGAGATCTCATTGCCAATCAATCTCCCGGGCTGCACATGCTGCAAAACATCCCTTTTCACTTCCCAGAAGTTTGGTAGCTATTTAGACCCAAAGGTTAAGTTCAGGCCCAGCTTTAAGGGACACAGCTGTGATTTCTCATCGGGGCATCATTTCCACCCCTTTCCTGCACGGGGAATAGCTCCAGTGGGGAAGAGCCTTGGAATCTACCAGTCACCTGGATGAAAGAAATCTTGCCACATAGCCTGAGAGGCCCTAATGGGCGAGGGCCCCTCTGCAGATGAAACACGCTTGGGTGCACTCGCTGGAGGCCTGTATGGGCTTGCTGCTTGCCTCTGTCTTGTTCCTAGTTGCTGCCACGACAGCCGCTGCTTGGCTCCGCGGCTCGGTCCCCTCCGGATGCGGCCGTTTGTGGGAAATGCTCCACTGCTGATGGCGCTTGGAGGCCCCCTTGTCCCTGGGCATGCATATGGCAAACTGCTTCTCGTGTCCCTCTGAGTTTGCATTTTGAGGATTATGCCTAGATAGCCCAGGTAGGGATACCAACAGCAGCCCAAAGGATGTGCCTTGCACAGCTAATTCTGTCTCAAATACTTAGGCAGGACTCATCCAGCAACCCTGAGGCAAGAGCTCTAAACTCAGGATCTGCAAAACATCACACAGGGAACCAGGAGATCCCACTGCTCCCACAGCAAGAGCCTCAGTGTCCTCCACAAGTCCAGCTAAAGCCTCACTTGGTTACAGCACTCAGTTTCTAGCTTCTCTGCTTGTTCAAAAATTTATTATTTTTTTTTTTATTTCCAGGCAAAACAGGAAACAGTTGTTTTGTCTGAGTGTCCTTGTTTTGAATGCCAGTGAAGTGCGTATGGTATGTGTGTGTGTGAGGGGAAATGAGGTGCATCTCTCAAGAACATTGAATCCAAATACAAGTTTCCCACAATCAAAGCCCACAAAAAGTGCAAGTTCTTGCCCAGCAATGAGAAGATCTTGCAGACTTTGTATGTGCCGCAAAGCAGAGCAGAGTGACCCAGCACACGGTCCTCAGCCCAGGTCTGTAGACGACACCGGGTGGTACCTCAAGGTACGACCAGGCAGGTAACCCGAGGAGATCAGGTTTTTGCAGTGTTGAGTTACTAAGGTTTAGCACATTACCAGCGGGAAGGTGGCTTCAGCAAAGATATTTAATCCTGCAGTTTCCCCAGGCTAGAGGTGGATGCACCCGGTGTCTGCGTTGCCACTGACCGATGGTGGCTTGCTAAGCTGCTGTCAGTGGCTCTTGAGCTCTTCCCCACCACTGATGCTGGAGCTTGCTGGCATCTCAGGGCACATCCACAGCTAAAATAAATTCACTTTACTCAGACACACAGAAATACAGCAATTCATACCAGGGAGATCGCAACCAGGCCTCCATGTACCATGGGCAAAATATTCAATAACACAAACCCCTGACATTATTGTGAGAGGTTTTTTTCTTCCCGAGGCTCCCAAGCATTTTCACTCTTATTATTTTAATGGACCTCTGAGAAAAGAGCAGTATCAAAACAGGAGCTCACATTACCAAAGTTATTATCCTGTTGTGTACAATGAGTGATTATTTTATATATATGGATATAGATATGTATAAACTCTTTTTTCTGCAAAGGCAGCAGTTCAATAAATAATTAATGTTTCTTAATCCTGTAGCTATTTCTCTGGCTGTAAAAAATTAATTGGTTTTCCATCATCTGTTTCCCTCTGACCTGGAGGTATCTGGCACAGTGTTCGTGCCCCTGCTTAAACATGCTCCTTATAATCTTTGTCATGCCCATGGTACAGAATCTGGGGGATAAACAAACTAATCAGAGATATTAGAGGCACCTCCAGGAAGATTTAGTCATCGTAACACTTTACGCTTATGCAGCATCCATCCGTCTGGGAATAATTAAGCCTCTCAACCCCTGATGAGGTAAATGCTGTGCTCGCTGGTGTGTAGACTGGTAAACAGAGTCACAGAGAGGTTACACGATTTGCCCCAGACCACACAGTAAGTCAGTGGCACCGGAGAAAAGGGAAAAGTCCCCCATTTTCTCTGTCACTATGTGTCCCCATTGCCTCTGGGATGTGCTAAAAATTCTGCTATGAACGTGAAAGGGGCTGCAGTTCACCCACTGGCTCCAAGGAAGCACTGGGTGAGTATTAAATAGAAAAATCTTGGAAATGCCACATACAGACTCAGGCGAAGGGCAAAGCGGTTCTTAGATTGAAAAAGCTTTTATGCCACCAGCTTACAAATAGTAGCTGAATCGTGAAGGGGGATAAGGCAAAATAACTCAGAGGTCCTAGACGAGCCTGCAGCGAATTAAGGACTTGCTTCTGCTCTGCTGGCTGGTCATGCACCAATGACCTGACCACAACCTGACTCTCCTTCAGTGGGGACACAACTAGGGACACGGGGGCTCAGCCGGGAATGCAGGACCAGACCCCCCCTCCCAGGGGTTGCAGCCCATGGCTGCTTAATTCTCCCACTCTTAGCCTGGGGCCTGCATCACAAGAAGCCTATGGATGCCCTGGTGCTACCAGATTCATCACCAGTGAGAAACACTGACAGGAGGGTAAAATTTATTTAACAATAAGCACATTTAATGTAAATGTTTAGAGAAAAGGGTATTTCACATGAGGAAAAAAGACTTGCTCTCACTGTCTGTCAACTTCTTCCGATGCTCCAGGGCTACCCTGGTCCCAGCCTGCTCCCCAGAGCATCTCTATTCTTCTTTTGTAAATGCTATTGTACTTTTGATCATCTGTATCCTCCAACTTTCACCCTTTTTGCCCCAAACTTTGCAGGTTGGTGAGGGAAATGGGAAGCCCTTAAAACTTCTCAGCATTATGTCTGACAACTCTCAAGTGTTTGCTGCAGGGTGACTTTGAGACAGCATGTTTTCTCCCAGCTTATTTTCCCTCTCAGCTGTGTGCAGATGCTGAGCATCCCATTCACCAGGAGAGCACATGGCATTCATAAATCATCCCCGAGTGCTCCTGCCTTCCTCGCAACAGCAATGCTTTGCCTGAAGCTTCTGCCTTCCCCTTGAGCGCATGGTTGAGGAGAACAGCTTGCAGCAGCAATGAGCTACTGCCCCCATTTAACGGGGAAAACCATGGAACTGCAGAGAGAAATTGTAATAGCCGGTAAGCTGGAAAATGGGACTTTTGCACCTAATAGTTTCCATCCTGGCTGCTTTTCCGTTGCAGAGAGTTATAAGCTTTTGGGGTCTAGTGTCTGCTATGTCTTAGCCACTGGTGGTGGTGGAAATGGCCATCACTGCTGTTGCTTCGCTGGGGTCATGGAGCTGAAAAGTGGCTTGAAAGCTGCTATTTCAGGCTTCTGTGGTCTTGCATTAACTGGTGAACCATTTCACATGGGAGACCGGAGGGGTGAACTTGCTGCCCAGCCTGGGCTGAGGACAGCAGCTCACTTTACTTTCCTGGGGGGGGGGGGGGGGGGGGGAAGATTCAGTGGTGTTTGTGCACAGGTTGTGCCCGAAAGAGTTAACTGATGGGGAAACAAGAGCCAGTTCAGCCTAGGGGAGCTAGCAAGCACAAGCATTTTCCTAATATGAAGCTTTGTTTAATTACGTCTGATGAAGGCTTCAGTGGGAGCCATCACTGCCATTGCATTTTCTGGAGAAAATTCCTTCCCTTTGATTCGTAATCTGCTACCATTCCTACCAGCCAGTCTTGTACAAACAGCCCTACAGGCTGTAAAATCAAATGGAAAATGTGGGCTCACACAGCACAGCTACAGTCTGAGCTGAGAGGGCGTGACGGGGGCGGCCGGGAGGTTACGAGGTAAAGATTCATGCTCCAAACTATCTCCGCACATGTCTGAACCAAACTCTTGCAGATGTCTAGAGATCAGTTCCTGAAGCCCAGCACCCTTGAGAGGCTTGACACAAATTCAGCTGGATGGTCCCAGTGTCCCCCAGCCCTTGGGAATCACAGGGCAACGCAGCCCCGGCACCAGGCGTTGAAGATGCTTCGAGTCGCCCCGTGTACCAAACCCACATCAGCCTCATCCCTAAAGCAGAGTTTTACCTTGAGAGATCACTGTGAAGGTAAATCGGGAGAGGCTGAGGCTGGATCAGAGCACAGATGTGATGGTAGAACCATCTATCGCATAGGATGAATTCAAGCACAGTCCTCACCCTCTGGCAGGGATGTGCTGGGGAGCTGCAGGACCTTTTCCAGCGTGAAGAGGACAATAGCGGTCACATCCCCACGCACCTGGGGTGGGTCACTGTCCCCCCTACAAACACAGCACTTAGCACAGAAGCAGGCATTTGGACCAGTAGGTTATAAGCAAGTTAGTTACTTGGACCACCAGTTTATAGATATTTCTCGGCCAACAGAAGTCAGATGCAATTGAAGTTTTGAAAGCAGAAGTGCACAGATTTATTTTTTTTTCCTAAGGGCATCAACCTCCCCAGATTGCAGGTGACTTTGCAATCCAGCATGCAGTAAATGGTTAATATAGTCACACTGATTTTACAGCAAGAAGCAAATGTAATCATCATTTAGTCCAGCTTCCTGCTAAGATCAGTCCAGCAAGAAAAAAAAAATATTAATTCCTACATTAAGCCAATAGCTTTGGCTTCACTTATAATATCACATTTGAAGAGAAGACTTGTCCAGAAAACTGGCGAAAATACCTTGAGCTACATGAACTTTTGATCCAGTGGTTAATTACTTTGTCTCTTACCACTTACATCTTACTGCTAATCCTGCTTCATTTTGTGTCCTCAAGAGACTCGGATCATGATCCTGCGCCGCGTAACGCACAGAGACAGCAGCATTTCCCGGTAGGAGCCGAGGGATCACAGCATCATTCCCCATGGGAAAACAGGTCTAGGAAACTTCACCAAGACACAGACTTCATAAAATCATCCCGGATATATTTATATATTAAAATGTAGCAGAAATGACATATGCTAGCATAAATAACTGCATTTACTCATTACTCATACTTTGCCTTTGGAATTTTTCTTCTTTTATTGCTGTTCTACAGTAGTAGCAGTAGCAGGTAGAGTAGTAGCAGTAAAACTCCAGAGCATCTGTCTAATTACATCTCAATTTAATTATCACCCTTCTTCATGGCTCCATTCTAATGAGGTCTTCAGGTTGTTACAGTTGATGATGAACTGGCTGTAGAGGTGTTATCTGCTCTTCACCTGAATAAGAGCCATTCAAGGCAGAGACCAGAGAGGGCCCTTGAAAGGGCGCAGCCTTGCTCTTTCTGCCTTGCACACAAAACAATCCGGATTGTGAAATGCCTGTTGGAAAGGCAGATAAAAAAATTAAACAGCCACAGGGCACCCAGGTTGGTGGATGGGTTCCAGAAACATTAGGTCATAGATTAATTTTTATTTTTTTTTCCTCTCTCCCAAAATACACTCCGGCACTTTTCCAGCAATTATCAAAAGTCACTTTTTATAGCAAGGGTGTCTTCTACAGCACAGTTCTCCAGATTCTCTTCCATTGGCTTCATTCTCATCTGATTGCAAAGCTTTTCTTTATTTATTTTACATTAAGGTGGAATAGCTCTAGAGGCAGGAACTCGTATTTTCCTCCAGATCACCCCAGCATAAAACAAAATGAACACCCCTAAGGTCAGTATGTTTCTACCAGAACAAATTGTCCTTCCTGGAAGCTGGGCAGAGACCTTGCTACGTTTGCTTGGATTGTGCTATGGCCTCTGCCACTTGGGACTTGTTTTCTGTTGACAACTTAGAGGCTAAATAGCAAGTGGGCAGGAACCTGCTCCTTCTCGTTTAAATAATTATTCCCTGGAAAAGCACAGACCCGATTAACAGTCATTGCAACAAAATTGTGGAATTCACCCGTGGTGCATTACCACACTGAGCAAAAATGTATTGCAAAGGCAGAGCAACGACATTGCCTTCAGCCCAGATGGTGTTGCTAAAGCGCTGCCCGGCCCAGGAGCCAGTTGTGCTGTGCTTTAGAATGTGCCTCCAATCTGGAAAGGGGGAGAAGTGAAGTGATTCAACAGGGGCCATAGGAATCAGTGGCAGAATTTGGGGGAAACCCACCAATAACAGAATCGGCGATGGTCTCAGACAGCAGAGTCTGCCTTTGGGTAGCACCACAGACTCAGCGATCTTGTCTTGGTGTGTGGGAGCAGCAATCTCATCTTCTGGCTGCTCATAAAGCATCCCATCCCTAATGGGTGCGATGCAAATGGCAGGGTGACCTCATTCATTTCAACTAAGGAATGAAGTTTACAGACCAAACATATCACTGTGTGTCTGTTATTTAGGTCATTTGGTTTCAGACCTTCCTCTAAAGTCAAGTAAAGATTTGGGAGCACAATCAATGTTACTAGTCTTAATCCTATCTCTTACTTCTAGGCATCACTCCTACTGCGTTATCCCACTTTAATGACTGATTAAAAGAAAGAGGAGGGCTGCTCTTATGATATCTACCATTGACATAAGCGGTGCAAGATCGGCAGACCAATTAAGTACACATCTAGCTATAAACATCCACTTTGGTCCCAATATTGACAGTGTTGTGCCCAAATGTTTTCTTAGCAAGTCTAGAAACCAGGAACGGAGAACAACCGTCTGACCTACCTGCCCCCTCAAGGTGAAAAGGCAGGAACAACTCTGTCTAATCCATGTTTTGTCTATCCTGCTCTTGAAAGCCATCAATGAGTCACCTTCCATATTTCTGTAACGACTCTCTTCTGTTTTTTTCATTACATTTAGATGTTTTCTAAAGGCCAGCCTGAACCCCTTTGCTTCAGTTGCACTTCATTCCTTACTCAACCCATTGAGAGTGAACAAAGGCTATTTCACTACCCAATTAAATATTTTTGCATGGGTTTAGTTATTCCTCCCTCTTTGAACCCCCTTTTCTTGACTGAGCAACCCAGTCCTACTCAGTCTTCCTTTAGATGTGATGTTTTCTGGACTGCTCATCAATCCTGCTTCTTATTCTATTGCATAAAACAGATGGATGATTGCCCTCAGTCCACAAACTGAAATTCGTTTAAATCTAAGAGGATAATTGAAGTTTGTTGGATCAATATCAGGCGATGATCTAATATATTGACTGGAGATCTCTATCTGAGTAGTAATGGGTTAGTCATCGATACGTGCATAAATGACAGGGCATCTGTGGCCACATTCAACCTGGACTTACAACATCCACATCCAGGTCATCTACAATTTGGGCTCCCCCTGAGTCTGCGAGCACTTACCCGGCAATGGGGGATGAACTAAACCTGACAAATCCCCACAATTCTCCATGGCTTGAACTGGAGACCTAGTCATGGAACAATTACACACTCATGTCTTCCATCCTGGGAGACTGTCACAGGGGCATGAGCCATAAACCCTGTGTATTCTCCCATGTTTTATATAGGGCTCAGCCTTTTAAAAGCTTTTTTTGTCCCTCCATGCAGCCACCAAAGAAAGAATGCTGTTGCTAAAGATGATCAGGGTAGTTTGAATTACCTCCTCTCTGTCTGATGACTACAAAGAGAGCCTAGGCCCTGGGGTTAAGCAGGGTGGGATGAATCTGGGTACTGGTGAGTGCTGCGGGATTTTGGCATGCTTTCAGAGCCATCAGAAATCTTCCCCAGAAGTCCCTGCTACTTCCATCCTTAGTCCAGGCTGCATTAAATTCATTAAGCACCTTTCCAGAAAAGTTGTGTTGCATGCTTAAAACATCGAATCCAGGAGCTCACAAGCCACAGGGCATCTTCTGCCACCTTAAGTACATGGTGAGACATGGGAATCTGAACACGACCCAAATAGCCTGAGATATATCTTATACTGTGACGTGGATTTAAAAGAAGGAAAAAAAAATATATTAGCACACAAAATATTAAGTCATTCATATTTTCTGCAATTAATTTATCTGTCATCAATAGACTCATAAACTATTTGACTCCATGACAGCTTGGAAAGAGAAGATGCCAACTTTTCCTGCAGGTGTGCATCTGGTTGGGAAGACATCAGCAATTGTACGTGCAGGGAGGGAGGATGATAGGAGGGAGACAGAGGGGTTGTGAAATAAGATGGGAGGGAAAGGGTTGGCAAAAATGCTGGCTATCTGCATTTGTCCTCCTTACGGATGGGAAGAAAGGTTTACAAAGCCCTGGCTTCAAGCAGCGTTCCCAAAAGTGGGCTGAGAGCCCCTTACTGGACAATTTTATTGATCTGGCTTGAGGCAACGAACCCATAAAAAGAGCCCAGGGCATTATAGAAATGGTTCAGCACTTTTCCTGTATTCAGAGTGATACTTAAAATGTGTATTCAGGGCCAAATATCAGGTGCTTACATGCTGGTGTGATCATAAATCCTACTGATTTTACTAGGTTGTAGTTTCCTTCATGGTTTTTGCATATTTGCTCTTCAAGAGCTTCTCCCTTGGCACTCCTGCGGTACCTCCACGCTGAGCCTGTTTAATGGCCATGAACTACAAGTCTTTGGGGCTTGGGAAATTTGGAAAACAACCCGAGACAGATCTGATGTGTAAAGGTCAAGCAGGGTTGGGCAAGAGGGGTGCTATAAAAAACCCAAATAACATCATGAGTGAACTCCCTGTCACCTACCAGGCTGGACACGTATGAAATAATGCCAGGATATGAGCTGTTTTAGCAGATCTCAAGGGTTTTCTGAGCCGGGGTAGTGTGGCTTGGAGGGGATGGGAGATATATGACTAGGGAAGAGACCTGAGCATGGTCAGTGGGCCCTGGTGTTCCCCAGCACCTTCAGGTGAAACCCCTCTGTGGCAGCAGCTAATAAAATGGGAGCCAGCCACAGCTCTACTGCCAGGGCGAGCTCAGCTGGGCAGCTGAGAAAAACTGGTAAACAGCTAGTTGTGTCCCTGCCCTGTGTGAAAACTGCCTGGTGAGGTGATGGAGAAGACCTCTGAGGAGCCAGGGGCTCGAAGGGGAACCCCAGTTTGCAGGGGTGTGGCTCCTTCCCCGCCTCTGTGCTTGCGCTTGCTTGGACTTTGTGTTTTCTAGATCTCAGTAAGCTGAGAGTACTTGGAAAGGTAATTCAGTGGCTCTGTACTGCTTTGTAGGATCTCTTGGGGCAAACATTTTTTGACTTTTTTTCCTTATGTTGAAGTTATTTAATTGATTCTAATAATCAGAAAGTTTCTGGTTCCCACACTGGGTTCATATAGCTTCCTCATCCCTAGTAGGCAAATTGTGGGGTTGTGGCAATTTTGTCTGTCTAGTAATTTTGGCAGCATAAAGTTACAGATAAGCACCTGCTGATTTATTTTCTTCTTTTTTTTTCTTTTTTTTTTTTTTTTTTAATGAAGCTGGTGCTTGGATGAAGCTGATGCCCAGAAGATCAAGATGGTTTTGCATTCAAATGGTAAAATGTTCTCTGCTCACATTGCACAAAAAGGGAAAAATCAAAGCCATTACAGTCACAGAAACAAATAACCCATGTGGAAATGTGGAAAAGTCCTGATTTGAAAGCTCTTTCAAGAAGAAAAGCAGGTAATGAGTCTCAAGAGCTAAGGAAGAACTAGTAGTGAGGAGTAGAGTCCTGGCTTTTTTTTTTTTTTTTTGCCTGCCTTGTAGCAGAAAATGAAGGGGGAAGGTAAAAGCAAGGGACACTATTGTGGTTTGAGTACCAGAATGGGAAGGCAGGAAAAATCTGCAGTAAGAAACAAAGAAATTAAGATTTGGGCTTATTAAATAACAAGGATGCTTCATTTCTGCTGAAGCCCAAGCAAAGCTGAGGATGCTTTGAACTTCAGCCTTTAAAGTGCATCGGTCTACCCAAGGAGCTGGTTCTACCATGACTATATATATTCTGTATTTTATGTATTGCAGACTTGTTGGCCCCCCCATGAAGCTTTAATGTTATGTGTTAAGCAAGTTTATGTCCTTCTGGACCAGAAAAGAGTCTGGGATGCATCCAGCTGGACTCCTGCTGCGTTTGTGCCCCAGCTTTGTCTCTGTTTGTCACCAGGGGTGATGCCATCCCAGCTCCTATCGCAGCATACAGAGACATCCGACCGCCCCGTAATATCCTTCAGGTGAGGGTATTGCAATGCACGACGTCGTGCCAGCGTGCCTGAGCGGTGACCTAGAGCAGCCACCTTTGCAGAGGAGCCCCAGCGATTGCACCGCACGGCCGGCGTGGCCCGGGAACCACAGCCTGGCGATGCAAACAAGGTGTGAGCCTCCACGCCAGCCCTGGTGATACACTCCGTGACTGATAACATGTTTATCACCGACATACCCGCCTCGAAACTCAAGAGACAAACAGCTCCTGGGTTGCAGAGGTTCCAAATCAAACCCCTGGTCGGTGTTGCCTCTTTGTTGTGATTTTTAACTCTTGTCTCCATCCCGCTCATGCAAGGGGCGGGAGGTTAGAGGAGAGGCGCCGCGATGCCCACGGCGGACCTGGAGGTGAATCCTTGATGCTGTGGGCAAAACCCAGGTGGGACACGTGAGTGTTGTTTTCCCACTGACCCCAGAATCCCGCAGCTTTATTCAGTCCACTCAGCTCCAGCGGCGCATCCCACCCCCACAAAGAAATTAAATAAAAATGGGGCGAAAGGGGAAAAGCGAAGAACCAACACTAGGAATTTCGCTCCTCAAATAGGGAAACATCTTGAACGTGCCACTGGCGTGTTGCTGCAGACAGCTTAAGCCGAAAGAAAATTCTTTGGCAGTGACATCAATTCAGCAGTAAGTAATGCATTTTCTAGGGCTGAGATTCAATTTAAGGTCTCTCTAGTGAGTGGAATGATTGAATGGTACTTAAAAACAAAACAAAAAAAGCAACAAAAAAACCCCCAAACCACCAACAAATGAGACTCCTTTTGTTAAGCTCTCGTCAGACCATAATTTAAAAGGTTTTTTTCCCTCCTTTTTTCCACTTGAACTGTGGTTTATGTACTGAAGTCTGCTAGAACTGCCTTGAACTTGGCTTCCTCTAGAAATCACCCCCCACACCACCAAATCTAGAAGCTGACAACAATGCTTTTAGATGCTGCGTGACTCATCCAAGGCTTTGAGGATCTTTAGCCTCTCCACACTCTACCTACAAGCTGGGACCCAGCAGAAACCACAGATTTACTGAGCGCCAGGGAAGGAGAGCAAGAAAAGGACAATTTTGAGCTGTGTATCCTTGAGAAATATGGCACAGAACAATCTTTTTTTTTTTTTCCGAGAAACTGTGCAGCTTTCAGCAGTCAGTGTTTTATAGCCTCCCTAAACCAAAACCTGCCCCCAGACCACTCGTTTTAATAACCCCCAGCAAATCTCTCCTCCAGAAATTGTCACATTTTTTCCCTCTACAATAAAAAAAAAAATAGAAATTGCTGTAATTTTACAGGGAGCTCTCACTGCCTATGAATTTAAAACTAGCCTGGATAATGCTCTGGTGAAAAAGCAATGAAGAATAGTTTTGTACCAGCAAGGGAAAGGCTTAAAAGTTTATTTTCTTGCTGAGTGACTAGTTAGGCAAAACCCATCCCCAAAGGTTTCGCTGCTGGTGATGCAGCTGTAGGGATTGCCAAATACATACTCAACAGAGGACTAGTTTTCTAAAAATAGTCATTAGATTGTTAACTCTGTGTCTCTCTCTTGATCCAAATTAAGTCTGAGGACAGATCTAAAGCTGGTGTGAGGGGAAGGGAGGGTTACACTGAGCTTAGTGCTTTCCACCAGCTCTGCCATTTCCTGCAGACCAGGGCTAAGAGGAAACCTGCAGTGACCAGTGTGTCGACACCACCAGATCTCCATCTTTAAATACGGTGTGGTTTAGGCTAAGGCACTGTTTCACACTGGGAGGAAAATGGGGAGAACTTCAAACTTGGGCTGTTTTGGGGTGAATGCATGTGTATGGTTTTGGTGTTGGGTTTGCAGGGTCTGCTCTGCTCAGCGACATGGGTGACCAGAGTCTGCCTCTGGCTGGCAAAAAAGGGCTTCATCTCATGTGGCTGTTAGAAAATGAGATGTTTAATCAAAGCTGGTTGTCTTGGCTCTGACGTAGAGGAAGAGAGAGGAAGGTCAAGCCCGCAGCTCACCCAAGTACCTACAGACACGTCTCTCTGGCCAGGGTGAGCTCATCCCTGGTGATGCTCACTGGGTTTCTCTCCTCTGTGGGTGTATGCAGGTGGATTGAGATGGTTTTGAAGTGGTCTATGGGTGGATTGAGATCGTTTTGAGGTGGTCTGCAGGTGTTTTGAGAGGGGGTACAGTGGGTGCTGGAAGCTTCCCCCCATCATCTCTGACTACACGGTGCCACCTCTGTTGTCATTGGACTTCTGAGCAGCGCGAGCCCTGGCTACTGAAGGCTCCTGATACTGCAAACACCAGAAAAAATCTGTAATCTGTGTCCGAGCAAGAACAAATGGTTTTGCAGGAAGGTTTTAGGAGGAACTGGTTCAGAGGCGGTGCAGCATCTGCCTTTGGGGAGGGGAGGTGCGAGGCACAGCCGGGATGATCTCTCCCAGACAAGATCCTTCAGGTCCAGGTTGGAGCACTCCGTGGGACAAGATGTAGAAGCAGTTTCCATAGCTGAGCTGCAACCCACTCCCGAGGCGCCTTATCTTCATCTCTAATTGTATCTATTCACATGCAATCAAAAGCTGAGGGGTTTGGGATTAGATCTGCTTTGACATTACCCCGGGCAAAACAGCAGCTGGGCGTAGAGTGTTTGTTTTGGGTGTTTGCACCATGGCAGAGGAAGAAGAGGCTGCGATGTGAAGTGGCTGCAAGGTAAAGCACATCCCAGCTTCACGCTGTGGCTCAGCTTCGCTTGGCAAGTCATCTCTCTTCCTTCCTAGCCTTGCCTTGCTGGCGACTGCTATGAACATAAAACCCAATAAATGGAAATGTCGGGAAAAAACTTTATAATGCTACTGCCAGGATTAGATTAAAATGAGAAACCAACTACCACCAAATAATTCATCTCTCTCCCATGGACCCCATTTTCTTGCCTTGTGCTTCAACAACTTAAATTTTTTGGTTTGTGGAGCAGTTTGGATAAAAAGGGGGTGGGGGGAGAAAAGTTGCGTAAAAAGTAAGTCAAAGGCTCCAACATGTGTTCTTGGCCAGTTGAATTCAAGATGAGGGTTTTAGGCTTCCCGTGGGAGCTCCCTTTCACAGCTCTCCCCTAATCCTCTGGAAATCGCCTGTTCCCTACAGCTGTTGGTTCACCAGATAAACTATTTGTTCAATTATTCTTGGCCGAGATGGCGCGGGCTGCCTCAAAGACTGCCGGCTCCATCCCTCGGCCCACTTCAATCGCCTTCGGAGGAGCCCCAGCCTGTTTGAAGCCCACCGTCCTCCTCACAAGATCGTCTCTGCTCCCGCCCCTGCATCCTTTTTTATCTCGCCGTGACATCCCCGAGCGCGGCCGACTGTGCTCCCGTGCGGCTGGGAGGGCAGCTCCGGTGTCGGAGCGCCTGGGTGAGAAAATAATTACAAATGAAAGAGAGATTAGCAGAAGCTGTTGCGACAAATGCTGCCGAAATGGTTTCTGGAGCGCCGGCGGTCCCTTCTAACGGGAGAAGTCAGCTGCAGCTGCCGTCCCTATGGCGATGCAGAGAAACATGGGTCCCGCTGGGACCCCGGCATGAAAGCCTAAGACCCGACAAACTGCAGCTCGGGGGGACGAGATGACGGACCGAGGCAGCTTCGCATCATACAAATGGACTGGTAATTAACACAATTTTTTTTTTTTATTTTCACATTTGTCTGCCCCCTCTGCCTCCATACCCCAGGCTCAGCTTTTGCAGAAGCGTTCAAACCCACCTAATAAATGGCTCACAGCTGCTGAAAGATGGCTCTTGCCTGGCGCTGGGAATCGCTTTGGGTTCACCTTGCGAGGGGTCCAAGCCTTCGGCCCCTCCAAAACGGGCGTGCAATCCCTAAATGGTTTGTCCTGGCTTCAGGTAAAGCCCCGTTTCAGTTTGCCAAACCTCCCCCCATTTCACCAAAAGGTCAGGGTAAGACATCATGGATATCCAGGCTTTCCAGTCAGTGTGAGGTTCATGGTTGGACTACGTGATCTTCAAGGTCTTTTCTAACCTGGATGATTCTGTGATTCTGTGATATGTCTGTTGCACAGAACATGCAGGAAACCCCTTGGTGAGACCTTAAATAGTTGATTATTCATGGAAGGAGGAGAGATGGCTTTTGGGCGTCATTGCTACTGGGTGAAAGCATCCCGCCCAGACATGGCTTGGCCCAGCCAGGTGGGTATATCTGTTGGAGCCGGGGTGTGAGATGGATGGGCAGCTGCACCACAAGGGGTGGTGTGATGAAATACAGCTCTCCTTGATCCCGCTCTCCCTAATCCATGTGCCGGTGGAAGAACTAACTCAGTCCTCATGTGTAACCCCTGCATCGTGCAGCCATGAGCTGAGCAATGGGTGAGAGCTGTGAAAATCTGCAACACCCAATTGATTGGCATGCTGATTATGGTTTTTTCCCCCCAAAAAAATCAAAGCTCAGGGCTAACTAGTGCCCAGTATTTCTGGGAGAGGGAGGGAAGGGTTATTTGGAGGAGCAAGAAGCACAAGGACAAGAGGGTCTATTATTTATTAGGCTGTTCATCTCCTGGGGTGGTTGACTCAGGGGGTAATTCCACCTCCATGGCCAAGGCCATGGGACCACATAGGGGATAGGAAGGTGATCAGGATGGATACACAATCCCTGGAGATTTAAATGTGGGAAGTGTGCAGACATCCTTGTCTTTTCACAGAATCACAGATTCATCTAGGTTGAAAAGGACCTTGAAGATCATCTAGTCCAACCATTTTCCTGACTATCTAGCCTCACACTAACCAAAGGGAATGACAGGTTGAGTCTTCCTTCACCAGTAATGTTTTAATCACCAGCTTTTACGCTATAAGCAGCATAAAAATATTATCTTTTAGTCTGGAGCTATGGGGAAGCCCTGTGTTGATGACCAAGGCATGGTCAAAGTTTGGTACTTCTATGGGATTAAGAGATGTGTTTCCCTTTTCCTCCAGACTTGAAGTTTTGTCCTGGTGAGAGGCTACACCGGCGACATTGCTGCCAGAAGTGGTACTGGACAAGTGCAAAGGCACTGCAGCATCCCTCTGCTTTGTTTTTTTCCCCCAATATCTGAAGTCAAATGGGATGAGCAGCCTCGCCACGTCTGCACCCTTTTCCCAACCTCCCTCTTATCCACCCAAACTCTCACCCATCCTCCCTGCATCACCCCCAGGTCCCTTCCACCTGCTCCCCACATCTCCCAAGCCCCAGCAATTGCTCTTGAAACAACACGTCAAAACACCATTAGCTCGTCCCCTGTCAGTCTGGCTCCCTTCCCCAGCTGAAGCGGCAAGGACAGGCTGGCGCTGAGGCATCCCGCCTGGTACTTTGAAGCTCCCGCCTGCGCTCGGTGGGGACAGCTGGGCCGTGCCACAATCCCCTCGGCCCTTTGGGCTAAGCTGGGTGTTTTAAAATAGTCCCCCCTCCCCTCCCCTGCCCAACGGTGACAACTGCGCAATTATTTTAGACGCTGTTTACGGACCCGCGGCGTAACCGGAGCCTGCGGACGGCGGGGAGGAATGGGAGGTGGTGGATGAAGGGGGCTGGGGGAGAGGAGGGGCAGTCCTGTGTGGGCTTCACCCTAATTAACAGCCCCCTCGTTTCTCACAGGGGTGGCTAGGGGTGCTGGAAAACTCGTCCATGCGTGCAAAAGCTGCAGCACCCAAGAGAGCTGTGGCTGAAAACAGGCACTTCGCTGCAATCTTTTTTTTTTTTTTTAGGGATGCTTTGAACCCCTTTGCATTTGTTTCAGGGCTCACCAAAAGGCGATGCTACCTCCTCGCTGGAAAAGTGATGCCACCATCTCGGCTGGGACAGCAGGTGGGGATGGAAACGGCCCTGGGTGATGCCTCGCCTTGTGCCTCAGTTTCCCCATTGGTAAAACAGGGATATGATGCTGGGCACAGCCCTAGAGAATGAAGGAAAGGGACGACGTTAGAGCTGGTCTTCCTAAAACCAGTGCCACAGCTCAGCAAGGTATCTTTAGCAGAGAGAGGGCTGTGACAAAATGACACAAGATGCTTCTCGCCGGCAGCGTGGGTTGGCCAACGCACAGCTGGGCTCCACGAGTGGGAAAGCCAACCCTGAAATGCAGATGCAAAACCCGGTCTCCCAGGCCTGCATCCCCAAGCATCCCTTTTTGGAGACACGGGAGCCTTTCTGTGAGCCCTCAGCACCACCTAGTGTTCCCAAATTTTCTTGGGGTTCATTTCTGCACATCCAGGAAACGTCTGGCCACGGTTCGGACACAGCAGCATCCCTCAACCCTCGGCTCTGCATCCATAAGGACCCTCCACACACACACTTGCTGCCTCTCTTCTGCCATTTACCACCATAAATCCCTTGTGCAAGCTCTTGGGTGTGAAGGCGGCTCCCCAAAAACCCAGCACCTGCTTCCCACAGCCCTGCCAAAGCATCCTCCTCCCTGGGCATGGATTTACAGGCTGAAATGTGTCACCGTCCACGGTCGCTTCTGCGGAGCTTGAAGAGCTGCTGGTTTATCGCACACTGGGGCTGTATTTCTACCGCTAAAGGTCAATAAATAGTCAGGTTTTGAATTTGCCTTTGTCCCCCGGCCCAAGGTGTGGGCTTTGATGAAATGTGACTTTTAGGATCGATTGGGGTGCTGAAAATGAGCAGAAATTGTAAATGTTTGCTCAGGAAAGAGTTGGAGCTGGAGTGATGGAGAGGAGGGTAACAGCAGGTAAAAATTATAATGGATGATAAATATGGGGAAGAAGAAAAAGTAAATATCAGTATTAACAATGACACTTCCCAAACCTAATTTAAAAAGCAAAGAGTTCAGTGTTAAGGTATCAAGATGGCAAAATAATTTTCCCTCTGTCTTTTCAGATGGAACTACCCACCACATCTGCTCCTGCATGTCCCTCGCACCCTCACGTCCCCAGTAACTTCACCGTCAGTCGGAGACATTTCTTCCAGCTCCAGGTGTTCAAGATCAACAAATCCCCAAATAAATGTCATTTGTTCTAATATGTGTCATGGGTAGGGACATCAAGGGCGAGCTTAGCTGCGGGGCTGGGGAGGTGACATTCCTCCCTCTGCCACCGAGATGTGCCCTTGCTCCACTCACTGCTGAATGACAGCTTGAGGCAGAGGGAAAAAAAAACAACAAAATCAAACCTCTGGGGAGTTTTTTTTACTGTGTCCTTCCTCTGCCTGCACCAGCTTCCTTTAAAAGGGGTGGGGGGGTAATGGCAATTTTTTTAGCCGAGAAGCGCTGCAGTTGTGCAAACAATGACCGCTGCAGAAGTGACACGGGGCAGCTCCCAGGATTTGAAGATTTCATTCTGCCTGGCTCCCAGGGGGCAATATTAATGGCACAGCCCCGAGGCACCTGCAGGCAGGGCAGGGGCTGCCCACCAGCTGCCTGCACCTCTGCTGCCCGAGCCGTGCGGGTCTCACCCCCTGCCCGCTGCGGGGATGGAGGTGGTTTCATGGAGCAGCTCATCGCCTGCCTGCTTTTTTTTTAATTTGCTCTGCGTCACCTGCAAGTTATTTTTTTACCCTGCTTGCCCCTGTTAAAATTTCCCATGGAGTTTTGCCCACTTTGTGCTCCCTTTTTGGCGCAATTGCTTTAACCTTTAGCCTTCACCACCTCTCCCTGTATCTCCCTTTCACTGTTTCCTTGCTCTCCGCCTTTGCTTTCTCTGACATTTCTTTTATCTGGCTACACAATTTTCTTTTTAATGATCTTCTGTCCCTTATTAACGCTTTTGCCTTGTCCAAGCATGCTGCACTGCTGGCATCCAGCTGGGACTGATGCAGTTTGAATCATATTGTGGCTGATCTCTCCCTGCTTTTATTTAATTCCAGTCTCCTCTCGCCTACTCTCTCTCAGCTGGGGTCTCAGATCTGTTCATGGAGGGGCTGTAATAGAAACCTTTGGGTTTTTTCTTCACTTGTGTCTGCTTTCTTTGCCAAGCTCTGCCCCAAAGTGATCCCTTTTTGGTCCAGCCGTGCACGGATGCTGTTTGCTCTCCGCAGCTGCAGATGTGCCGTATTAGATTTATTCATCTTCTCCTTTTGCCATCTGGCAAACCCCTTCCTAGACGTCTTTGTGAGGGAACAGGGCGTTTGCAGGAATTAGGTCACATTTGGAGCAGAGTTCCACGCGTCCCCCGCCATCTCCGTTGCTAATTCCCAGATTGTGCCTCCCTGGGGCTCTTTTCACTCCCCATCGCACCCTGTGTGGGGACTAAAGCTGCCCACGGTGAGGAGTAAACTGAAGGCAGTTGGGAAGCAGCTGCCTGTTTCTGCCCCTTCCCCTCTTGCAAGTGACTTAGGCATCGCTGCAAATCCAGGTTGAGAGCGACGGGCAAGCGCTAGCTGAGAAGGGAGGATGCTTTGAAGGGATCCTTCCCTGGGTACCAGGAGGGCTGACGGGACAGAGCTGCTTGCTGTTGCATCTGTCAGAGGTGGCTCATTTAAAAATGAGAGGATGTAGGAATGCAACCATTTTCCAGCAGATATATTGCCTGCAGTGGGTGCTACGTTGCACAGCACCCACTCATTTAGGTTTCATATGCACCCGTGCATGGGTGCAGGAGGTGGGGGGGAAGGAAAACAAGGTGTAATTATCTTGGTTGGAAAACACATCCATATCGCAGCGAGGGACTACATAAAGATCTGTGTCTGGCGAGTGTGCCAGGCACCTCTCCAGCTTGCTTTCTAATTTTCCTGCATCTTAAAATCACAGGCAACCTGTGCAGCTCATCTCTCCGGGTGCACGTCCACATCGCAGATGACTCTTTCACCCATACTCTGTGCCAGCAGAAAAAAACGAGGGAACTAATTTCCTGGCTTGGACACTCCATCATTTCCCCCATTTCTCCGAGCAATTAATTCTGAGCTCTATCCCTAGCAAATTTATACATCACTCCCTTCTCTTTCTGCTGCATCCTCCAGCCTGTAGCTAACACTGCATCCTCAGACACTGCGCGTACCAAAGAGCGTATTATCTTCCCAGAGAGCAAACTCCTCTTTTCCTGGTCCCTCCCTGTGGATTTGCATGTCGGTGTGAAGAGACTGGCAGGCTGCTGTTTGCGGTCAGAGGTCCTATGGATATGTTTAGGGGCTGCAATTCCTCAGGGGATAGACAGGGAGAAAATAGACATCAGGAGGTGGAAAATTAAAGATAGGCAGGACAAAAACCCAGCTTTTTGAGCCTTCAGAAATTCCTAAGCACAGGAATTGTGAATTTTTTTCCAGGACTGATTTCATGTGAAGGCAATAAGATTTAGAAGAAGCTGCCAATCAGGACTTGAGTTCTGGCCTTTCTTTGGCTGGGCGTGCAGTGCAGCGTGGTGAGCAGGACTCCCACCTCCAGTGGTAGCCCAGTGCCCGTGGCTGCTGAGATGCCGAACTCTGGACACAGTTAGCCGGGTTACAGTCTTTACATGTGATTTCAAGGCCGTTTAAGGAACTGTGAGGGTTTAAGGGGTGGCTGAGCTCTAGTGAAGCTATAAACTAGAGATTACTTTGTTTTTTGACGTGTTTTATTGGGAAATGGTTGCTCTGCACCACGTGGAAGTGAGGCATTTTGCCGAGGCTGCATTCTGTTTGACCTCCACCTCAGGGATGGTCTTCACTACAATAAATACACACGGAGATGTTATTTGTTTCCTTATAGTAAGATCCAGCCCTCACACACACCCCGTGGTTTCGTTCTGCAAATATTTGATGGCGAAAATTTCCTGGTAGGCAAGAAACACCAACATGACGCAGCAGAGCATTCGTTAGGAGCAAATTGCCATTTCAGACTCAGGTTTAGCTAAAGGTTTAGTTCTTAACTAGACTCGGCCTTTTGACATGAGAGGAGCTGTGGGATTTATGTACCAGGTCCAGCAACCTCATCACTAAGGACCAAGATTTTTGCATGACATTTTTGGTGTCTCATTTTCATTTTTGGACATCCTCTGGTTTTTTTTCGTGAGCTTGCACAGAGAGGCAGAAACTTCCCAGCTAAAAGAACTCTCCATGTTTTCAAGCCCTCCATCTCACCACTTGTTTTCCTCCCATTTATTTCTCAGTTTCAGTGTGGGGTTTTTGGGGGTAAAGCCTCCCATGTGCCTGCAGCACCCCAATTTATTCTGATTGATTCCAGGGCTTGTGAGAAACGCATTAAAATGGCAGCAGGACATTCATGAAACAATTTAATGGAGGAGCTGCCTAACTAGCGAAAATAAATGCCTTCAGCTTGGCTTTTGCCTCTGGAAAATTTGAATCACCCCACCTGAAAAAACACGCATGGTTTGGGCATCCAACCCCACCGCCGATAAAATCAGCGACAGGAGGATGCTTGTGGGATGCTTCCTCCCTTCCAGCAGCACCCACCTCTCCGAGTGGCGAGAAAGGATGAATTAATGGATAATTATTTTTATAGGAAGTCACCTGTTTAAACACCATTGCAGGCTGGGGTGAGGGAATAGGTTTGATTTTAATAAATCAAAATAATAATAATTTTAAAAAGACAAAGGATGGCCAGACAGCGCTTCTAACCATGAAGTCATTTACAAAACCAGGTGGATACATTTAAAACATTAAAATTTGGCTTTCTTACTACAAATTCCCTTCGGCAGGTGTATTTGCTCTCAGTGATGTAAGTACCTGCACTGCTCTGTAAAAGTGAGTTAGACCCAGGGCTATTGCACAGAAGGCTCTGTCAGTGCTTCTCTTACAAATAGCGATAATAACGCTTACCTCTCTCCCAAGGGCGTCGTGGGGGTTAATTATTTAACATTTGTAAAGCACTTGCAGGGCTGGAGATGAAAGTGGAAAGTATTATTAAGAATAAACTACATTTTATAGGACGCCTGGTCAGAAAATTGCGCTCGGAGCTGAAATATGGGTTATGAGCGGGGATCCCTGGAGGAGCATCCATCACAACCTGGGAAGCATGGAAAATGAAGTGCTTCAAAGAAATTAATCCTTTCTGCAGTCTTTCACAGCCAGGGCTGCGCCAAGGGGTGCAGGCTAATGCCCCACGCAGCCCCCATAGCCCCACACGAGGTGGGTGATGGGGGAGTCTGATAGAAAGAAATGTAATCACTGCAATGAGAAAATAAAGATTTGGGGGGGAAAAAGCCTTGAGACAGCCAGTTTTTCAAGTCAGGAAGTCGCAGACGAGTTTTAGCAGAGAAAACTGCAAACTAAAGCACCTGCTGTGCCCAGGGGTGGGTTGTTTTCTCTTTTTATTTTAATATGTCCCAGGGTCATCTTTGCTCTCTGGCGGGGGTTTGGTGGAGGCAGGGAGCACCCAGGGCAGGCAGGGAGGAGGATGCAGGTGCTGCAGGCAGGGAGGAGGCAGGCAGGTGCCCCAGGCAGGGGAGGAGCACGACTCACCTGGGCGCAGGTGCGGCAGCGGGATCACCAGGTAAGGCTCTGCTGGCCCAGGACAGCATAGGGAGGGGGGTTTGTGTTGAGAAGGGGCTGGGGAGGAGGGTCGAAAGTCCCCCCGAGGCATGAGACTCACCCCACATAGCTGGGAGGGGAAGGGACCCCAGCTGCCCGACATTTGGGTGGGTAGGGGTGGGGGGACCCCTAAATTTGGCATCCGAACTAGCCCCATAGGGAGGGAGGAGAGGGGTTGGGGTGTGCGAGGCTGGACCCACTCCCCTTGGGAAAGCAAATAGAGGGGGATACGGGGTGGGGTGGGAGGGTGGGGGGATGGCTCTGCCCTCCTCAACCCACCTGGGGGTCCCACGGTCCCCGGGGGTCCCAGCGGGACGGAGCTGTCCCTGCCAGGCTGCATTGTGCTGTATAGGGCCACCCAGCAAACAGGCAGCAACATTTTCCAGTGAGGAAGTTGAAAAATAAACACAGTATGTGTGGCCTGAATGCAGGCAGAGGCGAGAGCAGGGCAGCCTGGGGGCAAGCAGACCCCCCCTGAGCCCCCCGAGCCCCTTGCTGGGCTGCCTGCAAAAAGCCCTCCCCAGCTCCCTGCCCCATTCCCAGCCAAATTAAATGCAAAAGCTCTGCCTAACAGCTAGACGGAAATCGCTTCTGCATCCACTGAACCAGAAACTCTCTCCCCACCCTCCTCTCCCCCCGGAATTGTCCAGAACAGTGTCTTTTAGTGCCCAAAAATGTGTGGATTAAGAGGAAAACCAGAGTCCAGGGGACTGCCCTGCTCAAGGGACGGTGCCTCCCTTAGCAGGGCACTGCAGGGGAAGGGTTTCTTCCTTCTTCTTACCAGCTTGTCATTAAAAAACTAATAAAATCTCATTTTTGCAGCACAGGGTGCAATTGCTGAGGTGCAGAGTGCTTGTAGAGGTTTATGCCGGGCAGCTACAGCTGTCTAATAAACCGAGGGGTGGCTGTGGTACTCAACAGGCTCAGGTTTGTGTGTTTAAGGTGAATAACTGGATATATCTGGGATGTATTGGACTGGAAACAATTTCTTTAGTAGGTTGTCTTCGAGGGATGTCAAAGGCAGCTGGGAGGAGCACTTAGCCCTGGTTGAACTGAGGGGCAATCAGGACAATTTTAGGACAAGCAATCATCTTGTCTTTGGAAAACACCGATTTTTGCAGCATTGCATGGTGGCGGTAACGCCAGTTTTGTGTCGGTGCTTGTGAGGCAGTAGGGGTTGGGGGAGCCAGGGCTGTTCCCTCCCCACAGATCGCGGAGCTGGGGAGGCAGTTTGGTGCACAGACCTCGGCTTGCCGAGCCCCATGGCAACCCCCACCTTTAGAAAGCACTTTAATCTCCTAGGCATCACACAGAGGCGAAGAAAAATGGTTTTTAAGATGGTAACATGCATTTCCCAAAACAGATCATATTTAAAGTCAGACTTGGTTGCCTTCAAACCACAAATAAACAGACACAGGTCGTAAAGAGAAGCAAAAGGATGACGAAGCACACGCTCCGAGCCCCTGTAATTAAGATGGCTTTGGCTAATTTGTTTTATTCCTCAGCTTTCTCTGCTGGGCTGTAACTCAGTGCTGTTTCTTGCTGCTTCCCAGATGGTGGGGCTCAGTGCAGGGGTAGGGATGGAGAGTCCAAAGCAGGGACTTGTAAAACAGAAGGCAGAAAAGAGGCAGCATAAGGAAGAGCGATAGCAGGCAGAGAGGAGTATAACCTCTCCATCACCAGCTTTTTGGTCTCTTTCCCAGTGTCTCTCTTCAGGCGGGTCCATTGTGTCTATTAAATAGACCTCAGGGACAGCATCCCGAATTTGAAGATTTCATCCCAGTTTTAACCTCCACGTTGAGTTTTCCCACCGCAGCGGGCCTTTTTTCTCGGCTTAGCTCGGTCTATCTCGTGTGTACAAGCTCCTGATGGTCCTTCAGATATTCCCCAGCAACTGAGCCTAATGGGTTGCAATGATGGTGATAATTTTTAACCGAAGTCTAAAACTCCGAAGGATCCTTCAGAGGCAGAAAGGTTGCTTCCCTGGTTTTGCAGATGCGGCTGGGCTCGTGAGTATTAGTACCAAGTAACGTGATTGCTCAGTGTCACCGTTAATGCTCTGCGGTGCAGATGGAGGCAGAGATAGAAGAAAAGCCGATGATAATGGGATGAAATGGTTCAGAGTGGGGTTTTAGTCTGACATTAATGCATTAGGGATCCAACTCCTCGGGGAGCTAATGGAAGTGCTGCTATGATTAGAAGTGCCTCTGCAGACAAATAAGACAGTGCTGGTAATGGAGTCAGGCAGTGCAGGCAGGCAGCGGGCAACAGGAGAGCTTAAATTTGTAGGAGATGCCTCTCCCGACATCTCTTGGGTGTCTCCTTTGCCACCTTCCTGTCTGCAGAGGCACAGTTATCTCGCCTCCATGTCACCTCCTCCACTGGTTCCTTCCCTCCCGGGCGGAGTACTTGAGCTGTGGAGTTGTGTTGTACTCAGAGATGCACACGGAGGACATGCCGGGTGGGAAATGGGCTGATGGAGGATGATTTTTTGGCCAAAGCACCTCCGCTGGTGTCAGTCTGTAGGGTTTGATGCTCTCCTGCAGTCTCAGATTCAGCACGAGAAGACCAAAACCCCCTCTAGAAGGTTGGAAATACCTTCATTATTTCCAGATATGCACCTCAGTGGCATTCCCCAGCTCAGCCTGAGCTCAGCCTTTTTTTTTTTTTTTTTTTTTCTATTTCACAAGCCAAGGCATTTCTCTCCTTCACTGAGTCAGCTTTTCCCCGGGGACTGTCCCTGTCACCCACAGACCCTCCGAGAGCCAGGCAGCAGGTCCCACAGTGAGCAAACCAGCTCTGGTGTGTCTGAACTGCCTGATTTGCGGAGGTCGAAGGGCAAAGTTAATTGCAGGGGTGATGGCTGTGAGCTGTTTCCAGTGGCGAACTTTAGACTGTAATTTCCAAGCTGGGGAAAATGGAGGTGATGCCCTGACTGAGATGTTATTGATGCACTAATAAAACCTTTAAAAAAACCCACAAACCTCGGTAAAGCAAATGAGACCTTTGGAAAACTCAAAGGGCCCAGGGTTTGACTGAAAAGAGATTATCTGTGGCTCCCAGGGCAGGGCGAGAGGAGGAGGAGAAAGCCTAGCTGGGCTCCTCGCTGTCCTCCCTGCTGCTCTGGAGCCCTCCCTGGGTGGTTGGGCACATTAGCTATAAACCAAGAAGAAATCAGTTCCTTTGGGAGGTGATAAGAGCAGATGAAACAGTAAATCATTAAGCCGGCGTAGTGCACGACATTGTAATAAACAGGGGGGCAAAGTGCGTTAATTCCAAGGCAGCGGGGACGCGGGTGCGTTATCGAACACGCAGGTTCGATGGGGAGGGAACAGGGAAGTCAGTGCTTTGCAGGGATGCCCTGTAATGGTGGCTGCTGCTGCCAACCCCGAAGTCAGCTGGACCTTCAGCTTTTTCTTTTCCCCAATATCCTTGATTGCAGGCAAAGCCTCGCTGCATGTGGAGCTGTAGGGATAAACGAGAGCTGGTTGCTCCAGGGCGCTTGCAGCTGAAAACATAATTGTGTTGGTTCTCTTTTTCCCCTGTGCTCACCTTTTGCATGTTTTCAGAGGAGGAAGGAAAGCAGGAGAAATAGTTATGCTGGTCATGCGTCCCAGATAAGCCACCCTGCTTCCTGCTAGCGAGCAGTCGGGCGGCTACGGACGGCAGCAACCCCAAAGCAGTCCCCATCGCCCTGCCGAGCTCCCCCGTCTCACGTGAGTGCTGTAAGGTGGACGTGCTGGCCAGCCACGTTGTGTGTACTCCATTTAACTGACCTTTAATTTTCCCTGCTTTAATTGATCAGCATATCCTTTAGGTCATCCCAATTTGACTGCATCGATCTCGTGGGAAACCATCAGGTCTCATTAAATATCTGCCTCTAAAATATGACTGCTGGAGCTCGTTCTTGGAGTTATATATTAGACATATATCGCTGTGGTGATGTTATAATTGTGGCATTAATACGGCCCAAATCGGTTGCAGTACTTCTTGTGATATCCTGCGAACGGTTTAGTTCTGCTTTCAGTCATTATCCTGGTGTTATACCATCGCATGTACGTGATGGGATTCTCTCCTCACCCAGAAAACACAGATTTTTCAGCCATCTCCCTGGCTCAGGTGTGCCGCTCCCTTAACCACAGGGATACAGGTGGATGCTCTGATTCCCCGGTTGTCTCTTTCAAAGGACTAAAGAGACTATTGTGTTAACCCACTGGACTGTGCTAGCAGTGCTGGTAAACTGAGTCCTGCTTTGATTTTGTGTTTAATTACCCAAGGCACCCACTGTCAATAAATCTCTCCTTTTAAGTCATGAAATAAAGCAGAGCCTTGCAGTGCTGCTAACAGCTTCCTGCAAAGCTGCTAGCCAATACCTAGAAAATAATATTTCCATGCATGGGTTTGCCACTCTTGGATTAAATCCCCTCCTAAATTTGTTTGCATGAAACCCACCGTGATAGCTCATAGGTATTTGGGGAAGGCAGGACTGCAGGAACAGCCTGGGGTGAGCTGCAAGGACATCACCTCTGTCTGCTGCTGCGTATAGCTGCGTGCACCAGGGTGGTGTTTGCACGAGGAGGCAATGTTTGCTTACCTCGAGGTGTTGGATTAGCCGGTTTGGTTAAACCAGTTCAAATCGGGTAGGTCAGCTACAGAGCTTTAGCAGGTCTGACCTAACCCGGTGGATTTTCCTGCCTGGGGACAACCGCCTCTAGGAGATGGTATCTGCACACAGCCAAGCTCCGGGGGCACAGACTTCAAGGGACAAAACAAGGTATCCCTAGGACAAACTGACCTGAAATCAGCTATTAATAAAGTCAAAGCAACTGTTCTTCCCTCTCAAAGGCTGGCAGCAGCAAGCCGTGTTCAACCTCATGCCCAAATTATTCTTTATGCAGAAGGCGGGCAACAGCAGAATAAGAGCATTTTTTGGTTTATATTTCCAGTGAGTGGGGACTGAAGCCCGAAATGCAGTTGGGGAGGGTGGTTTAAGGATAACCGGGTCATGGGCATCTGGGCTGGGCATGCCAGGTCCAGCCCAAACTACACAGCCCCATGCGATGTGGACGGATGGCCTCCATACCACAAGAGAGCTGGTGTCTGCCTGGTGTTAAGCACAGCTTGACGTGGAGAGGAGCATTACTAAATGGAGAAGGAAGTCCTGGGCACCAGCGGCACGGCCTTTGCGATCAATTAAAAAATTCCTAATTGACCATCCTGACACAACCGACCTGTGATGGCACCAAGGCAGGCCCCCGAACATATGCTTAAGCCCACATGAAAGAGCTAATCATTTCTCCACCTAATTAAGCAAACCAGCAAATGGCAAACAGGAGCCGGCTGGGTTTTAATTGCTGTAATTCTCCTAGGAAACGGGTCCCCCTGCTCTCCTACAAACCGTGTACACATGCACTCTGGTACGAAGGGGCACGGAGGCTCGAGCAGCTCGGCCAGGATCCCTTGGCTCTGCACGATGCAAATCCTGGCTTAGTGATGCTCCAGAGAGAGGAGAAGGGATGGGAGCAGGCGGTGATGTGGGGAGCAAGTTGATGTCTTTGCCCAGAATTAAAATAGTTTTTTTTCCAGCAGCTTTTGGGGCATTTTTGAAGCTACGTTTTTAACAAAATGCTTTGGCTTTGCGAAATAGATGTGGGGTGTGGGTTTTTATTCCCCCTTCCATGGGCTGAAAAAATTCCAGGAATTTAAAAAATGTTTGGACATAGCACACCATTTCTGTGGCTGTTCAAGGAGCTAAAGAAACCCACTGATGTTTACCCTCAGACCTTACTGTTTTCCCTGTGTATTGCCTCTCCTGCCTGGCCCCAAAAAGCCCACCCTGCCCCGGTCTGCAGCGGGTGCCGTTGCTCATACTGTCAGGAGGGTAGGAAAAGCAGGAGCTACTGCTGGGAAGGATCCCAGGGGATGCAAGGTTCAGGCTGGGATGTGTCAGAGAGTGTGGCAGATATGGGGCCTCCGCTAAACTACTCAGGGCTCTGGATTTTTGGACATTTCCTCATCTTGGGGCAAGGAACTCAAGAGAGGTCCCAGATATTCCCACCTCTCCCCCTTGGAGATTTCCCAGTGCTGCTTCCTCTTCCCATGTGCTTGGTCAAGCTTTTTCCAGTCCTCCATGAAAGGGAAATCCTGTTTTTTTCCAGCATTATGTCAAATAACTGGTGTGAGTTTTTAATGATGTTGTTTTTCTTTGCCTTGTAGCCAGAGGAGGTTGCCAGGATGGCAAACTTCAAGGGTCATGCTCTTCCAGGCAGTTTCTTCCTGCTTTTTGGGCTCTGGTGGTCGGTGAAATACCCGCTGCAGTATCTCAGCCAGAAAGTAACTAAGAAATCCCACAGGATTTATTGTTTCCAGCGTGTGGATGCCATCGAAGGGGGAATCAAAATCATCTTTGCTCTAATAGGTAAGGGTTATATTTTACTAGCTATGCTGGGAATTTCTCGGTCTGTAGTGATGACTGTGCTGGAGCCCTTAGTCCAGAAAGACTGATCCAGATGTGGAAGGATGTGTCCTTGATGTTCATCTTGTCTTGAGTTTGATGTGAAAAGACCAAGTCTTGTGCCCTTTCCCAAAGCTGAGCTCCCGTTAATACAGGCAAGCCTGATTTTTACATCCAGTCCTTTCTCCCTAACCCAACCCATCAGCTCTTCCTCCAGAACCCCCACGCCTCCACCCCGCAGCAATGAGTAGCATCAACCATATCGTTGCATATAAACCATCAGAAACGGCATGCTCTTGCGCGTCCGTGCAGGGATGCTGGCAGAGCAGTTCGTCCCGGACGGCCCACACCTGTACCTCTACAGCGGGGAAAACCGCGACTGGGTGAAGCTGATGAACTGGCAGCACACCACCATGTACCTCTTCTACGGCCTCTCCGGGGTGGTGGACGTCTTCACCTACATCTCCCCGGCGGTGCCGCAGGGTCTGGACCGCCTCACGCTGTCCGTGGCTGTGTTCGTCGAAGGTCAGTAGAAGGTGGTGCTTCATTTGGGGAGGGTGAGTCAGGGAGGGACCAAAATTTGCCAGACTGAGATATTGCTCTGAATGCTCCTGAAAACAGGACACGCTGTAGGTGATATATTATCGAAGGGAGGTCTGTAGCATGATGGGAAATACAGGCATTGGTAGGCCCTGGCTTTGCCTGGTTTGGGATTTCTGGGGTGACAGCGGCACAAAGCAGCAGGCTGACTTTCCTCGTTATGATAAATGGCTGGTGGATGCTGCATTTATCTTACATCTACAGAGCTGTCCGCGTGCCCCGCGTCGTCCCCCCCGCCCCCCCGAGAGCCATTAATTGCACTGCAGGCACCGTCACCCTCATCTGCTTGCGTCGCACGTGGCAAATTCAAGTGACTTATTCCAGCTTCAGCACATCATGAATATCATATTGTCTTCAGGCTGTCTTGCAAGTCACAAGCCAGGATTTCAGGCCCCTCTTGGATCACACAGGGAAAAGACACTAGGAAATGAAGGTCTTGCTTATCTAGAAAACTCCTTAATGAAGGCGCATCTCTTGTTATTTTCCCTTCCCTGATCCCAGTGGGTTTTGAAGCAGCAGCAGAGGCAGCTCAACAGGCACAGTTTGGCATGTAAGAAAAGGAAATCAGGAAATCAATGTAAGAAAAAGAAAAGTCATTTCCAGCTCCCAGGAAAATGGTAAAGTTTAGCAACAGAAAAGCAGGACACAGCAGGAACCTGGCTCCAAGGGGATGGTGATCTGAAGAGGTGATGGCACCAACACAGGAAGAAAACCACCCTTCTTTTGCCCTCTCTCTTTGGTCCCCATCTTGCTCAGAGCCTCCTGCCCCAAAGTTGGGCATCTCATCCCTCCAGGATGGTGGGATGCCAGCAGACCTGGAGGGAAGGTGCTACGTGGCCTGTTTTTGTGGTGACCTGTCCCAGTTCACCAACCGGGCAGGTGATTTACCCCACCGGGGCTCTGTGTTCATGGCTGGTGTTGTTACTGCTGCTCTAAGGGTGGTACGTATTTTGGCAGGTTGTCTCTTTTATTACCATGTCCTTCACCGCCCGATGCTGGATCAGCACATCCACTCCCTGCTGCTCATCGCCATCTTTTCAGGGGCCTGCAGCATCATGCTGGAGGTCTTCCTCCGTGACAACATTGTCCTGGAGATGTTCAGAGCCGGTGTCACCATCGTCCAGGGAACGTGGTTCTGGCAGGTCAGTTCTGCCTTCTCTTGCAGAGCAGAGCGCCGAGGCAGGAGAGCAATGGGAAAAGGAGGAGAAGAAGCTGTACATCACATATCAATCGCGCGTCTCTGAAGGATAATTTTGCCAGGCTCACTTCATAAATAGCTCATAACCCAGAATGAAAATTTACTTATCACAGGTCATCTCTGATGACTGCTCCTGCTGAAATAGCTGTTTGTCTTGGCTTATTGCTTCTCTGGGGGGAACAGCAAAAGTGAGCACTCGCAGTGAGCGAGCAACATTTTACAGTATCTAACAACCAAGTACTAATTGCTTAATGTGTCTAATGCACCCTGCAGCACTCCCTCTGGTTTAGTGGAAAGATGCAAACCCCACCAAGCAATAAAATGGCTGAGTAAAAACACGACCAGCTGCTTGCTTTGGTAGTAGTTGGAGAAGCAAAGAAATCAGTTGGAGCTAACCACTCCCCAAACCAGGCTGCTGAAAAGAAATGTGAATTCCCCTCCTCTTTCTTAGCCCCAGGGTTGCTGCACTAACTCGAACTCAAATTCAGAGATTAAAAACTGTGCTGAGCTTGTAAAATACTAAATGTGGAGTTTTTAAAGGGTGGCTAGGAGTCTGCAATGCAGAGGGACAAACGTATCTGGATATTGTAGGGAAAAGGAGAGACTGCAAGGACAGACTTGCTTTGTGCAGCTTCTACTTGCAAGGCTGAACTTTACTGAGGCCAGCACTGTCTCAGCAAAATCCACTGTCCTGGTCAGGGCTCAAGTCCCTCAGTCACCGTGTGGATCATGGTGATAACCAAGATGGACAGAGGGGTGCTGGAGGGCTTCAGGACATTGATTTTTTTTCTCCCAAGGTAATAAATTGCTTGTTCCACCCAGATCGGGATCGTGCTGTTCCAGCCGTGGGGAGGTCCAATGTGGGATGAGAAGGACCACAGCAACATCATGTTCCTCACCATGTGCTTCTTCTGGCACTGGGCAGCAGCTGTGGCCATCCTGGCTATAAACTACACTCTGGCTTACTGGTATGGCTGGGGCACGAATCTGAGCAGGAGTGGGGTGGGCTGGCAGGGATGGGGATGGCTGGAGTGAGGTGCAGATGTACTCCAGCCGACTCTGGAGTACAAAGTCACAGCTGAATAAGCAGCCCCTGACTGCTGCAAGTTTTAGAGCACGGTGACAAGCAGACATATTATTTGTTGAGTGCACAGAATGCAAAATAGTGTCAGCAAGAGGCATGGGCATTAAACGTGGAGAAGTCAAATAACCAAGCCCCTGAAGCATCTCCTGAAAGTCATACCGCTTCTTTTTTTTTTTTTTTCTTTGCACCAAGTGCTGGAAGTCAAACTTTAATATGATAGAGAAATAAAAGCATTACCAGGACCCCCTGACACTTTGTCCCCTCCCTTGAAAGGATATCGAAGCGGTTGATGGTCACTGAATTATTAGAGGTACAACAGCACTATCTGATGGCTAAAACACCGCCAGCCCCAAGCATGGCTTTCCCACGGGGATGGGAAGGGCACCTTATCCCTCTTTCAGGGGTGCTCCTATGGCTTACAAGCCTCTAAGGAATGCTGCACGGCTTTCTGAGACATGGGCTACAGGAGGGATAGGCCAGTCTATGTGAGCAAAGAGACTTTATGCAAAATAAAAAACCCCCAGCCCCCAAACCCCAGCGTTTTAGGACCTCTATAATAGTTTCTACCCCTCTGCATATTCATTGCAAGTTCACTCTTCTCCCCTGAGCTGGTTTGGGGGTTTTGCTAACGGAGACTCGCTGCTCGTGTGTTCCAGCTGTGTGCAGAGGTGCGGGCGAGGCAGCGGGGAGCCCTACATCGGGCTCGGAGTCCGGCAGCAAAAGTGCGACACAGGCTCCCGAGCCGCCTTCTTGAATGGATCCGACGAAGAGTGAAGAGGGTGCAATCCCCTTCTCCAAATACATGAAGAATCTGTTTGCTAGAAGCAAAAAAAATTCAAAATCTAATTAAATATTTATGTTTTGGAAGAGCGAAGTGCCACTCTGCTGCTGCTGGGAAGCACGTTGAGCACACAGAGGGCAGCTGCCCTCCGTCTGTACCCAGCTATCACCGTCTCTGACATCAGCCCTGTTTGCAGTGATTTTTAGCAACAAAAATTAAGCGCAGAAACTCAACGTGGTGAGATCGCTTCGTCCTATGGGTTGCAATGTGTGTTTCCATAGTGATGGAGGGCATCCTTTGGCCAGCTGACTTTTCCAAGAGCCTGGAGGCTTTGACTTGTTGCTCCAGGTTGAGGTCGTGTACCTCTGGACTAAGGTATCATCCCAAGGAAGAGGAGTAAAAGAGTGTTGAATGTGAGATTGTGTCACTTTGCAACATCACAGCTTGATTGTGCGCAATGCAAATTTTATTAACAAAGCTTTGAACTAAGGAGGGGTTTTGTTAATAGTTTTCATGTTAACATAAAGGCTGAAAGAATAAATAAATGTGAATGAAAAATCCTTGCTGAGCTGATATCCTTAAATTTTAGTCTGATAAATTATAGAGTGCGTAATAATAGCTTAGACAAATCCATTCCTCAGACCTGTAAAGCCTGAAGGGTTGTAAGATACACGGCTAAGCAGCAGGGATTCATAAAACGTCCCAGTTTTCCACTGAAAGTAAACCCCTCAGCTGGGAAAGGGAGATGAAACAGGCACATGTTTTGCTTTTAGCCTGCCTTTGCCAGCTAATTTCTTGCAAAAAGTGACTGGAAATGCCACCTCCTAGACAGGAGGAAAATGTGCCAGTAGTGAGTACAGGGATTTAAATAAATAAATTAAATATATATATATATATATATGTGAAAAATAAACACCAGCACAAGCTAAATTGCAACCATTCATGTCTCAAACCCTGGGGCTGGAAGGATGCTCTACACTGAATCTTCTCACTGCTGCATGAGAAAAGGGGGGAGGATAGAGGGCAGCTGATTTTTGTGCTCGTGTTCATGACTGAAGAGAAAAGCAGGTACTGGCAGGTGCAGGCATCTGCGACTGTGTGCTCACACCCGGGGAAGCCGAAGCTCATCTTTTACCACCCTTTCCCCTTGTGCAGAGAGATTGTTGCGGATTAAGGGGGCTACAGCCTGTATTAACAGTGCTGCAAAGACTAACTGGCTTCCCTTGAATGCCAGCTTTTCTATATTTCCTCCACCGAGCCAGTTTATTTTGCAGGGCTGGGGATCGGAGGTGCAAACAGGCTCAGTGTGAAGAGAATTAAGCAGCAGAGCAATACATCTCCATAAATCCATCTGGTAAACTCCACGCAATTAACTCTCATGAGTTGCAACTGCTGAGCGCGACGAGCACTTTGCAGACACTTTCTTTCTGCCAAGTGGAATAGTTTTTTCTAAACCGCACGAATTCCTCTTGCTGCTACGATGAGACACAACCCGGGGAAGAGCGTTTTGCAGGCTGCCACCTGCTAATGCACAGAGAAAACCCTGTTTGGAGGGTGACAAACCGAGTTACCTTGAGTACTGCAGGACAGAGATCAGCTTAACTGAACAGCAAAAAGGCCTTGTGTGGTGCTCTGAATTATTTTCTTTTAGAAGAAAGACCAGTCGTCACCGTTCCCATGAAACAGCCACATGAGGGCAGCACCAGGTGGCAAAGCTGGTGCTGGAGGCTCAGGACCGCGCTCCAGGCTGGCTCCTTGCAGTCACCTTGCAGCCACCCTCCTCCTTGCCACCCCCAAAAGTCAGAGGTTACTTCCATCCCAGGGCACACAGCTGAAAGCTGACCTTGGTTTTTAAAAGCTTGCTTTTGAAGGTGGGAGAGGGCTGGTTTGATTTTTCACGGCTCTCTTTGCTGCTCTTAATCAAGTCACCATCTCCTTCACCTCGAGGTTTTCTCTGTCCCTTGCCACTACGTGGCCACAAAGCACTTTTCCCCTCTGTGGCACCCCGTGTCTGGAATAGTTTCTGTCTGCCTCATTAACTCCCCGCTCCTACAAACATCCCAGGACTGTCAGTATAGCGCTCGCTAATTTGTTTTCCAACTCTGGAGCACATTCTTTCCCAAGGTATGAAGGTCAGAGAAGGAGGAGAGATACAGCCTGTGATTAAGAAAATACAGGCGATGTTCATTTCCAGATGAGAATCAACAATTTTTGTTTCAGCTAAAAAAAACCCCCCACATTTGTAAGTAGCTTTAGGTACCCAAACAAGGGCCTGAATGTTGCTGGGTGCGTGGTCCAGAGGTGGCTTATGATATAGCAAGGTACAATCACAAGCCATGCTCACATTTATTTCTTATGTGATAGGTTCACCAGTCCTAAAAGGAGTATTGCCTTTAACCCAACCTTAGTATCAACCAGTAGGCCTGGGTCATGTTTTTCACCCTATAAACTGAATTATCAGCTAGTGTCTCTGTACTGGACACACTGGCCGTGCAGCTGGAGTGGATCAGGGGTATATTTGTAGCCACGTCCACAGCTGGCTTTAAAAGGACTGTAATGCCCTGGGTGATGTCTCGGGGGTGTTTTTTGCCTTGTGTAACTGCAGGATGATGCTGTTGGACAGTGTCACTCAAGGGTGGGGGCTGCTGGTGTTCCTGAAATAAGTGACCTGCTCATTCGAGGCAGGAAGGAGCTGCTGATAATCCCAAGGGTAATATCTAACCTCCTCTTACAAAGGGACCCAGACAACACCCCCAAAAAGCAGCCAAATATCTTGGCAGCTGACTCTTCCTCCAGCTAGAAAGACAAACCTTTCATCAAGAGCCCCAGCACAGCCTGTCCACGAGCCACTCATTCCTCGGGCAGAGATGGGACCTACCGCTGCCACCCTTGATCGCCACATTTATGTAAGGCTGAAACGATGGTGTAGGCAGCAGAACAAGCCCTGCCTATGCTTATACCACCTGCTTCACCTCCTCTGTTGCCTGTTTATGAAAGCTGGTGTTAGCATTCGTCATAATAATAATAATAATACTTTGCACTTCCCGAACAACCATCCATCTGCAGTGCTTGAGCTGCTGGCAAACCTTTAATTAGATTGTGCCTCCCACCACCCCCAGGAAGTAGGCAAACATTATCACATTTTTTCATTAGCACCGAGGCTGATGATGAACCTTTGGGGAGAGGATGTTGCAGTTACAGCTGAGAAAAAAGAAAAAGAAGAAAAAATATAATAATGAAATGCAGTTCAGGGTTTAGCTTGAGAACATTAGAAGGGCTGGAGTGGGTCAGACACTGATTTGCCTCCCCCCTTCTCTCCCTGGGAGGAAGAGGAGGGCAGGCATGTGCTGGCACAATCCCATAATACTCCTCCACGCCTCAGTGGTCTGCAGCTTAGGAACTGTAATGGAGTTGCATCCGTTCGTGCCCACAGTGATTTTAGCCCTCACGGTGTGTGAGTGACCCCCTCTGAGACCGGGGGGGGAAGTTGCCCATCCTTTCCCCAGGTACCCCCTCATCGAGCTGTTGCTCCTGATCACTTCTCACAATTTCATTCTCACTTTTATCATGGGGATGGTTTAAAAAGGTAGAAACCTCCTTTCCTCAACCACTTCATACACCTACAACTTTTTTCACTGCCTGACTCTAATACAAACTGCCCTTTTCATAGAAACCTTTCTCTAGAGGCTTTACATCCTGCTGGCCCTGGAAAAAGGCACTTTCAGCCTCTGAGCAGATAGGTTTCAGCTGGGCCTCATTTCCTCCCCTCTCCCTCCAGCTGCTGCCCTCCCAGCTCACTTTTTCCCACTTTCTCCAAGGATTTGAGTCACCCTGCTTGGGAAGCAGCTGTGTGCTCAGCTGCCCTTTGGAGTAATGGTTTGCCTAGCTGGGTGGTTGCAGAAAGGAAAACTAAGCTGCAAAAGAGGTCCCTGACGGTCCTGCTGCTCTTTTTGCAGCAAGAAAGGTACGCTGTTCTCACTCTGTTATTTTTAGAGGTAGGTCTGTAAGGTAGAGCTCCTATGGGGGTTGCATTTCTCTCTCTGCGTCTGGGTTTAACAAGGCGACAAGCTCCTTCAGCTTTCGCTTGGGTGAAGCTGCCTGTGTTTGTGGAAGTCGCTTTGCTGCTGTGGGCTTCCCTGGTGTTACAGGACCCTTTTGTACCCGTGCTCAGCCCTCTGCAACACATCTTGCTCCCCGAGCACTGTTGGAGGTGAGCAGCAATGGGCCAGCACCACCACCAGCTTCTCCTTCCCTTCCTTCCTCCTACTTGCTACTGCTGATAGGGAGATAATGGGTATAAAAGAGCTCCTGGCTATGGCTTGGTGGCTTTTATGGCTGTGCTGGAGAGCAGCCCATCACCCTGGGGAGGGTTCCGCAGGCTGGTTTGCTTCTGTGCTGTTCCAGCCTTGGGGCTGGGCATGGCTTATCCCGCGGCCTCGCTTGGGGTTTTTTCGGTTGCACGAGGAGTTACGCGTGTGTGGTTGCAACCCAGAGAAACACTGGGCCGGGGAGGCACTGAGTGGTTGTTAGTGCTCGTGGTTGGAGGCTCAGGCAGTGCTCCTGGGTGGTGCTGAGTGTTGCTGCACCATCAACTCGGTGCTTCGGAGAGAGACGGGGACGCTGGGGTGGCTCGTGGTATTTATTTGCCTTGAGGCACTTGTGTTGCTCATCTCTGCAGCCGGTGAGGTGCTACGGCTGGGCGTGCAGCCATCCGTGATGTGATCAGCAGTGTCAAGCACTGGATGGGTAAAAACAAATGGAAACAGGCTGCTGTGTCCAGCCAACCTATCTTTTGGGGGAGAGAGGACCACTGTCCCCTTCCTCTTAGCTGCTGTGGACAGGGAGATGGAGCTCACAAGGGCTCTGCTCTGGTTTGAGAGCTCATGGCTCAAAATTTCCTGCCTATAGGCACATTTTTTTAAGGCCAGACGCCCCTAAAAGGGTCATCATGTATCCAGTGGCCCAGTTCAGAGACTTCAGAGCCCTTCCAGCAGAGCTTGGCCACATCAGGTGATGCTGCAGCCTTGTCTCTTCTTGGCTCCTTCTCCGGTCATCCAAAAAACCCAACACAATAACTGAATATATGTGGTTGCCGTGGGAACGGGAACTGGCTGCTCATCCTGTTTTTTGTGGCAAATTCCGGGAGACTTTTTTTTGTTGTTGTTGTTAATAGCAGACACGAGGTGTCCCAGGTTGTGAAAGCCGGTTGACTCAGCGTGCTTTGAACTGGCCCGCAGGATGTTCAGCTCTAAACATCCTGTCTAAGGGCCACCTCCCCATTGTGTCTTCTCTCTTTATCTGCCTCTTCTGAGTAATAACTGCTCCTCGCTGCCACATCTGGAGAGGGAGAAGGACAGGCGGGAGTTGCAGGTAAAATCTTCTACCTGTAGAGAGAAATACGCTGGTGGGCAGCTGTGCCACAGGGTGGACATGGCTGCTTGAGCTTGGGAGGAAGGGACATGGGAAGTCCATCTCTGCAAGGCAAAGATTTAGCATGATGACAGCCACCAATGAGGTTGGTGGAAGTGGTTCTGATGGAGATAGACTCCTAGTAATCGTGGGCTATGACTGGGTTTCTGTGTCTTTAGGTCTTTTGGGGGAGGTTATCGGGTGTTGGAGGTGCATCCTATTTGCAGATGGATAAGGGGTTTGTGCCTCTTCTGTTGGGTGAGGGCTGTTGGCACAAGAGATATGTGCCTGGGCAGCAAGGCTGGATCCACAAAGAGAAGACCCTCCAAATGATGCTGCCTGCCAGGCTGATGGTTGCACCCATGGGTGCTTGTAGGGGATACTCCTGTGCCTGCATGAACAGCATCAATTTCCCCATGTTAGCTGGAGCGAGTTCTTATATGAGGCCAAAATCATTGATAGTGACAGACCTGGAGCTGCAATGGCTGGAAAATTGGGCAGAAATGCCATCCTTCCCGAGCGAGCAGTCAGTGCGAGGCACCGTGAGGAGAGCAGGCAGCTCCCGTATGGCTATTAAGCAAAAGCATCGCAGCCTGGAAGCTGTTCAGGGAGAAGGGCAGCTCAGGTAATAACTTCTGACTGCAGCCGTATTTCAAGTCCTCTGACAGACAAACTAGCTCACAAGAAAAATAAATAACCTGGGTGCCTCTCCTCGACCGGTGCTCTTTTTCCCGGCTGCGGCTCACTTGGAGCTCAATCAGCTTTTATGGGGGTGTGGACTCAAATGCCAGGGCTGAGGGAAGCCGGTGGGTGAGAGGTATCGGGTTTGGGCTAGGGGGCTTGTCAAGGGGCTGTGTGGATGTGGGGTGCCTTGTTTTTCTGTGCTTCAAATATGTGAGCTGTGCAAGTGGACCGTTGCTTGGAAACATGGTTGCTCTGCAAAATAGTGGCTGTTTTATAAAAGAAGGTGTTGGGGTTTTGTTGTGGTTTGTTTGTTTTTTGTTTGGGGGTTTTTTTTGTTTGTTTTTGGGTTTTGGTTTTTTTTTTTGTGTGTGTGTGTAGGCTACATCCAATCTTCTGCTTGACCAAAGGGTGGGTTTAGGGCACCCTTCTTAAATAAGAGATGCCTACGAATACATGGTGGCTCCTGAAGAGCTGTGGCCAGGTGGTGGGAAGCAAAGGGGACCTGTGGCAACTACCAAAAGCTTTGCTGGATGGGGCGGCTGAGAGGTTACAAAGCAGAAGGGTCCCTGGCACAGTAAAGAAGAGTGAGGCTACTCTGCTGGGGAGACGGATAGTCGGGGTAGGAGATCCCAGGGACAGCTCTGAAACGGAGTGATTTGGGGTCTGCTGGTAACTAAGGCAAGGGGGGGGATGCCTGGAGGATGCGATAAACCCCTGGGTTAAAGCTGGATGCTTGTGTGGCTTGGAGTAGCCTCTGATGCTGCAGGTGAGACATGTCTGTTGTCATTTCTGATGTCTGGGCACTGAGATGTCTTTGCTCTCCTCCTTTCCTCCAATTAAGCATGTCAAATTAACGTTCCTGCTACATATCTTAATCAGGGTATGCTCCTGACTCCAGCTTCAGGCTGTTGCCCTCGCAGTCCCAGTCCCTGTAGGACAATGGTAAAATTTGGTTACATATCGTGCAATTGTGCGCTACTTAAATGTGCTTTGGTAGTGTTTGTTCTTAGTCACTTCAGCGTGTGGATGCCCGTGCAGGGAAGATACATGCCCTGGACGGAGAGTCCAGGCTGTCATCAGGGAAGCCATGGGCCATGAGCCCATCCACCCTAGCGTAGGCATCCAAAATAGAGCAGAAAGCCACCACCGAGCCCCAAGCCCGCTCCTGGGATGGGGCGTTTCTCACCTGCCTGAAAGGCTGTTTAGTAACTTCCCTCCTGAAAGGAAACCTTAACACCATGTAAACAGCTTTGGGCCTTCCCCAGGTTACCTGTGTCCCGGGGATGCAATGGATGATGATAGTCCTTACATCCAAACCCTGTGCTTGCCCACGCGGGGCTGAGCCGGTTCGACCGAACAGCTCTGCAGCCAAAACCCGACCAGGGACAGCTTGCAGAGCTCTCCCTCACCTAAGGCACTTGCCACGCCACATCCTACCCGTATTTTGCAGCACCTAATTACTTTCTAGTGTGGGAGGACTCGGAGAACGTGCTGGAGTTGTTCATCCAGCCTCTGCAATTTGCTTTGGTATTTATAAACACAGCGAGGATGTGATTTGTGATGCAAGGGCAAGTCGGTGTGGTAGCTTCAGGATGAGTAATGCCTTTTTCCGCGCACATCTGAGCTGTGGAAAAGGACCAGAAAGCCCCTGAGGAGGGAAAGAGTGAGACCTCCTTAGGTGATAGATGCATTCAGAGAGCAAGGAGAGGGGTCTTGCTGGAGGAAACAAGACCATCCCAAGGTAACATCAAAAGCTGACTGCTACAAGCTCTTAGATGATTACTTATTCCCTTCTGTTCTTGCTGCTCTGGGGATTCTTTTCAACACTTTGAGTATGGGCTTAAATACTTTGCAGGATATAACTTGCCTGTGGCAGCTGGCCACACTGCCATACCTCTGCTCCTCTCCATCCTTGCTGGCACTCAGTGACGCTGGTCGGGCTTAGCGCAAAGGCAATTTTCACGCCTCTGGTCTTCGAGCTCTTCCTGCTGAAGATGAAATCTCTTTCCCTTGTGTGAAATCACGGCTTGTGTGTGACAGGAAGGTTGTGTGGAATATGCATGAGACTCCTTTTGGAAATGGTAATGGTTCCTGGGTTGCCTCCTCCTATTGTTGTAGGGCCCAGCAGAGCCTTGGCTGACTGGAGCTGCTGAACTTGCTGGCTGGATTCACGCCCTTGTAATTACCTAGTTTGGAGGCAGTTTATGTTCCGAGGAAATAATTGTCATGTCACTTTTTATTAGCAAAAAGTTTGTTATGGTTCCTCTTTAATAGCATGTAGCTGTTACCCTTTCTTGGGTGCTAATGGATTTTTCTCTGGCACAATGAAGTCCTGATGATTGCGTGGATACATCCACATGTATCTATGTATACACATATATACAGTGGTGCACGATGGCAGCTTCTCAGAGGTGATGTCACATCTGTTTGCAGCTAATAGTGAATCTGTGCCCTCCCGCTCTGTCTGGATGAGGATGTCTGGGGGTGCTGAGCATCCTGACATCCCTCTTGGGGATACTTTGGGTTGGTCCCCAGGTACCGTTTGTCCTTGCAGGTCCAGCAAGCGAGCCCAATGCCAACGAGTTTCCTTGGCAGTGCCCTCCGGGGCACCTTCTTCTTCATTTTCGGTCTCTGGTGGTCCATACGATACCCCCTGAAGTATCTCAGGCGGAAAGCCACTGCTGAGAGCCAGGCAAGCCATGGGATCCAGCGCGTGGAATTCTTTGAAGGGGCAGTCAAAGCTTTCTTTGCTCTAGCAGGTAAGAGATGATGATGAGCCTCTGCCCCAGTATCTACTGGCACTGTGTCTGCTCTCCTCCAGGAAACTGGGGCTGTTTGTAGTGGGGAAACAGCTGCGGCTGGTGTGGGAGGGCTTGGGGACATGCTTGTGGCACCCTCTGTGATGAGATCTTGCTACCGTTCCTCTGGGCAAATACCACTACGACTTCACCGTTGCAAGGAAAAGCTTCCTGCAAGCTTGTCCTTTCACCTGTATAAAAGGAAATTGTGACCTTTCCACTCTCTGCCCAGGGATATTGGTCGAGCAGTTTGTTCCTGCTGGTCCCCACCTGCAGCTGTACAGCCCCAAGACACACAGCTGGACAGACCTCACCCACTGGCACTACACCACCATCTACTTCTTCTTCCTCCTCTCGGGGATCGTGGACGTCGTCTCGCACTCCCCACTCAAGCTGCCACTTGGCTTAGATCGGCTCTCGCTGTCTGTGGCGCTGTTCATCGAAGGTGAATCACACGCGGTGCCTGGGAGTGTGGGTCGGGGAGGTGTTGGGAGGGTCACCGATGTGCGGCAGCCCAAAATCCCTGGGCTGTTTCAAGCCTGGCGAGGTGCTGCGCAAGCAGCCAGAGCTGGAGGGCATGCAGATGCACAATGACACAGGCCACGTGCCGAAGTCACCCCCTCCTTGTTCCTCTCCAAATATGAATCTGACTGTGACTGGATGCCCCGTGTGCACAGAGGATGACAGAATCATCTCGGTTGGAAAAGCCCTTGAAGCTCCTCCAGTCCAACCATGACCCTCACCCTGACCGTTCCCAACTCCCCCAGATCCCTCAGCGCTGGCTCAGCCCGACTCTTCAACCCCTCCAGGGATCCCGGGGACTCCCCCCTGCCCTGGGCAGCCCATTCCAACGCCCAACAGCCCCTTCTGCACAGAAATCCTTCCTCAGAGCCAGCCTGACCCTGCCCTGGGCAGCTTGAGGCCATTCCCTCGGGGCCTGGCGCTGGGGCCTTGGCTCCAGAGACTCATCCCCCCTCTCTGCACCCTCCTGGCAGGGAGTTGCAGAGGGCCAGGAGGTCTCCCCTCAGCCTCCTCTGCTCCAGACTGAACCCCCCCAGTTCCCCCAGCCGCTCCCCAGCAGACCTGTGCTCCAGACCCTGCCCCAGCTCCGTTGCCCTTCTCTGGACACGCTCGAGTCATTCAATGGCCTTTTTGGGGTGAGGAGGCCCTAGGGAGGTGCTTCTCCTGGTGACAAGCAGCTGGTGTTCTCTGCAGTCCCAAAAAGGTGTTGTCCCCCCACCTTGGTTAGATGCACAGAGGGACAAACCCTGGCAGAAAGCTCCCTGCCATCTTTTGAGCTGAAGGGCCCCCTCACTGTGCTCCTCCTGACAGCCCTGACTGGGGCAGGGGGGTCCCTGCCGCGATGGGGGCTCCTTGTGGGCAGAGCAGACCCAGCACTGGGGGCTGCAGAGCCAAGGTGATGACAGGAGGTTGCTGTCTGGCTCTTCCCACCAGGCAGAGCATAGCAAGACCTGAGCATAAATCTCAGTTTTCAGATGTGTTTTTAAGAAACAAATCCCATAAGCATCCTGTTCTAATGTGGTGTGAATCTTGGCAGGTTTGCTCTTCTGTTTCCATGACTACAGTGATGCTGCGCTGGACCACCACCTCCATTCCCTGCTGGCCGTGGCAATCTTTGCTGGAGCTCTCTCTGCCCTCCTCGAGGTGTTCGTCCGTGACCATGTCATCCTGGAGACTTTCAGGACCAGCTCCTTCCTTCTCCAGGGCTCTTGGCTTTGGCAGGTCAGTGCGTATCCAGCATCTGAGCAGTGGGCCTCACACCCAGGAAGGCAAGTGGAGGGGGGATGCTCTACCCTTCATGTCACATCTGTTGGGGTTAGACTTGTAGGCTGGTTGGAATATCTTAGTAAATACAAGGAGGAAACGAGGCTTAGTGCCAGAGCTGTCACTGTGGAGATAGGCCTGTGTGCAGCATGGACAAACCTGCATGCTAAATGGAAATCAGGCCTCACAGGGGTGGGAAACCACAATCCATGAGTTTTTGTTCTTTTTATTAGGTCCAATTTCTTCCTCTGTTTGTTCCAAGTGACTACAAATATCTGGAAATCTCTCACATAATTGCCCAGCTTTGGGTTTGGGGAGAAATGCACAGTGTGGTGATGCAGCCTTTGGGTGGTTGTGTTTCTCTGGGGATGCTGGGCTGCACTGGGAGCCCAAAGCTTGTCCACAGAGCATCCCTCCCTTCCTGAAGCACTCCCCTGTGTCAGTCTGGGGAGACGAGCATGCTTGGGGGTGCAGAGGGCAGCGGTCTGGGTGTTACTTGGGATTATTGTGCCTCTAATCTGTAGTCAGCTGCAGCAGCTTGGCTAAGAACAGGAGAAGTGAGGAGGGATGTGCTAAAGCCTGAGGCATGCTGATGCCTCACATCTCTTCTGTCTGCCACCAGATTGGGTTTGTGCTGTCCCCTCCGTGGGGAGGACCGGGCTGGGATCAGACCGACCACAGCAACTTCACGTTCCTCACCATGTGCTTCTGCTGGCACTACGCGGGCGCGCTCGCCGTCTTGGCAGCAAACTCAGCTGCATCTCGCTGGTACGTGGGGGAGAGGGGTCCTGGGGGGGTCCCAGCACCGTGCACAAGCTGGGATGGCCAAGAGCAATACCTAGACCCAGTGCTACCCTGCGAAATCCAGCTGCCAGTGTAGCACAGGGTGAGAAAAGTGGGGTCATGCATGTTCAAGTGTTGACTAGTCCATGGCTTGGCTGGGAAGGATCGGCCCGGTGCCGCCGCAGAGCAGATGGTCCTGAGCAGGCTGGGGTGAGCCGATGGCTCTTGCTACCCACAAACTCCTGACCAGTGTCACTGTCCCTCCCGCAGCTGCAACGAGTCCTGCCAGCTGAAATTCGGGGACATCGACGTGGAGCTGGACTGTGGCATGTGCATCCGCAAAGGCAACAAGAGCTCCAGCGGTGCCCTGCTGCCAGAGGGAGGCTCGGATGACAAATGAGGCCGTGGCGGGCACGGAAACATCTTCCCCACTGGCTTAGAGCTCTTGAGATAAGGTTTTTAATTAGTCTTTGATAAACTACAGTGGCACTTGATGACTGAGCATCAGAAGTGGGAGGCAGGACCCTGAAGGCGGAGCGTGGCAGATGCAAAACCTTTCCTGTGTGTCCCTTTGCAAAAGCAAACCAGGCTCATCTGGGAGGGAGTTTTTAATTTTTTGGGCTGCGAACTGCAGGACTGGTTTGCTGGTGGAGACCAACCATTGTGGCCAATTTGGCTATTTTTTTTAACCTTGTTTTTGCTTTCACAGAAGGGAGCCAAACCAGTGTTCAAAGCTCCTGGTGGCTGTTGCTCACTCTGGTGTTAATGGAGAGGACTTTTGTACAAAGCTTAATGTGCAGAGATGATACATGATCACCAATAAAGTACTTTAACAAACCACCTCAGTGGATCTCTTGAATACAATGCCTTGAAATGGAAGATGTGGTTAAGGTGACGTCTGGCTTCAAAATGGTTTGGGGGGTGGATGACATATCGGAGAGACGGGACTGCGTGTGACTTAATGTGGCCAAGTCTGCCTGGAGAAAGAGGTGGGTGGCCAGTGGATGGAAAGGATGGAGGTTGCCCTGTTAGCACTGGCTGCCTTCCTACTTGTTTTTCATCAGAAGTTGAGAGGATGAGTTAGAGAGGCGAGGCAGCCTGTCTGTAATGGATTGTGGGGAGTCTGCTGGGCAGGACTCAGCTTGGAGGGAGACACTTGAAGCAAGATGATGGCTTCAGCTGGTCTGGGTTGGGTGTACGGATACTCTTGGCAGGTCTCTGACAGCCGGGCTGTGCAGTGATCTCAACGTGAATATGGATTTTTTTTTTTTTTTTCCAACAGCTTTATTCCCTTCCTGGAGCTGGTCACTTCCAAACAAAACCTTTCAGTTTTGGGTGTCTGCTTCGCACGTGGTGTCGAGGGGTATTTGGTTTTTTTTTTTCCCTTAGGCCCTTCATTTGGTTTGCAGCAGAATAGCATGGGGAGACCAAAGATCAAAATTTAAAAGACATCATTAAGCAGGATTAATGTAACAACAAAGTTCATCATCAGCATTTAAAATGCTTGTGCCATGTCCTTTGCTGAGGGCTGGGCTGGGTGAAGTGGGGAGCGCAAACAGCATTGTTATTATCTTTTAATACCTTTGCTGTACTCCCCTAAGACATGCAAGAAGGCAGTTTAGTCTCAACTTAAGCAAGAAGCTGAGTCTTAAACACATCACTGCTGCTCTGCATAACTCCAAAAATTCAAGCAAGTGTTGGGAGGAAAGAAAAATCCTCCCTGGCTCAAAGCAGTTGCAATTCTCAGCCCCACGAGAGATCCCTGGAAGAATGAGCACTGCATATTTTATTTTATTTTATCTATTCCTTTCGGAGTATGGCTGCAAGGTGACCAGTGTCTCGTGCTGTTGGAGACTGTCAAGAAAAGGACCTTAAGGAGCAAAGAAACCAAGGAAATTGCAGCATTTTGGGCTTTGGGTTTTGGTACCGCCCCTCCAGAGGACTATCATTGGGGTAGTAAAGCGGGCTGGCATTCAGGAGCCATGGTTCCTCCAGGATCTGGTGGGGATTAACTAGAGCTGGAGTGAGAGCTTTAAATGTGCTCCGTGGAGGTGGCGTGCTCTGGTTATTAATAATCCTCATGGGACTAAGAGCAGAGTCATTCGGTCAACTTGTTATAGAGTAGCTGCCATTAACGGGAAGCCTAGTGCACAGGTTATAACCCATTGTACTGCACTTTGATTGAAAAGAAAGGGGGAAAAAAAATTTCTTTCCCCTTTTGATCAACTAATGTTATTTTCTGTCTGTTTTTTCTTGCCCCAGTGCTATCTTGGTAATGCTGAATCCTTCTCTCGCTGAGGCTTTTGCTACTTAAAATTAGGTCTGTAGTGGTGACATTTCTTTTTTCCGTGAATAAATACAAATAAGAACAAGTACGGATAATCTTGGCTGTGTGTTTTCACAAGCTTAGCGGGATGGCGCTCTGAGCCTAAAGCAAACGCACAAGGGTGTCTTTGAACAGGGCACACAAAATTACCTGTCATCTAGCTGGGTGATAGAGGCGCCCTGTATTTAAGATAGAAATAATGTTTCTTGGGTCAATAGAGTCGAAAGAATGAGATGTTGTGGCTGTAATTGCATTTGTAGAGCAGTTCCCAGTTAGCCTGTGTGTGGAATTGATATCTTGTACAGCAAGCCTTTAACCCAAAGCGCTCTTTCCCACCGAAGCTGGAAGGCAATTAAACTCATTAACTAGGCATATGTTTATTAATCAGGAAAGCCTGCACTGCCCACCCAAACCCATTGCTGCCCGTACTGGTGGTGTGCTGCAGACAGACACAGGTGACCCTGGGATAAGGGGAGATATAGAGCTGTGGCATCCCACTCCGTTGGGATCCTGGCCTCTCCAAGGTGGGTTACATGTCCCTGGCTGGGTTTAATTACCAGGGACCTCGTTATTACACACACACCTGACGGATGCTTTTCTCCTGCTGCTGTAGTGTTATTTCATGGAGGAGCATTTGATTCCTCATGAAGCTCCTATGGTCTGTCTGTGCTGTTGGTCCCCAGGGGGACGGCGGCGATGTGGATGTGCTGCTCCAGCTCTGATTTTACTTTTTTCATGGTCTGGGATCTACTCTTGAGAACACCTTGGCCAGAAAGTGATGCCACATCCCTTTGCTCATTGTTTAAATGCACGAGCCAGGAGCTAAGGTAATACCAGCGTTTTACCTTTGTTTCCTGTCTGTTAGCATACAGAAACACTAAGACCGGTGTTTCCAATGGCAAATATTCTCTGCTGCACAGTTAGACTTGGGGAATTGATTGAGCTGCCCAGAGCATGTGTGTGCCGAAGCGTTCAGAAGAAATAGGGACTCTCGTCCTTCCAGATTGGAGCCGGTAAGTGGTTGAGGGCTGTGAGAAGGCCACTGAAAGGAGGAGATGAAAGTTTTCCCCTTTCCACCAACCCTCTGCTGCCAGCAAAAGCTGGGGACAGGTTTTTAGCCTGGAGGAACTGGCCATGAAAGCCTCCCGTGGAACGGCTGGTGAAGGCAAGGTGTGATTTAGGTCCTCTCTTGCTGCAGCTGGAGGCGGGAGAAGCTTCCTGAGACCATATGGAAAGGTGCTGTTAGAAGGGCTAAAGTGCTTTGCAGACCCCCAGTGCCTGCCATCTGTATGCAAAACTTATTGTTACTACTGAAAGACTTGCTGGAGATTCATGGTTTAAAGAGGAGTTGAAATTAGCACTTCAAGCACCACTAAAATCTACTGTTTCAGTTTAATTAGCGAATTTAGTTTCCAGACTTAGTGCAATTGCCATTCAGAGGACAATTGGATTTTCTAGGTCACTTTTCTCATCCAGAACTTATTTTTTAAAAAAATCTTAATGCATTTCTTGCCTATTAACTCAAGGGATTTAATAACAACGGTAAGCAATAAATGCTTACTCTATAAATATGCATAACTCAGATCTCATCCAGAACTCACGGGTAGGCTGCCTGTGATAACAGCAACCTGTAATTAACAGTTTAGCAGTTTTAGTGATGCAGTAGCTGGGTCCTGCCCGCTTGTGTGTGGCATTACTAGAGAAGGGCTCACTATTTGCTGCCTGCCCTTCGGAGGAGGGCAGAGTGTTTGCTCATGGACCTCAGTTGCCAACAGCCATCCCGGAGGGGCCAGGACAGAGCAGTTGGTGAGACTCAGGGCAAGCAGAGCAGCAATATTTGGCCATTTTCGCCCCTGTCAAACACCAGGTGCAGCCTAGCTGCTGTCTTGCATCCACCAGCCAGATGCAGCAGAGAAACGTAGGTCCCAAAATGAGCACATTGGTACCTGGTGAGCTGTGCTGTCCGAAACAGCACCCACGTCAAGATTTTTATTGCGGCCACCTTGCGAGATGGAAAGGATCCTGAGAGGGACGGCTCAAGATTAAAAACCTGCAGCCAGATGCGTGCATCTACCCTGCCCTCCCCACTGGCTCAGGGAATGAAGTGAATGAGGAGTTGCAGCTGCTGGCTTTATTGCCTGCAAAGTAAGAGGTATTTTTTTTAAAAGAAGCAATTTGGGGTTGGGGTTTAATGAGTCTGTACAGATGATGCCTCTTGCAGAGAGGGGAAGGCCCATATTTGTCCTAGGATAAGCAGAGGGCCAAGATGTGAGAGATCTCCTTTGTTAATTGTATTAGAGCTGTTCAGAGCAAGTGTATGTAAATCTTTCATTAATTAACAAAACCCCCTTTGGCCCCTCACCCCAAAAAGGCCATTGAATGACTCGAGCGTGTCCAGAGAAGGGCAACGGAGCTGGGGCAGGGTCTGGAGCACAGGTCTGCTGGGGAGCGGCTGGGGGAACTGGGGGGGTTCAGTCTGGAGAAGAGGAGGCTGAGGGGAGACCTCCTGGCCCTCTGCAACTCCCTGCCAGGAGGGGGCAGAGAGGGGGGATGAGTCTCTGGAGCCAAGGAGCCAGCGCCAGGCCCCGAGGGAATGGCCTCAAGCTGCCCAGGGCAGGGTCAGGCTGGCTCTGAGGAAGGATTTCTGTGCAGAAGGGGCTGTTGGGCGTTGGAATGGGCTGTCCAGGGCAGGGGGGGAGTCCCCGGGATCCCTGGAGGGGTTGAAGAGTCGGGCTGAGCCAGCGCTGAGGGATCTGGGGGAGTTGGGAACGGTCAGGGGGAGGGTCATGGTTGGGCTGGAGGAGCTTCAAGGGCTTCTCCAGCCAAGATAATTCTGGGATTCTGTGAAAATGCCTATTTGGCTTCAGCAAGGAGAGGGTGCAAGTTTTCAAGGCATACAGCAAGTGCTGTCAAGGAGGAAAAAGCTTTCCAGCCTTGGTTGGAGTAGCTCCTTCTGGTGAGACAGGCTGCTGGGACATTGTGTTTGCTACCAGACACTGGTGAAACTTGATGGAAAGGTCTCACGCTGATGTTGGAGCTGTTTTGAGGGCTGGTGCCTGTTGACTTGGACCACTGAAAGTTCAAGTCTGAGCACTTGCTGGCAGAGGTGTTGGCCCATCTGTTACAATAAATGCAGTTTCCCTTTAAATAAAGGGCCCTCTAAATAGATGGCCAAGTTCTCTGCCCTCACCCAGCTAAGTGTCTCCTCATGCAACACAAGTGGAGATGATGCAATTTTGATCTTAAACTTGGCCACGTTTCCCTGGGTCAGGCTGAAGTGCTTAGCAGCGTGGTGGACTCAGTTCCCAGCTGGTGTGTGTTCATCAGCCGGGTCCAGTGTTTTGGATGGTGGCCACGGAGTGTTTAGTGGGGAGGAGGCCACTCCTGCTGCGTGATGCTCCGGCTGTTCTGCTGTTGTGTGGCACTGGGCCTCAGTAGGAGCTATAAAGTGTGATAAGGATGATAAACCAATCGTTAACATATTTCTACTAAAATTCCTGGGACTCCAGACCAGTGAACACTTTGCTGAATGCATGTGTACAACATGATGCTCAAAAATCATGCATTTTCAGAGTCTCGGGGACACTTGTGTTAGAGTGGCATTATCGAAATAATGTACAATTTTCCCCTTGATATATTTATTATCTGCAGAGTCTAACCTGTCTCATACTGCTCACATCAGCCTGACATGTGAACAGCTAATATGAATTTCTAGTAGGTGGGGTTTTTTTTCCAGCACTACTCTCAAAATAGATAGGATTGACTGTATTTTGGAGGAAAAAAGAAAAAAACCAACCTGTATTTTTTGGGGAAAAAAAGAAAAAAACCCTCTGTATTTGGGGGTGGGGGGGAAGAAAAAAGATGGTGTGCCACTGTGTTTCACAAAACAAATTATCCTGGTGGTAGGGCATCCCTCGGTATTAAACAGCAGCACTGTAGATTTATGGTTGTTCAGGAAACGAGCAGGATGCAATGTGCTTGTTACTTGAGGTAAGAGCAGCTGCTTTTGAAAGCAGAGAAGCATGTTGACAGCTTGAAGTGAGCAAAAACCTCTGGGTAGAGCAGAGGTATTTCAAAACGTACTATAAAACCCAAAATAATTACAATCTGTATGTTAAGCTTAGTAATCTCTATTTGCATTACAGGACGTGGTGAGGTTCACGCACTGCGTCTACCTGCTAAGACTGATATTGGGCTACTGAGTTGGGCTGTGCTGGTTCTGTGGGGTGTTTTGGAGTTCAACAAGAGTATCCTCCTCACGGGAAGCACCACTGGCACTGGCCCTGTACAGCACTGCTGGTCACCCAAGAAGTTCCCACGTCAACAGCTGGCTGAGAGGCGGCCAGTGGTGGCTTCAGGTCCTTGTCCCTCCTCAGTGGAGCTCTGCGGCACGTGGGTAGGTGGAGGAGGAACGCCAGCGAGACAGAGCCCTGCCAGCTTTCCCTGGCTCCTGCTCAGCAGTCGCTGAATCACACAGAATCACTCAGGTTGGAGAAGCCCTTCGGGATCAGAGTCCAACCCTCAGCCCGACTCTACAAAGTTCTCCCCTACCCCACATCCCCCCACGGCTCATCCCAACGGCCCTTAAACCCCCCCAGGGATGGGGACTCCCCCCTCCCTGGGCAGCCTGTTCCACTCTCTGACCACTCTGTCTGGGAAACATTTTCTCCTCCTGCCCAGCCTGACCCTCCCTGTGGCAGTTTCCAGACGTTCCCTCTTGTCCTGTCCCTGATCCCCTGGGAGCAGAGCCCAGCCCCAGCCTCTCTGCAATGTCCTGTCAGGAGCTGCAGAGAGGGATGAGGGCTCCCCTCAGCCTCCTCCTCCTCACACTGAACACTCCCAGCTCCTTCCCTGCCTCCTCACAGGATTGATTCTCCAGCCCTTCCCCAGCCTCGTTGCCCTCCTCTGCCCTCGCTCCAGCCCCTCCAGATCTCTCTCGGATTGAGGTGCCCAAACCTGGACACAACCCTCCAGGTGTGGCCTCACCAGTGCAGAGCACAGGGGGACTGTCACCTCCCTGCTCCTGCTGGCCACACTAGTGCTGATACAAGCCAGGATGCCGTTGGCTTTCTTGGCCACCCGGGCACACTGCTGGCTCCTGTTCAGCTGCTTGTCAATGAGAACCCCCAGATCCTTCTCTCCCAGACAGCTCCAGCCACACTCCCCGAGCCTGTAGCCATGCAGGGGGTGGTTGTGGCCCAAGGGCAGGACCTGGCACTTGCCCTTGTTGAAGCTCATCCCGTTAACGTTGGCCACTGATCCAATCGATCCAGGTCTCTCTGCAGAGACTCCCCAACCTCATGCAGATCGACACTCCCACTTCACTTGGTGTCATCTGCGAACTCACTGATGACACAGTGCGTTGACACTGTGAAGATCAAGGCAATAAAACACAGTCGTCAGCCAGGGAACAGCTGCGTGCACCAACAGTCACAGTAAGTGCTTTCAACATTTCCATACCGCAAAGCGCAGTCCAATGAGCCTGTAATTACCTGTCCTACTGTTTTCCTTAAAGAAGTTTGAAAACATCTTGCGTGCAACTGCTAAAAACTGGTAAACCTTTTGTCCTCACTCTGCCTTAGCAAACCTGAGGTCAGCCTCCGAGTGCCCACCTGTATGAGCAGTCGGGCTTATCTCTACAGCTCCGTTCTTGGGTGTACTTCTGCCTTATTGCACGTGCCAGGATGTAAGGGGTTGGGTATAAAGGTTTTTCTAATGTTTAATATTATCGTCAGGACTTTCCTACTCCAGAATCTGGTTTGACCGAGTGCGCTGGGTGGAAATACCCACACATGCTATATTGTGGTGGGGGCAGGAGCATGAAATACCTGGATCAAACGATGAGCTGCCAGCACTGCTTGGAAACGCAGCTCATTAATACTGCATCAAAAACTGGAAGAGGTCTTCTCCATAACTAGTGCTGCGAGGATGAAAGAACAGCAGTTGCCTCTTACTCACCTCCTCACTTTCCTCCCCTGGTGACTTTAATTGTCCCTCATCTCTCTAGGCTGAGGCTGATACTGTTGGAAAATAAAAACATCTGTGGTGCCTGGTTTGATGTGTGAGTTTAGTAGAAAGATGGTTTTATTTCAGTCTACTAGATAACCCATTGCTTTTATTTCCAGATGTATCACAACTGCTTAAAATGTGTTACTGCTGCTCCCCATGTCACTTCAACTGCTCTGTCACCGGGTGAGTACTGTCACTGAGATGTAAGAGCGGGAAGGAGTTTGGCTTTTGGGTTTGTTTTTGGTTTGGTGGTTGGTTGGTTTTTTTTTTTTTCTTGAGGGCTAGTGGCATCTGATGAACGTGGTGCAGTTCTGCTTCCTCCTCACCGGGAGACTCTATTGCAACCCAAGGGACAAATCCCATCACTCTTCTGAATTTGTCAGCAAAAGCTACCTGGACGAGCTGTGGCTCATTTGCAGGAGATGTCTGGGTCTTTACTGCAGCTTGGGCCCCAACAGTATCACCTAAGTAGAAAGTTTTATTCTTAAAATCTCTTATTACAATGAAACTGATTTAGCTTATCTTTAAATTCAAAATACTTGTCTTAGGTCATGTAGTGTTAAACACACAAGCACTGCCCACCTGTAGAAGTTTTCTGGGTTTAAATTTTTGCTTTGTGCTGCCATGGGGCTGTAGTTCTGCATTAAAACTTTGTTACAGAAGCCTTGGGAAGATGCAACCAGAGGAGCTGGCCTAAAATTGTGTGTCAATCTTGTCTTTCCAAGGGGATCCAATGAAGAATGGAAAAAGCACAGGTGCTGTCTGTTCTTACTGACTGAAGGAAAACAAGTTATCATGTATGTGCATGGGTGTAGTTTAAGCTTGCTGATGTAGTTCTGTAGCAAAGCAAAGGGAAACTTTGGATTTAAATGGCATAAAGACAAAGGACTGAAGCATAGTTCCTGGAGCCACAGCTGGAGCAGTATGCTTAATTAACTAATGGATTAATTATCACTTGAGCCCAGGGGCTGAGACTCTTGTGAGTTCGCATGTCACTGGATTCATCTTATGTAGAGACTAGTTTATACTTTGGACCAGGCTTAAGTGCAGCGCTGGAGCCTGTAGTGTCTGTTACCAGCCAGCACTGGTGTATAAACGTGCCAGTAAAGCTGTTCTGTTAGCTCTCCAGGGGTAAAGAGTGAGCGAGGAGAAATCCATGTCTCTTCTTGTTTTGACAGAAAGCTCTTATTCTGTTTTTTATGTTTCACTCTAAGTGCTGTATGCTTTCCCTCGTTGCTGTGATTCAACAGCAATCAGGCATAAGCGGAAAAGCTTCAAAATAAAACACATCATATACCAATTGCATGAGATCTTTTACATTTGTACAGTTCAGGTAAAGAACCACGTAAGGATGCAGGTCAAGGCATCCACCTCTCTGCAAGGAAGCACCTACTCTACATCTGTTCAAGTCAAACACACCAGCTGTACATGTAAGTACATAATGAGGAGGACTTGCCACGGGAATTTCAGCAGAAGCAAAAATAACAGACCAGCTGTCTTGGAGTGTTGCGTTGTCCTGGCCTCTGTGCTTTATTAGCCACAGACATCTAACAACACCCCACGGAATGCTAACATCTCTTAGCATTTGGGTCACTTTAAAAGTCTTCATAAAAAAAAAAAGCTAACATAATTTCTGTGCTGAAGCTTCTGTCTGTCTTCACAAAGATATTTCAGATGTACCAGTAAAGTATTGCATTGCTGGATGGACTCAATCCAGTCCCACCTCCCTTACTGATTATATAGTCTACAAAAGTAGAGAACACTTGGACATCTCAGACATTGGCTTATTCTTAAGTGCCTTGCAAAAATCTAAACTGACAGCACAGGCAAAAAAAAAAAAAAGCAAGCACCATCTAAACCAAGAGCATGTGATACCCACTTCAGAACACACCACTGGATACCAAAACTGATTTCTGGGGAAGATTCAACTCCACTAATGATTTTGGATCACAGGAAATTCAAGTGTTCTCTATTTTTAAAAATAAATAGGCCTGAAAGGAAAATACAGGGACACTTTTCATCTGTGGCTTGTAGTTCTTGACGCATTATCCTGAAAAATGAAGAGTGCTGCCTAATGCAGTGCAGTAGCATCCTCTGGGCTGCTCTTGGTATTCACTGTTCAAAACAAAGAGAGAGCAGTAAGAAAAAAAACCAACCCACCACACACCTCCCAGAATTATGAGCAGAGGAAGGCACAAAATACCTGTCATCTGTACATCAGGGATTATTACACTGAATAGCTGGAGCTGGGATCTGTGACACAGGAGGGGCTCAAGCCCTGGGATAGTCTCAGTCTGGCTTACTCTGGTGATTTGCACTAAGCTTGCGTCACCAACAAGTGGTGAAACCAAAATTCGGTCCAGAAACCACACAAACCACCATAAAAATGCATCCCAACAGCGAACAGCCAGACCATCACTTTGCCTTAGTTCATTTCTTTTCCAGCACACAGGTACTCACGTGGCAACGAGCCACTCTCCAAAGATGCCGTGCGAGGAGAGTTGCTTTCCTTGGGCCTGCTCAAAACTCATGTCCACAACCACGTCTTCACAATCTCAAAGCTTGTAAAGCAGATTATCCCATTCCATCAAAAGAACAGATACTAAAATGTGATGCCCAGGACCCTTCCCTCCACCCAGCAGTAGGGTTTAGCATCGCAAGGACTGCAGCCCCAGAAAAAGATCTGTGCCTTCACCCAGGGGAGGGAAGAAGGATGCGTTCTTCCTGCAGCCCACTGTTAAGATGGAGTAGGAATTCACCTTTAGACTTTACTGACCTCATATAATAATTCACACAGGTTTTTGTGCCCCAAAACCCACAGATAGGGCAAGGGAAGGTGCTGCAGAAAAAGGCAGCATTCTGTTCAACTGCACGGCGACCTGATCTGACTTCAGAGTTGGCCCTTTCAGTGGGAGTAGAGCAAAATGCCCTCCAGAAATCCCTTCCAACCTACATTTCTCCATGAGCCTGCACCAGCTGCAGGATTATTCCCTGCCAAGCCGCCACGCTGGAGAAAATGATTATTACTCACCTTGCATTTGATTACGCGGTGCCAGCCCCGAGAGAATCGGCTCCGCTCTGTTCCTGTTCCAGTCTCTGCTGCATAAACCAGAGGCCCGGGTAAACAGGCAGAAAAACCACCCCCCTCTTCCCATTCACACCCCACAAACCCGGGCAGCGACACAAAAAGCCCACCTTTCTGCCTAGATTGCGTTTAGGACTGCCTCTGATCAAAGGCACGTCCTGGGGGCACCAAGCCCAGCTCCAGAATCGCAGGTTGACATGGGGTGCCCTTCCCAGCAGCTCCTCGGGGTGCACAAACACAAAGCAGCCACCCAGGCAGCGGGCGAGGGAATCAATCCCTCCCTTCCCTCTCCTCAGAAAGCCTTTACATCACTTTCTCCCTGCAGGTATTTCCTCTGAAGCAGCTGTGCTTTCAGCTAAAAAAAAAAATTCACCCTGGCACCATCCAACGCACCATTATACTGTGGAATTTTCCTGTATTTTGAGCTCACCGTTGCTAGACAGACCCTTTCATCTCAGAGACCTTGCAAGAGGACGCACTAAACAATTGCTATCATACAACCCAGAAGGGATATTCAGTCCAACTCAGGCACAACTGCATCTTCTTTACCTCTCATTGACACTGCCCAGTGTGAGCAGAACAAAAAAAAATAATCTTCAGCCTCTTAGAGCAATTTACAGGGAGATTTCAAAACCATTTAAGCTCATACTTGTTTCCCCCTGTAGAAGGGGAACCTACGGCACAGCCCACGGGATCTGGTGCAGTCAGCAAACCACTGCCTACTGCAGGAGTGGTGGGAGTGGATGATCTTCAAGGTCTTTTCCAACCTAGGCGATTCTGTGATTCCGTGTCCTCGGATGGAAGAAACCCAGCAGCTCGTGGTAAAACGAATGGCAGGCTGCAGTCTTGGAAGTCCCTGGGGTTTGTATCACAGGCAGCCTCCACGATCCAGTGGGAGATCATGTCACAGAATCATCCGGGTTGGAAAAGCCCTTGAAGCTCCTCCAGCCCAACCATGACCCTCCCCCTGACCGTTCCCAACTCCCCCAGATCCCTCAGCGCTGGCTCAGCCCGACTCTTCAACCCCTCCAGGGATCCCGGGGACTCCCCCCCTGCCCTGGGCAGCCCATTCCAACGCCCAACAGCCCCTTCTGCACAGAAATCCTTCCTCAGAGCCAGCCTGACCCTGCCCTGGGCAGCTTGAGGCCATTCCCTCGGGGCCTGGCGCTGGGGCCTTGGCTCCAGAGACTCATCCCCTTCTCTTCTCTCCAAGCACGGACACATGGATGGAACCGCAACGCACGCAGCTGGCGCGAGCAGAAGTTTCAAAGCAAAGAGCAAATGCTATCAAAGCCTCAGGTGCTCCCCTTCCTGCTACGCAGTCAGTTGGGAGGGCTGCCCGAGGGGCTGTCTGCACACCCACACCATCTCCACCTGGAGAAAACGTGCTCCCCACCATGGGAGATTTGTGAGGGGCAAGTGAGGAGGAGGAAGGGCTGAGGGGGCCTTGCGGGGAAATTTGTGCTCTCACATGAAAGCGTGGTGAGAAGCTCCCAGGCCTCAGCAACCAGCCTTCCAGAGGCTTCTGCTCCAGAGCAGCCTCCAGCCCAGGATCAGAGGAAGGATTTGGACCAGCTCGTGTTGCCATGGAGACTCAGGGACTTAAGAGGATGCTGGAAGGAAAATCCCCAGGTGAAACTGGTTCCCCCTGCCCCTTCTGCCCAAAGATCAAAGGGACCACCTGGGGAAGTCTAAACAGAAACCCAGCTCAGTGATGTACCTCCCCACCGCACACAGCCAGGCTGCAGGACCCAGAGGAAGCCTCCAGAAAACAGGAAAATCCCCAAGTTGTTCCAGTTAGAAACAGCAATTTTGGATGGTCAGCTTCACGGACCATTCTCCATCCCCTCCACCTATTACCTCCTCCCACTGACACACCCCATGGCAACTTTTCAGGGAGATCAGGCCACTCCCCTCAGGTCCCAGCCTTTCCAGTCCCCTTCAGCCCAACGCTCCCGAGCCCCACGTTTGTTCAGTGCGCTCAAAATCTCCCAGATGCTATCCCAGAGGCCGGCTGATGCTATGTAATAACCAACTCGTTCAGCCTGCTGCCCGTTCTCAAATCGCTGTCAGGAAAGGAGAGCTGCTTGAAATAAAGAGTCTACATTGAGGCGTCCTGGCTGACCACACGGAGAGCCTACGGGGCAGAGGTTAAGTGCTCTTACAACAAAGCGCAGGCTCCCCGCGGGTCACTGGTAAATACAGCAGAACTCTGGTGTTTTAACGTGCTCCTTCCTGCAGAATCACACACACACACATTAATGCCTCCTCTGGGTTAGGCCCTGTGCTCAGCAGAGCCTTCTCACCTCATCTGCAGCAAAACCACCGGTGCCCGCCAGCACCAAAGGGTGAATTTGGGGAGAGGAACCCGGCACCGCTTGGCACGGGTTAAGGACACCCCGATTCCCACGCTGGAGAAACAGTTTTGAAGCTCTGCAGCTCCCTGAGGTTTTCATCCCGTGCTGCTGCTAAGGATTGCAGCCAGGTGATTTCACATGTGGTTTGGCCGTGACCTGAGAGCACAAACAGCTTTTTACGGGGGCTGGGAAATCGCTGCAGAGCTGGCGTGACCCGGGCAGGGGGGACGTGGGGTCAGCACAGGCAAGATTGTTACAGCGACTCTGCCTGCCGTCCCGTACAGCACGGAGATACACGCTCACTTCCAGCAGCCCACTCTTTTTCAAAGGCTTCACTGAGGTGTTTTCACACTTCATACACTACCTAACATTAGCATCCAGCTCCACTTGCCCGGACTTTCACAGGATCACAGAATCAGTCAGGTTGGAAAAGCCCCTCGGGATCACCGAGTCCAACCCTCAGCCCCACTCTGAAGTTCTCCCCCACCCCACATTCCCCCACAGCTCATCCCAACGGCCTTAAACCCCCCCAGGGATGGGGACTCCCCCCTCCCTGGGCAGCCTGTTCCACTCTCTGACTGCTCTTCCTGTGAAAAATTTTTTCCTCATGTCCAGTCTGACCCTCCCCTGTTGCAGTTTAAAGCCATTTTTCCCTACCTTACTCTGTTACTCTGCTTGCCAGTTACCTGTCACTATGTCCTATAAAAATGGTCTTTTTTCTGCACTGTTTGGCCCCCGCTGTGCATATCTAAAAGCCTCTGCCATCACAGCAGAGCCACGAGCAAAGCACCGTTATCAACCACCGAGTTGCAACTGATCTGAAGACCCACACAAAGAAATTCTGGCATGCTGACACCAACTTTAAGCACTGCACTAGAGCCGGACAAAAGTATGTAGGACTCCAAACCTTCAGATCTGCAGCTCGCTCCCAGAAACACCGATGCTCAGGGCTAAAACACTCCAGCTCTGAGGATTAGGAGTTTTATGTGCTCCCTCAGGTTAATGTCACCAGAGAAAGGTACTGCATCACCACGGACTTGGGCTCCTCACGAGCACCCGTAATCTCTTCCACCAGCCGAAGCTGAACGTAGACAACACGCTCCACACGCCCCTCGGGAAGGATTGCTTTGCACACGAAAGACAAGCGAGGCTGGTAAAATAAATCCGCCCACGTTACATCCACCCAGCACCGTGCACAGAATGGTTTCTACGTATGTTACCCCGCCGTGCCCTCGGAGGAGCAACATTAACAAACAGCTCTACAGCGAGAAAGGAGACAAAGTGACCCAGCGCTTCCTCCTCTGCTCAGCATTCCCAGTTATCAAAGGCCCCTCTCTCAAACATCCTTTTTCCTTACTCAAGAATTATGCTGATCCTCTTAAAAAATAAAAGAGGCCTGCTTTTTTAAAAAAAACCCAGAGTTTTCTTCTGAAATGCAACTATGACACTCCGCATATCTTTTACCAACTACTCCGCCATGCTTTGGACCCTCTAATTTTAAATGTCTTCAGTTAAACTTCTGACACTTCCCTCAACCACCCCACGGCCTCTCTGCTGGGCTATCGGCCCTTCGTTGCACAGCCAGTACCGGCAACATTTGGGAGATGTTTTAGCACCGATCTTCAAGTGAGTACTTTTAAAAATTACTTTTCAGAAGGTGTAGTCAAAATCCATCATAAAGAATCAATCCTGAGCACTTGGCAGTCTGTGCCAAAGCATGTAACTAATAGACTTTGATTCCAGGCTGATGTATTTATTTTGTAGGACTAATAGAATTTATCGAAGGAAAAAATCTAATACCCAAATTCGATTATGGAATTCAATCCACAGCCTTTGCAATTTGTTTCTCTTTCAGGTCACCCTACCTGAGGGTGCAGTCCAAGAAACAGCTTTGGACTGAAGATATGCTTCAGCATCATTTAAATTAAATTTACCATTTAAAATCAAAATGCTTTCCCAAGTAGATGTGACAAGCCAACAGACGGCATTTTCTAGGACAGCATCTGTTCTCTCCTGCAGAGTCTGAATAATTTAAGCAGAACATGGAAGTTCCAGTGGAACCAAGGAGCCCACATTTAAGGAGAAACAGGACACACGATTGTTTCCTATTCAAAACTGCTAAGCCTTCGTGTTTCCTCCTACCTCCTCTCCCCCCCTTCATTCAGACCTATTGGGAACTGCTCGGATCAATGCAAAGGAAGATTAATCCTGTCTCTTAGCCTCCTAAACCAGCGTTCAAACGGCAACGACTCTTCGGTCATTTCACCGAGACACGAGAGAGGAGGAATTTGTGTTCGAGGTCACACTTCAAAGAAGGAAAATAGAAGAGGAATGACATACAGGAGCAGAGACAGCTGTAAGCTTTACAGGCTGTTAGTTTTAGGTGTTCTGGAAGAGAAAGTTAGACCAAACAGTCAAGTTATTTCCCTTCGTAAAACAAAAACATTAGAAGCGATACAGAAAACGCTAACCAGTCAGCAACTGCCCAGGGCTCTTTACGTCCTCAAACTATTTCAAGATCAGGCGATCAGGAAGCATTTAAGGAAATTGAGGCCTGTCTGTTTTTCTGTGCCCTCTTATCTGTGAATTTTCTCCCCCCTTCTTCTGCCCAACCCCATTTTCTAAGGCTTGTGGGCAACGCAGGCTCCGAGCACCAAGCCAGGGCGGTCGCGGCGCTGCCCAGCTCCGCTCCCCCTGCGCCTGGACCCGGTCCCTCAGGCCGTGAGGAAGCGCAGGTGGACGGCCGGGCGGTGGAAACAGCTTGCTGCTGCAGAGGGCTTCAGCTCTGCTCACCCTGAGAGGCCGTGCCAGGATTTTTACCGCCGCAGAGCCATCCATGGTGTCTCCTACGACCCACAGCACCTCTGACTGACCTGCGCTCCGGCAGCGAACGGCTGCAGCTTGTGGACGTGACGTTCTATTCGGGAGTCCTGGGCGCTGGCGTCGCATGGCGCCTCCTTCTCTCCGCAAAGGTCAGCAGGATCCGGAAATCCCACACAAGCCTCTGGGTGCAGCTCTACAATCTCAGTACCAGGATTGCTTCTCACCGAAGCTGAGGTGGACAAAAAGGCAGGGAAAGGCCTCTGCAGGTTTGGCAAGGACACGGCGGGAGAAGAGAGGAAGTTAAGCGAGCCCGTGAATAAAGAGAAGAAACAATCTGGAAGTTAAAGTGTTTATTGATGTGTTTTAACTTTGTACATTCCCCACAGACCACACTAAGGAGTTTGCAGGTAAATCTGTGCATAGTGGGAAGAGACACGGAAGGGGGAAGAAAAAAAAAAAAAGTCACAGGGAAAATAGAAAAAATACACCACAGGTTACCAGAACCTCCAGATTTAAAAAAGCCGTGAGCATTAACACCAACTATACAAGCATTACAAAGACATCATGGTGAGTGGAACAACACCCCTTTTGTTCTTCTCGGGGCCTATGCATCCAATTTCCCTTAAAGCAGGCAGTATCCCTTTCCCAACTCGGCCCTCTCTTTCCTCCCCAGTTAAAGCGAACTCCACGTTCGTCAGCTCCCAAGGTACTGATTATTGCAGTGATTTGTCATTTCTGGGCCAACACCCAAAGCCTTGCCTACGGCCCAACACCACCAAAAGAGATGCAAAGGCTCAAAGATCTGCGTCTCTTCACTACTTACCATGTTGGCGAGGCAGGAGAGCTGGGGAAAATTAGAAAGTAGTAGCAAGAGGGGGCTGTTAATGCCAAGTGAGTACTGAAGGAAACCGGTTCAGAACAGAGGATTTAAATTCAATACCAGGAACTTCCAACTCTAGAGCAGAACTGAATCTGGAAGGGGAATGTGCAGACCCCAGTATGCACAAACCATGTTCTAACATTCCACTAGAATAACTATAAACAGAGATGCTAGAAGCCTTTTAACTCCTTGCCTCCAGGGAGTCTTGATTCCTAGAGCCCAAACTGCTAAGCAGCAGGGTACACACCACTGGCATATGAGGATGGGGGTTTTTTCTCTTTTTTTTTTTTTTTCTTTTTTTCTCGTTATAAGGATTTTTGTTAGTTACCATTTCCAATTGCTTCCTTGCTTATGCTGTCATAGTTCCTATCCCTAAATTAATCTCTTTGCAACTCCCAGTGAAATTCACTTTAAAAAAAAAAAAAAAAAAAGGAAAAAGAATACTGCTTTATATATAAAAGCCAAAATGACTGAAGAGCCACAACTGTCTCCTTTTTACAAGGCGGGCTGGTACAAATGACCTTCAATATACAGGTGGTCTATCAGAAATAAAAATCAACATTTCCCATTTTATATATATAGAGCTTGTATCAGACAACAGTACAACGGAACTGGTATTTTTCAGATTATTTAAAAAAAAAAGAAAACTACATCTCAGTCAAATATCTGCAATAGATCCATTTTTCCCATTTAAGGAGATTTATATATCATATTGTTATATTATCATTTCTTCACCCATTTAAAAGAATGGAAATTGCAACTCTACAGTAGTAATTATAGTCTTAATGATCCAGGAGTTCTGAATGTAAGATGAAGTCCTCTCGAAGCAACTGTTGGTCAGTAGTTGATCCAAAACGCTGGACCCCTTTGGCCCTCCGCCCTGCTCCTTTCCCAGTCAGGGCTGTTGTATCTCCATCTCTTTTATATCTGCATCTGCTCCAGGTATTTGTAGGTGGGGTTCTCGTAGCCATGGTTTTGCATCTTGCTGAGATGCCGCTCTTCTGGGGTAAGCATCGGGTCAACCTTTAGAAACACCAGATGGTTACTGGTCAGAGGAGAAACTTGCAGGTCTTATCTCATAGTAACAAGAGCTGACAAACGCTGGATAAATACCGTGGCAAGCGGGGAAAGAAAGGAAAGCCACAAAAACTAATTTCCTTAGAGTTCCTCGTTCAGGTGCTAAGGCCTCCTGCCTGCCCTGGCCTTTTTGGGGATGTTCTCCACAGATCTCTAATTAAAGTTAGCTAACGGTACAAATTTGGGACCCGCTTCTCTCATTAAAGAGGTCGTTACAATTTCACGCATGGGTTGGGCAAAGGGGAAAAGCAGCTTTCTCCAGACTCCATTAAGTCGTCGTTTGAAACGTGCCTGTTGGGAGCAGGAGGAAGGAGGAGGAACAGCTTCTCAGCATTCAGCCAACCGCGCTGGCTTAATAGTTGTTCCATTAGTCGGGAGGACAAATTGCTATAGATTGACTGACTTACTGCCCTGCTAAAGATACCACCTGAAAAGCTCATTTACTGCTAAATCCTATCCTGAGCCAGACAGGGAGGTCTAAATGAATTCCTTGTGAGGAGCAAACACAGCTGTGAGGTGACAGGTCCCAGCATGGCACGCCAGTGACTGATACCTGCATACCAATGAAGAAGCCATGAAGATGTCAGCACCTACAGAGTTAAGTCCCATCTAGCTCAGAGTAGAGCCACTAATGCTTGGCAGCTACTGCCATCTTCTCCCCCTACACACAACATGTGACTCGACGCTGACTATTTTCATCCTCTGTTGTGGAGCCGGAGTTGTTTCTCACCTCCACAATTCCATGGCTGATGGTCCCATACTGCCTCTTCCTCAGCATCACCAAGCTGATGACTATAACAGTAGCTATGGCAACTGCAATCACCAACAGACCAATAAGGGCGCTGCTGCTGAAGCTAAAGTCATCACGAAGGGAGTTCTCATTATCCTGGAGGGAAGAAAACAACAGAGCGGGTAGAGGAAGAGCCATGAGGGAGATGCACTGCTAAACGCAAACCTAAAAGGCGGCCACCAACAAGGTCTTCAACCATCCGTGGTGTCAAGACTACACTAGACAGCATAAATATTTCACCTCTGTTATCCTTCTGGTGAAATATTTAAACACAAAATTGTTTCCCCGCTTAGGAATTCTGGACAGGCACTGACCCACACCTCCTCTTCCCATCCCACAACACACTTCTGCAACAGAAGAGTCAGGTTAGCATCGACGCGCCTTCACCGTTCACACCTTTAAGCAGAAATCTGTACTGCATTACACCCTGCATCACCTCCCAGAGCAGGGTCAAGGCACCAAACCCCTGCAATTCAGTAACACAGAGGAACCAAAATCCAGCTTTTTAGAAATTTGCTGAGCACTCGGCTAGACTCGGTAGCCACATACATACCGGCTCGTCCACCAGCCCACCGACACGCTCCGCATTGAAAATCATTTCCTTCACATCAAGGGTTTCATCAATTACCTGAAAACAGCCACAAAAGCGTTTTATGAAAGGAGCAGTACAAAACAGGTGGGAGAAGGAATCTGAAGAGACCTTTCATGAATACTAGCAAAGACTCAGAACCATCTACCATCTTTCCCCTGCTCTCCACAGCACGGGATATTCTCCAACTTTCAAAGCCACCTGAGTTTAGTACTGCAACTGTGTGGATATCCAGACTACCTCAAACTAAAGACCCAAATGCGAAACTAGGCACTTGCCTTGGACACAGCATTTCTGTCGTGTCAGATCTAACCTGCGGCTTTAAAACAATTCTGAAAGGAAATTCTCAAAAGTTGACTTTTTTTTTTTGTAGACCCAGAGAACTGAGGCACGTCTGCTGCCACTATAACCTAGTGAATTCTTTACACCATAGACAGAGCTAACACCTACTAGGGTTGCTCACGTTCAGAAGGAAGCAAGGCCTTTCTTGCCATGAAAAATAGGTGAGAAGCCAGATGGAACACACCAGCATTTGGTGTAGCGAGATGGCAAACTACCTAGCTAAAATAAAGGTGTATCAAAGGGTCTCTGCTTGGGAAAGCAGTTACTAAAACAGTTCTCCAGTTCAGACTGCCAAAGATCTAGATCTCTCTCCTTCCCTCACCCTCCCACTGTTCTGATGTTAATCAGTATTAAGAGCCTACAACAGTCAGAAAACTGACTCCCCCACGCCATATGGATAACGAATACACTGACGTTCTGTAAGCAGGAAGGAGACGTGGAAATAAGCCACTGCTATTCATTAGTGTCCACGGCAGGTTTTGCTTCACAAAATAAAAGGTGGAGGGCTCACCACATTTTCATCCACTTTGTTCTTGCTGTTAATCACTTTTTCTTCAGCGCCGATCAGCCCATCCAACTCAGTCATGCCAGAACCTGCACCAAAAGAGCAAGGCAGGGGCCGTTAGTCAGCCCTTCGTGATGTTTCGGAAGGGTTACCTACTCTCTGCAGAGCTGCCATGGCTAGCGTGTTTAACCGCATGGACCGCTGATTATTAATCTGTCTTCATGCTGTTGTGTCAGAAGGGGAGCTCATAAGCTAAGCTACAGTGACAAGTGATGGGGGGGTCTGTTAATGAGGGGAAATGAGGTGGCCATGAGAAGAGCGGACAAGACTCACCAAAAACAGGCTGAAGTGTAAATCCAGAAATACCATACTGTTAAATGCTGCTGTTAGAGAAGGTCCAAGGCAACACGTCACACAAATTGTGAGGGTGCAGTTCCTCTCTGCAAGTGTCACCCTGGGCCACCACCACCCACCCCACTGTGACCCCCGCGAGCCGGCGCGCAGGGAACGCTTTCAACCGCACCGTCGGCATCACCCACTCTAGAAATCCAGCACATCAGCAAGCGCCTCGGGAATGAGAATTTCAAGGTCACCCAGCACAGCTCTGTAATGAGTGGCTGCCCCGTATCTGGCACGAACCCAGAAACAATAAATCCCAGGGCAAGGGAGGAGCAAAGAACTGCACTAGCCTTTGTACCAGAACATCACTCACCCATTTCTAGACTGAAACTAGCATAGGCTCAAGAGAAGAATATCAATTAACAGAAGGCAGCTGCTCTGCATAAACTGTTTTGATCTGAAGCGTTTATAAATAGATCAGATCAGTAAGAGAAGAGCCTGATGCAAGACACTCAGGCCTAACGTAGCGTAGCAAGTCAGGAGCATTCCAGTTGTCCATTCTCAGTAGGGACAACGTTGCGTCCTTCACAACACCTATGTCTCCCTAACGCAAAAGCGGGAGGACAGCAAAGCCCTGAACCTACAACGGGGTCTCTCCAACGAGGATCACGAGGCGGGGGAAACATTACTACAGCCCTTAACTCTTTGCCGGTGATTGCACACACCTCTCCACAAGCTGCTGAGCTTGCAGGTTGCCTAAGACACTATGTCAACTGCTGCTGAAATTGGCAGCGTGTTCTCCAATGAGATGCAAGGAAAGGCTAGTTGGCTCCAAGGCAAGTTTTCAGTGACAAGCTTTTACTGCCTGAAAATGCCAAGGAAAGAAACGTTTCACTCCAACTCCTCCTAAAAGAAGCATCTCGGGTTTTTGTGCATCCCCTTTTTCCGCGCGGTTCTTCGGAGACAGTAATCAGATTCCAAGCACGGCCAAGACTGCCAGTCTGACTTCTCACGGCTGTCGAAGCAGGTCACGTTATTGTGAAAGTCAATGACTGGGATTTTCTGGAGAGACTAGCCACAAATAGATTTTAGAGAACTCCTGTGTCAGCTTTTGGCCTATGGCTGCTTTATTCAATTCTCAGGAGCCAGTGTAGCACAGTCTCCAGGGCTGGGAGTTCAGCTGCTGCACTGAGCTTTGCTATTTGTCACAGAGTGCTGTACCAAATAACAGACCCAGTGCTACGGAGCTCAAAGACACAATTCAGATTATATACTTCCCAGGGAACAAAACCACACACATGCACAAAAAGCCGCCCCAAACTCCCTAGCAGCCCTCATGAAATCCAATGAAAAGGGAAGGGAGAGAAGGAGCAAGTGCAGGATATAATCTCTGTCCCCAAGTCATCAGAAACTCTTCCATTTACCTAAATGGGGAGAGAACCAGCCTATATTTATCATCTTTAAATCAACAAAGCAGCTGTCAAAAAAAAAACCACCCCACACCAAAGAAAAAAAAACCAACAACAAACTAAAGGCTGTCCCAATTCTTTCCAGAGCAGTCAGTACACTGAATTTAGCTGTACACTGTTCCACAAGAGGGATGAAGATGACTTACATTTGTAGAGAAACACTGATAATGGGAACAGTTTCAAGCTATCTGGCCTTCGCCACGTTACAAAACTACCTGTGTTCACGTTAAATGGTTATTAGCAAAATGCTTTGCGCTCCTTTAAGATTCTGCAAAATATATCTGGAACCAAAGGCAGATTAAAACGCTGGGTTTACTCCCCGCACATAGCACATGTACCACTGCTTTAAGAATTAAGACATCCATTTCTACTTCAGGAACAATGTATGTGGTAGCAGATCAGCCAGGCCTGATCTTTACCTGAGACTGCATCGCCTACAGAGGATTTACTTTAATGCTGGTGTTTCTGTGCTGCTCTTAAAGCCCAGACAGCCCCTTTTTAGCCAGGCACTGAGTTACTGCAGAATTAACAACAAGCTAAGGGAGAAATGGATAATCACACAGGACTTTGCCAGTACAGAGAGATGCTACATGTGAAAAGGTGACGCCGAGGAGACCACAAACACAAAGAAGGAATCTCCTAATTTATCTGTCCCAGACCCGCTGCACTCTGCAGTACGTGTGAGGACATTTAGCCTCTGTCTGTGGCGGCACTCTCGTTCCTAGTTCAGTGCTGTCATCAGGTGGCAAGGACAGATTCCCCAGCAGGCAAAAGAGCCTCTAGACTACTTCCCATCAGCACTGCACAGTTTATTTGAGACGCGTCGAACACGAGTGCACAGAGGGATGCAAAGTACTGCACGGTTGCAGAGACTGCTAAACCCGTGTTTCTTGAGGGCAAAGAAGCTACTCTGTGCACTCTATAAACACCTTGTGAGCCCATCAGGAGATACATACACAATCAATTAGATGCTCAGACTAGCTCATTTCTTTAACACTAGGTCTAAATAAGCAAAATCGAAAGTTACTGATCTAAATGAGAGCAGGGAAATGAAAATAAAGGTGAGTATGAAACTAAAATGAAGCTATCAAACACATTGAGAAGGTAGGAGAGTGATCGAAAGCACTGTGAGGGAGCAGCTTAGAACCAACCTTTTTTCATTGGATGGTACAAATCCGGCTGAGGATCTAGCAGGAGGGAAAACAAAAACAAAAATAGCAGAGAAAGGAGATTAAGAGAGAAAGGAAAAAAGGTTTGCGCATGATTTCTGACTCAGACCCTGGGAAAGGCTTTTAGTCTACAGCTTTCTTTAAGCTCAGGACTCTGTTCAAGCATTTTTAAAATAAATACACACGCACACAGCAGCTGTCAACACTCGATGATACAAAAGTATAGATATATACTTAAAAAAAAAAATAAAGAGAATTCCTGAAGCCCTTCAGCAGGTCATGGCACAAAGACTTAATATGACATGAGAGCGTTTTAATTAAAGACTGAAAATTATTTCCAGAGTCAAGCCACACTGTAAAAATTTAACGCTCCTGCAAAATGGAAAGAGATAAAACAATTCTGCAAAGAGAAGAATCGGAAAAAAAAAAAAAAAAAAAAAAAAATCAAGCTCAGTGCAAATTACTAGCAGCACTGCCTCTTTCCAACAGACAGAGTTTGAGGGGTGCTGCTGGGGCCACTGCTTTACTCTTAAATCACCCAAAGGGATGGAGCTTCCTGTGCCACCGAGCTAAGAAAAAGCACCTACATTCTGTAAAGCCAGTGAACCCCATTTTCAGTTCCACGTACCTTCACTTTCAGGCAAGGCTGGGAAGGTTTTCACCTGGAACGGACGGAAAGGTTTGCCCTCCAGGGGAATTTCTTCGCTCTCCTCAGAGCTCACTCTGACATCCACCTGGGATTCAGAAATGGAGGATGTGAACTGATCCATGTCTGCACGTTGCTCCTGAAGCAGCTCATCTGAAAGGAATAAGAGGCAATATTACACAAACTGCATGAAGCCTGGCAGGAACAGAAAGGGGCAGATGGTTTGAACCTAGCTGAGGCAGGGCTGCAGGGGAACACTGTTCAGGGCTGCCAGGTTATCTTATCTTGCCTGCTCTGAAGTCTCATCTGGAATCCTCAGTAAAGCCGTTGGCTAGAAACACATACAAATAAGAGCCAAGAAGTTTGAAGTGGCAAGAGGTTATGGTAAGATGGGATTGAACTCCTATAAAGTAGGAAAGCATCTGCTTATTTTTATGGATCGCCTTCATCTCCCTTTGAGAGACAGCTTTGATATTCTGAATGTTGATTTTTTTTTTTTTTTTTTTTTTTAAATGGACAGCAAAAGTTATTAGGAACAAGCTATTCTGACTGGTTGTGTTGAAAAACACAGAATATCTGTCCTGTGCTACATAAGCCTAAGCCCATGTGCTTGCGGTTGAGGGCATCCCCTCAGTGGAGCTTTTTGGAGCCCACTTCACCCAATATAAAAGCTTGTGGTCTAACACGGTGGCACGGGAGCTGGCACAGAGACACTGACCAATCTCATCCTGGATTTCTTCAGCCACATATGGCACCTTGTAGAGCAGAGACAAGCTTTGATTCATTCGCTCCTCAATCACATGGAGATGTGTCATCACCTGCAAACGTACAAGAGTGTGTTGGAGTTGGCAAAGACTGTCAGTCACTTGACTGGTACCGGCTCTTCACTTGTTTAATAAAATATCTACCACTGGTAAATCTGCTGTGACAGACAACAGGATGGTACACAGGTCCACCTACTCCACTCCTCTGACTGATGCTCTTTAACACATCGCGCTTCACTGGAACCAGCCACTTGTACACGGTGCTCTCCGTGTTTTGGGAAAGGTTGGGGGTGAGAGAGAGGATTCATCTGACTCCTGCTGTAAGCAGCTCTACCCTGGAAACACTGAAGCTGGTATTTCCCATATGCCAGATACAGTCATAATTCAATTCCCACAGCAGCTACAAGCAAGTGCTTTATTAAATGGATTATCATTCCTGACTGCTAGAAAAGATACACACAAAGGGAGCAGACAATATTATTTATCAACTCTGGTTTCAGAACAAAGGTGCCTTTCAGACCAACGGTGGCATCACATTTGTCTTACACGCACTACACCCACTTGCTGGCAACAGCGTTCTCCCTTCCTTCGAGAAATAAATTCAAACTCAAACTCTACGCAACCTCAAATCACTCTTCCCTAGCGTATTAAATTCACTGGTGAAGTCAAGCCTGACCTGAAGAGGGTGCTGCGTAATCAGGGATCACACAGACCCAGAAAAAACGCTTACATGGACGGCCAAATGTTTAAAAAAAGCTAAGGAGCTGCACGGATCCGTTTTACAGTCTGACATGTAGGCGACCTTTAAGAGCAAGGATGAAAGCAATTTAATTTTACATGTGGCAGCTTGTCAATCAAGGGAATCGATTGAGGAGCTTAAAGTGCATCTGAAAAGTAAAGCGAATGGAAATTGAACTGTACCACCCACATCCCTCGCAGTCGATTTGTTGACACTGCAGCCTTCAGAATGAATTAAGGACTGTTTAGGTTTTAGCATAAGAATACAATTCACACACTCCCTCCTGGGCTTTGGCAGCATCAGAACAAAGGGTCAGGGTGGACGGTGCTTGAATACCACAATCTCTTTCTGAGGATGCGCAGCTTAACAGGAACCACAGAAGCAGCCACCGATAGCACGAAGAAACGACACGAAACCCGTGGGACCAGGCACCTCCAAGCGTGAGGTTTGCCTCTAGAAAATCCCTGCAACGCTGTGCTACACCTCACCAGGGGTGACAAACAGACTCCAGTCCCTACCTTACTCTTAAACCATGATATTTCCATCTGCTGGTTCTACAGCCAGGTAAAGCATTTTTTTCCCAGTAAACTGGGGCTGGTAAAACACAGATTATCCTCCTACAGCTGTGACTGGACAGTCAGTTCTCTCTGAAGCTGTGAAAGGACATACCCTTACGAGGAGACCTTTCAGTGTTAACAGGCCATTCTTAACCGGAATCTTTCAGTACATCTTTCACCATTTTAAAAGTGGGTTGAAAAAACAAGTATCAGGATGTAATTCTAAATATTTGTGGAGTATCTACAACTAGTACAACGGCCAGGTTTGACATCTGCTTCAGGCAGCCTATTCACATACAGTAGTCAGCAAAAGGAAAAGGGCTTTCTGGCTGTTCAGGAGTCAAATATATTGCAACAGTACAAAACCGACTTATCAAAACAGACTTTCTAATAACGTTAACAACAACGATCAAATTCTTGGCAAGGCTTCTGTATTACACTTCAGAAACAAGGCAGTAGTTCTGCAGAGGCACAGAAGAATTCCCACAAACCCAAACCACAGGCATCGTGAAGAACAAGCCTACTGAAATGAACACAGACACGAGGTCTTGGAAGAAGTGAGGAAGTCTGACCAAGTCCCCAAGTCCCCAGCAAATAATTTCATGGGTGCTTGACAAAAGGAAACACAAAAATGGTATCAGACTAGTCCTAGGTTTGTTGTTGTGACCCCTATTGTTATTGTGACCAACAATAATTCATGACTAAAGCAGAGTTCCAATATTTCATACCAAGTCACGGACCAAGGAGAATCGTACAGACAGTGTATCTGGTGACAGGCCCATACACACGGAACGGGAGATCTCTGCACAAGTACCCGAAGTTGCTATAGTACCCAGAAAAATAGCGTGAGGACTCAAGGCACAGCTTCTAGAGTCTGCGACAGCCAGGGCTGGCTAACAATGCCTCCCTTGATAGAAACATTCTCGTACCTGAGATTTCATCTGTGCAGCCTTTTCTGGGTCGACTGCCAGGACGTGCTGGTAATGGCGGATGGTGTGCAGACGGTCCTTGTTCTCAGCACGAACATAGCGCTTCAGAGCTTGCAGGATGCGGTGGGGCTGCAGGATTTGAGGAGGGGAAGAGCTCAAATCCATTTGATTCAAATAAAATTCTCAGCTGAAATGAAGCACTTCAGACGTGAGTCTGCTTTGCTACCAGACAGATCAATCACCTTGGATATTTTCTTTTTAAATTAAGTCTGTCTGACTCGGAACACTATGTCTTACGAACACTAAACAAAGCTGAGGGTTTTTTAACCCGGCAGAAAGTAAAGTGAGTCAATTAGGAGACCCACTGCTAAGTCTGCAGCACAAACTGCCACGATGGAGAAAGCTTTACTGGGAATCTCTTCCTGGTTTCTGCCCTGACAAGTCACAGGCAGTCTTCTCACCAAGCTATTCCCACCTTCCACCCTGCCCAGAGCTACCCTGTCATCAAAATTTGTTGCAAAGACACTCACCCGTGGCGGGTCAGCCTGCAGGGCAGCCAGGTAGTTCTCCAGAGCAATCCGACGGCGATCGTTCAACATGGCTTCCACACGAGCCAGGTGAGTTTCCACAAGCTGCTGCTTCTCACTTGCTGCCTCTTTCTCCAGCGATTTCACCATTGCCTGGAAGTGCTAGAAGAAAGAAAGGAATCTGCATGAAATGCACTGTATGCATCAGGGTCACCTATTCTCACTGACATAACTCCTCAGGACAAACAGAGACAGTCACACTGCACGTCCCAGGCATTTAGAGGAGGAAAGAAGGGCACTGAGAAGCAGTGATGAGGATTTCATCTTTGCAAACTCAATAGTGAAAATCTGTCTTCCAAACCCCCTTCAAAGGTCTGAAGGGGGCACACGACCTTGCAAATAAAGATCATGTTGAAGATGGGAGATCCAGACTGCACTGAACGAATGGCACAGTATTAACTCTTTCCCTCAACCTTGCAATATGGAAGTAGGGTAGATGCCTTCAGCCTAGAGACATTAATGTGAATTTGTAAGTTTACAGAGGTATCGCATAGGGGATTTTTCATCAGTGCGCCTTCATATCAAATCTCTTTATATTCTATTAGAAAGGTCATAACCCACATCTCCAACGAGCCAGCAAAGTCCATTAAGCGTTGTTATGTTTCAACAGAGATGATGGAAAAGTCTTTTGGACTTAAAGTGGCTTACGTTAAAAAATGTAGAGAGAAAACTGTGTTCCAGGATAAAATGGGTTTAAAAGCTGGAGTCAGTCACTTAGTCGTATATTAGCTTGAGGGAACTTCATATAGTTGTCATTGCCAGAAGAGCCTGCCCCTAACAATCCCATACGGAGAATATCCCTGATTAACTTCACAGTCTAACTGAACTCTCCTCATAAGGCAAAAGATTGGCATTTTGGCAGCAAACCAGCTTTATGTGCTGTCTAAGTGGTTTTCACTAAGTCTGCCCGAACAGGAAATGCGCGTCCAGAGAGTCGGGGCCACTCTGAACTGGGCTGTGAGGCAGCTGGTTAGTGCAAAACAGGCCAAAGGTCTGAAGTTACAATTTGTCTCTGCTGCTGCTGCTGCGCTTGAGGGGTGAGACAGCTCCCTTCCACTGGGTCTAGGAAAGGACCTGGCACAGTATGGGATCATCTCCAGCTTTCAGAACAAAGCACGTAACTGAATCAGATCTCCTCTAAAAAGCAGCTGTTGACAGAACAGGAAAGCTGTTCTTCCATCTCAGTCGTCTTTTGGCTTTGAATATTACAATCTCTCGGTTTATTGAGAAGACGAAGGCCAAGCACCAGTAACTTTAGGTCCTTACCTGAATGAGGGTCTGCCTTTCTGCCTTGGGGAGATTTACAGCTTGGTGTTCTGCTTCCTCCCATTCCTTTTTCACCTGGACAAAGAAAGGACAGAACACATCAACAAGACACAAATTTACATCTGATCTTTGTGAGCTAATTTGCCTTCACAGGCAGATCTTTGCCCAGCCCAGATAGGTTTCGAAGGCACAAAAGAGCTGCTGTGGGGTTTAAACCTAGCACTTAAGCAAATGAGCAGCAAGGCAAGCATCTCCAGTGATTCCTCTCTCCCAGCATCTGAAGAAATTACAATCTAACTGCCACAGCGTGGTCACGTTGCAAGAGACACGCAGAAGGTTGGCGACTGGAAAGGAAGTCAGTTCATCATCAATTTGTCCAGAAAAACACGGGCACAGCACAAACGACTGAAGCTCACCCGGTCCATGCGGTTGTGGTGTCTGACCTCCAGCTGCTCCTTCGCCTTCTGGAAGCGGGCGTGCTCGTTGTCATCAGCTGGGGTTTCAAAATAGACATCCACATCATCAGTTGGCACTGCAAAGAGAAAAGTAAGGGTAAGCGGAGGTTCACAAACCTGCAATCCTGGATTGCAAAGGACAGGTAGGGAGAAGAATCTCCATGCCTGCATAATTAACAATCTGGCAGACTGAGTTTACTGAACCGCCACCTACCAGGAGTCCATTTTGGTATCTACGCTGCCAATTTACTGCACAACATCAGTTAGTTACATCATCCCAACAACACAGTAATGCACTGCGGCAACCAGCACCTGTTCGGTCTTCTCATTAGTTCTGAGACGAGCATTATTCAGCTCCAGCAAAAGAATGACTTGGATTGCAGAATACAGGACTTGTTTTCTCTTCCCTTTCACATTGGCTTTGGATAGTTTAAATGACATTTTGTGCATTAGCTGTTCGCTGACAAGCTGGCTCCAGACATCATTAATATGATTAGGGAGCTTGACAATAAATCTGCACAAAACACTACCCGGTATTTCACACTTCAAACCTACCTTCCCTACCAGATGCATCATGCAGGACTAACAGGCAATGATATTAGACAAGACAGCAACAGAAGGAGGCTCAGTGTGACAAATTGACTTGTCCAATAAACTGGATGGTTTGTATCTTTAAGACATTCAAATTCGACAAAGGGAGAAACAGAATTTCAGAACTGGTAATGGCAACCATCTGCAAAATCCACAACAGGGGCTCTGTACTCCATATACTGCAGCTCAGGAGACGCTGAATCAAGTTTCCGTGCTACAGTTTTAGAAACTACACATCCCAGAACCCTTTCTGAAAGGATCTCACCAAAAAACGATGCGCTCTGTTGTTGCCCTTCAGCAGAGGGAGGGCAGAAAGGGAAAGTTAAGGCAACCTTTCAATCCCATTAGTTATTTGGGTGGAATAAACCTCCAACACGTCATTGAAAAAGCATGCTGTAGAAAAAAATTCACCTGGCACTTTGGCATGGATACAGGGTAAGAGTTTAGCATGCACCTGAGTCCACGAACCTTTACTGTAACTAAGGAAGGAGGAGTGAAGAAGGGGAAAGGATTATGGCATGAAAAAATGGCAACACACAACACAGGCATTACCGCTGCGTGCAAGGGACAACGTCACATCTGTACTGTATTCTGGGCCTGCTCATGGCATTTCTAAACCAGGCTTGGACACAGAGAACTCTCTTTCCAGCCCCAAATCCCTCTGTAACAGGACAAACTTTTGTACAAAAAGCTCCTGACATCCGCATCTTTTATTTCACCACTTCAGTTAGATCAGCCCAATCTAAAGCACTTGCATGAAGCCCATTTTGTAAACAGGATTACGGCTGTATAGTCAGACTGCCAAGCCCCAGATAACACAAAAAGCCTTTCAAAAAGCTTTAATGGTAGCTGAAGTGGAAGTGCTGGAGTTCAACAATAAGATTAATAAGGAGGTTAAAATGTTTTCGGTAGTTTTATCATCTGACATAAAAGCCAGGTGAAATTGGTGCCAAAAATTTCAGGCTCTCAGAAATGCAGAGATTGAGTTAAGATTCGTATTTCAAACCAAGCTGAAGGTGGGAATCTGAATTCTATACTACTACTCTGATATTTTCCCAAAATACAATAGCAAGAAAACACCTACTACCAGAACAGCAAGTAGCAGCCTGGTTTCCAGGACCGACTGGTGAAACATATGCACAGTAACATGACTGGGGAAAGCGAGTGCTTCCTTCCACATATTTGGAAAAAAAGCCAATTACGCGAACAAGCAAGCTATGTGTTTTCACAAGAGGTTAGAGACAGCCCCTGATCCCTGCTGTAGATCTGGATGATGACAACTAAGCCCTTAGCAAGAGCTGCAAGGCAACGGTGAGCACAGACAGCGTATGCCGAGAGCCGCTTTCCCCAGGAAAGTTCACCCTAAAGACCTAGAGAAGCGGAGACAAGAGGAGACTGCTGCAAAAGGACAGACAGAACTGCTGCAGACACCAGAACCAAAAGGATGAGCTACAGACGTATCCTCTCTTGACTTAGGCAAGGAGGAGGAGACACCAAACGCCAGACAGACAGTGGCTAGCTGCAAAAGGGCCAGTGGGAGGCAGGACTTACTCATCTTTTTACACACAGCCATACAATACTCCTCTGACTCAAAATTGTTCCTGTTGCCTCCGCAGCCTCCATATATAAAGCGAACGCATTTTCTCTTGTTAGGGTCGAAGTACCAACGAGGCATCACAGCCCGGCAGGGCCCTGTCATCGCCTCCTGGGAGCAGACAGCTGTGTGGAGACGGGTTAGAACATGAGCTAGTGAGGAGCACAGGCCTTGCCGAGCGACTTACGCAACGCAGAGGTGGCTCTAGGTCACAGCTTCTTCTGGGGCACCAGCGCTGGCCTCAGCATCGCTACTTCACCGACCAAAGGGCTTTTGTCAGTTTTGGGGGGTGGGGGGCGATTTTTAACATTGCAAAAGCATCCATCGCAAGGCTTGCCAGTGCTATTTGGGGAAGCGCCTGCACGTGGTGCTTTGGGGCAAACATGTAGCAGCAGCAGTTTTCTCAACATGGAGCTCTCATCTGCAGAAGTGACTTCTCCTTAGCTAGGATCTATTTTGCTGATGCCACAGCGCTATGCCTCGTGTGTCCCAGTGGTAGAGCCTCTACTGTATAAAACCAACACGATGGAAAGAAAACCCATTAGGGCTGCTTAAAGAATTCAAAGGTGTCCTGTTCCGCTGCACTCTGCCTGGATAGACACTTCACATCTTAAAGGTGAGGTATTAAGAGGAAGTGAAAAGGCAGGCTAAGCAAAAAGAACGTGATTGCCATGGCAATCGCAGCCGCTAGTTTTTTAAGTTTTGAAACATCTATACACTAAACACTGAAACTCCAGGTAGCCATGGCACGTGGACTGCTTCACAATAAGCGGGCAATATAAGCAGCTGGGTTATTCTGAGGCAAGAGAACAGATACAGTCTGTGAGTTAGCAACTGTTCACGGTACTACAGAAAAACAGACTGCGTACCCCCCAAAACAGACACCCCAATCATATTGCTCCAATTCTGTTTCAACACCTGCAGATCTGTAACAACCCTGCACATATATGAGCTAAGCCTTATTTCAGCAAGTAAAATTATCTGCAGCATGCTGGCATTTTACCAAAAAGATGCAAGAATTGCTGGCAATGATTCAGTGATCTGTAGCTAATTGAATTTCGGTCCCTCTCCCCTCCTCCTTCCTCTGCAGACACTTCCACAGGTGAAGTGTAGGACCTCATATAACGCTGAGGCACCACACAATCAGCAGATGCCCTCTGCAATGGCACCCAGCACTTAACAAAAGCTACCGCAAGCACAGTCTGTATTACTACTGCAGTAAGTATATGTTACTCATATAATAAAAGTGGGCCAATTGTGTCGGCTGACTTTGTTTCAGGAAAGAGAAGGGTTTATGCAAAGGCTGTTTAAGGCAGCGCTACGTATCTTCCTCACCCTTAAGTGGCCAGATGGCCCTTTTAGGCCACCTCTGCAGAGTACAGCCCATCACTTTCAGCTTCCTTTTTGTAAACGAGTATAAAACACCAAAAGCAGGGTAATCACCCCAAACTACGACTTTAAATTCTTAGTGCACCCCCAAAAGCCTCTAAGGTTTTTCAAAACTAGCCCACGCAGGTGTGGTTTTCTGATTCCACACTGCACCTTCACGAAGGTGCTCGTTCAGTGTGCCAAACACCGGGCTTTCTGCCAGCAGAACTGCTGTTTATCTGGAAACATATGGCAAATGCTCTAGAGAGTTAATTTCAACACTTGAAACATAAGCATCATCAGCTTTCCTCTGTTTGCCAACTTATCTGGCAAATAAAACTTCCAAGTGGCATTTATTAACTTGATCAAAAACCCATCACCAACCAACAGCCAACGAGAATACTCTCAAGGAAGCAAGAGGCCTGTGGGCTAGAATGTGTCTTACATTTCATATCGCTGCTGACTTCTTTTTCAGAAACAGCCTTCTCGTTGCTAGGCTCTGTGGGGGTCTCTTCATTGTAATCGTCAACTTTGTAGCTATCATAATAGTAATCACGGTCTTCCACCACGTCCTCCTCCTCCTCTTCCCCTTCGTCTTCTTCATCCTCATCTTCCTCCACAGCTGTTCCTGTGAAGTCTTCTACACCTGCCTCTGTAGGGAACTCACTGAAGGGATACAGTTCAGTTAGGGAGTAAAGTTAAGGCTAACCACTTCACAGCCAGCCTTTCATGTACCAGAACAACGATTCTCTTGTCATCTGTTCTAGAAACACAAGAGATGGGAAAAATAAATCTACCAACTATTGATCAACCACAGCAACGGGACCTCCCTCATTGCAGAGAGTCCTGTTATTGCAGGCAGAGCTTCTCTGTGCCTCTGGCTTAGAGGGGCTGCCTGCATTCTCCCATCAGCTTCTTTTCAGTAAGTGGAAGTCCACCACTGGGGGAGGGACCTACTGGAGCAGCCAGACAGTCTTTCTGACTGACTAAGAATGAAGGGAAGGGAGCTGTTTAGCTCCTCCAGTTACAGGAGCACTGCAAAGTCATTTGTCCTTCTGAGAGGCTTTTTCAGGCTCAGGACACTCCTCTGGGAAACCCAAAAGCACAGAAATTCTCCTCTCAGTCCCCGCCACAAGAAAGTCACTGCGTGAAATATTCACGAACAGCAACTTCACATACAGAGCTGTTAACATCTATGCCAGTAAGAAGCCTACCTTTTATAAACGTCATAGTCTTCATCCTCGTCTTCATCCTCTTCCTCCTTGGACAGAGCCTCATCCACAACCTTTGTCTGAGGACAACATACATATTCTGTTCCATGGAACTGGTCTACTCCGCAGGGCAGCAGCATGCCGTAACTGTGCAGGATCATCCCTTCTGTCAGACAGGCCTGAAAGAGGAGCCCATTCACATTAGCATCATGTTCTTGCTTTATTCAAAGCTAGACTTTCCTTATCATCCCAAGAATGCTGACAACGGTCTAAATTTTACAGCAAAAAGACAACAGCGACATATAACCTAAGTCTCAACATCAAAGGAAAATGGATTTGAAACTTGTAGCTTAAGCAAAATCCCCAGAAAACTCCCAGACTCAAGAACCATGCAGTGCTTCCTGGTGTTAAGGTATCAAATGCTCCACAGCCCCTAACAACTGCTCATTTGTCAGCAGCAAAGTTCAGGAAAAATAACTAGACATTTGGTGCCAACTCAAGGGAGAAAGCACTTGAAAGAAACAGAACTGTTGTTTGCTTTTCTGGGCTGGCCACTTCATTAAACTTTGTCTATTAAACTTTATATAGGAGTAAGTGAATAATCGCTTAAATGGACTTTGTGTCAAGATAATTTTAACATGCTGTAGATGAAAATCAATCAGATAATTCAAGAAAAAGCCAAATGCAAACTGCAATTAGACATTATGTCTATACAATTCTCTTAAGCTAGAGCAATACGTGCCTTTGTGGCACCCTAGAAAAGAATGAAGTAAGAAAGGCTTTATTATGTGCATCAGAACCCTTTTGTGCTTTGCTTTGTTACAGCACGGATGTAAAATGAGCCAAATATTTCTGGAAAAGTTCTCCAACTATGCTGAAAGCAAGGGGTTTTTTAAAGTTTGCTAGACATTAACAAGTTTATCCTCAATTAAAAGGCAAATTTTCTCTAGCACAGCTTTATTTAGATGGGTTTTAGCTCCTGGGTTTTCAAAGAAATGGGAAGTTTAATTGTTGCATCCTTAACCTCATCTTTACTAGCACCATCACAAAACTCGTGTTGCTGTTTCCACAACTGCGTTTCTACAAAATGGAAAACATCTACATTTTGTCATGATTTTGTTTTTACTACCCCCACTTCAAAAGGGTGTGCAGAGAATTTGCAACATTTTTGCTATCCAGGATTAAAAAAAACCCACAGGAAAACCCATGGGCTAGATTCATTCTGAGAAGATAATCCATCTCTTATGTAAAACCACTAATCAGCCACAACAAAACTCGTAGACTGTCCCCCAGCAAGCACTCCTAACCAAATCCCCAGCAGCAGCAGGTACATTAACACAAAATGTGCAAGAAAAATAAAAAACATCCTATGATCACTGTAGCTCTCTACCCTGGAAAGAAGGATAGGCCATTGCTTCAGGCAATATCCTAGAGACTTGATTTCAATTCCTAGCTCCGTCCTAGAGTATCATTTTGGGCAAGCTACTCAGGACAGCTTTTCATGAGTGAAGAATTAACTCAGAGAGCTACACAGGATTTTTAGACACCTGAGTACTTTTAAATTGTGTTTTTCATTGCTCTCCACCTCAGTCCATAGACCACGACACGGGAATAACAGACCCCAGAGATAAACGCTGTTATGCTTCAATGCTACAAGCACCCAAATGGAAAAATCCAGAATAAATATTCCTGCCTCAGCAGCTCCATTACCTCTTTTGCCACAGTGTGCCAGTGCTGATGGCTTTTACACACATCCATCCGCTCCTTGTGGAAGAACCGGCACTTCTCTGGAACCAGCAGGACATCGCTTACAAACTCACCCACTGAAAAACAAGAAACATCCACTGTTCACACGTGTCCAACTTCCAACACACGACAAAGCCAGTATCAGAACTCCCCCAAAGCATAGGTCGTCGCAAGTGCCTTAAAGGGTTGATACATTCTTAGCAGAGACAGGCCGGATCAACAGCTACCTCTGCAAATTCACAGAAAAAGAGACACTCGGAGGCTCCAAGAGGAAAACAGAAATAGACGCTGATCGCTGAAACATTATGTGAACCCTAAGGCTGCAGCAAAGGCAAAGTTTACAATGCAAGTTAATAAATAGTTGTTCATGGAACGGACAGGATTAACTGAAGAGATTTCACAGGAATCTTTGGAAAGATTGCATCTGCACACAGAAGTTTTCAAACCACTTAATCACCAATTTCTACATGAGCTGCATCATACCAAAGCTAGTTCATGCTGTCTGGTGCTCTAACAGCCTGGAATTTTTTATATGCCACGAGTGTTATCTATGTTTTCAGTATCTGGGTATATGAGCAAGTCTTGTTTGTTTTTGTTTTGTTTTGTTTCCAGATGGTTTAATTCAGGATCAACTGCAGCACATTCCCTGACTCGGACAGTCCTAACCAAAACACAGAGGGCTGAAAAAATAAAAACTATACAACCCAAAAAACCAGAGCAGGACCAGAGTCAGCAAAAACACTGCATTCCAACATTTAGATAACCACAACCTCACCAGCATGATGAAATTTTGGCACAACATTAAAAACAGACTTTTGCTTTTGAGGAAGGCAGGAGGGAGAGACATAATCAAGTCTGCTCTACAAACTCTGTATTAGCTGGACTTAAAAGCTATTTAGCCTGAATTTCCACCACAACTCAGTTTGGCACCAACAATACATTAAATAAGTATCAGAACTACACAAACATTACTTTCTGTTCTCAGCCCAGAAGTCCTAAAAAGCACTGCCACTGGAATCCAAATGTGAAATTTCCTCAACATTGAGATTTTTCTTCCTTTCCTGCAGATTTAAATGCCACATCCAGTAATTTTAAAATAAGGAGATATCTAGAGAATCTGAGAAAACCAGAAATAGACCTTCAGCTCAAGTGTTTCAAAGCAACATGCCTCCCACACCTGACTAGCAGCTTTAGGAATCCTTTGTTAAAATTGGAGAAAAGTTCTTTTAAGCCAAAGGCCTTTTCTCATGGAGTCTCCAGGGACCAGCTGTCCAAACAACCTTCAACATTGTGATTTGAAAGTAAATTCTAATATTTCGCACGACTAATTTTTTTTGCAGCCCCTTAGTACTGATACTCAAGGCTCATGGACACTTCTCCAATGTGCTATGCACAAGTCAAGTAGAATTTAGGGACAGATTATCTGATGACAACTGCCAGGTAACGAAATCAGCTAGCATTCATAAAACCTTTTAAGTGAGTTAAATTTTCAAATAAAAGACACAACAGAGAAATGCTATTTTCCCCATTTTCTTCTCTCAAAACAGACCAGTCACAATTTTGAGTTAATAATCCTTCCTCCTTCGCTCTCAGGAGAGGTTTGTGTTCAAAAGTATCTGATAAGAAAGCTAAAACTGACCAAAAATTAAATCAAGAGACTGATTCCAGGGCCTGAAGGCAGAAGACTCAAACTGATCCAATAGAGTAATCAGTAACAAAACCCAGCCATTAAACAGCTACTCTGAAAACCACTGAATCCTAGCACCTTCACGCAGTGCAAGGTTCTCTCAATGCACCTAGGAACTGGAAAACCCCTACATCCTACAAATTAACGGGCACCTTCCCCATTCATGGCCACTGCTATCAAAAAAGAAAAATCCCCTTTTTTTCCAATCAGAGCAGGCCTAAGAGGTGTTTCCATGCCACCTAACAGCCTCGCCAGAACTGTCAGCAGGTCGTCTTTTCGCACCTCAGCCAGGCTCAGCCCTGCTCCCATCATCCTACTGTTCCCTTCATTCTGCAGTTCAGTGAGAGTGCTAATGGATTCTCCTCTTCTCCCCTCTCCACCTTTGAAATACAAAAGAACTTGCATTGGTGGGGGGAGGCAGGAGAAGGTTAAACAGGTATGACAGCAAGATCCTACCTCAAGATAGCCGGTGCATTAATGTACCAAGGAAGACAGAAGCACCAATAGGAAGAAAAAAACCCCATAGTTCGACTGTAAACAAAAAGTCATAGGCAACCCCAGAGAAACATATCACCCATTTACAACAAGCAATTTGTGGACTGCTAAAGACAACGACAACATTTTATACTCATATGGACTACTGACTTGCAACTCGGATCTGAAACCCAAAGCTGCTTTGCAGGCTGGGCTGTACAAGTCAGCAACACTGTGAAAGACACTAATTAAAAACCTCAACAGATACTTTAATGCTTACCAAATTTTATGGCACTATCACTAAAATCAGTTTATTTTTCATCTGGAGAACAGGCCTGGGGGAGGATTATTTCTAAAAAGAGATGACTCTGTATAAATCCAGAGATCACACTTTCATCCTTATTTCCATGAGAAATCCTCAGTATAATCAGCTGGGGTTGGTTACTTCTCAAACTTACACTTCCACATCTACAAAAAGATGCATCTTTCTCCCAGGATGTATCCACAGCAAATTTCATTTTTTGTACAGTGCTTGATGATCGTCTAGCGGGAGGAATTACATACAGAACAGCACCCACAGAGTGCTGCAGATTTGCTGGTGTTCTCCTATGTCAAACCACAGATACTGCTGCAGATTATGAAAACTGGTTCCCACCGAATGCTCCCCGCAATCAGACTCTTCAAGATCTCACAGGACTCCTTTCAAAACAAGTCTCTTCTAGTGGGTAACTGCAAAGAGATTCAGCCAGCTGAGACTAAGCTTAACACTAAGAACACACGCAGTGCAGCACAGCGTCAGGCACAACGCACAGGTCAAAAGTCACAAGGTAAACAAAATAAAGACATTGCCTGATTCAAGTGGGCGGATAGATTCTGGAAAGCACCATGAAATCCATCACAGCTTCTCTCATACTCTTTCACACTTCAAACTGGGGACATGGGATACAGCTGCAAGAAGCAGGGCCTCTTTGAAACAGCAAAGTTTAAATATAGTCATTGAAACAGAATAGAGATCTCTTGCCAAGACCAAAGCAGGAAGTCTGAGCACACTGAGCATTTAAGTCTCCAAGGCAACAAAATATTAAAGCTCCACAAAAATAGGATCAGAGTATTAAATCCCAATGTCTTTGTGATACTCAAATACAATAGCCTTCAGGTTTTATGGCAGTTGCAGAGAGAATGGGGATTTCTTTTTCACGCCAGGCACCATTATTCCACCACAGCTGTTATCAAGCTGTCGATCTGCTTGAGAAAGGCAGAGTTCCATCTTGTGGAAATAAAAACATTCAAGTGCAAGTTGGATGTGGAAACGGCAAGCTGGTATGAGAGAAGCCTTAGAAACTCAGTTGCTCTCTCTGTAAGAAGCCACAAGAACGCACCAAAACCCATCACACCATGCACTCACCCAGGCACTTGTAGGGCACGACAATGTGAGTGTGGTCCTTGCACTGCTTCTTCCCCCTCTTGCACCAGCTGTCGATGCTGACAGGTTGATTGGCTTCCACAACATTTGTGATCTGAAGCTCTGGATACATCTGTTTAACGAGACAGAGAGAGGTTTCTCTCCAGAAAGGCCAAAGGACATGCAAAGCGGCTCCTCAACAGAAGTAGCGAGGCTGATTCTCTACACAAAACCAAGTTCAAATTTGCAAGTGGACGCACATTCTCTTCTGGATCAAGCTTACGACAGCTGAAGACATAAAAAAGCCCCCAGCTGTCTGTCACACAAGGCTTGGGAGATGGAACGTGCCATCACTTCTTTGTGGCAGGAGAAAGGCACGTCAGGGGCAAGAGCCTTCATCGGTGCTAAGCTGAGGTGTGTGGTTTTGCGTGGTAGCAGAGAACAATTTATTTGTTCTACTCTGTCTGGTGCAGGATGATACCCCCTGGAAGAGGGCAAGCATAGGCTTTAGTAATATCTTCAGACTCTCTCATCATTTGTCAAGCTAATATGCACCTAGCTCCTCAGGTTTCCTGATGCCTGTGACATTTATGATGTATTAATATGATGCCTACATCCTGCTCAAGTTCTCAAGTCCAGACACTGACTTATATTTAGGCTTCTACTACATGAATGCAAATGTAGTCCCAGTTATATCAGCTTTGTAAAATAGTTTTTTAAAGTTTCCCAGTCCAGACACGGTGCATTCTATCACTTTCCCATTAAAAAAAAATTAGAAAATACATTCCCTGCAGTATTTTATGTGCCTGTCATCTCAGAGAAGCAATTAAAGACACTTATCAAGGCCAACACACTGCAGTATATCTGGAGCACACTGAAACACTACATCTTTTACAATGAAGCACAAAGAATCTAAAAATACTGTCAACATTTTGATGAAAATATTTTTCTAATATTCTGGCCAATTAGAACATGTCACTGAGAACATACAGCCACATTCTAACGACAATAGGTGACAGATTGCAGTTTGCACAACGTGGAGCAGATGCTGGTTAACCAGTCCAGAGGCAGAACATATGGTGAAACCCCTGCAAACACTGGCAGCAATACCTCTCTGATATACACACCGAGGACCCTCTGTGGCAGCGTAAACTGATCGAAATCAGAGGTAGCTCCTCAATCCCACTGCAGTGTGCTCCCTGCTCTTCCCGGGCAGTAACTCAGCAAGACAGTTCAGGGAACTGAGCTAGTCAAAAGCAAGTTAGTCTCCCACAGCGTTAATTTGCTACTGACCAGCTAAACTGGAATCCAATTCTTTAGCAGCAGCGAAGACTCGGGATCACAGAGAAAAACTCACCTCTTGGCAGTACTGCAGAATCTCTTCCTTTCTTCCAAAGCAGCTCTTGGTCCCCGAAGTGTCAGGTTCCCATTTCCCAGTCTGGATATTCACATGCATATTTAGCTTCCCACAGAACATGGCAATTTGAGGCTCTGCCACTGCAAACCCTGTCCCAGCATTGGCTGCGAGCGCCTGTGAAGACAAACAAAAACAAAACACGTTGATTGCATTATCTGATTTAAAGCAGAACAACTCAAGAGAGCCAGAAACCCTCTGGCATCTTCTCAGAGAGCTCCTGCTTAATCCAGAATATCAGTGGAGTCTTGTAAACTATTTCATAACGATGTTTCTTAAAGCTGGTGAGCCCACAGCAAGTTTTCACCAGCAACGTGTCTTGATTTTCCAAATGGTTTTTATTATTGCAACAACAGCTTACCAAAACCAAGAGTAATTCACACTTAAAGGCTGTGTCCACGAAGGCTAAAACACATGTCTGAAAGTTAAACTGGTATTTGAAGAGAATTAATTAGTTCTAATAACTTCTGGCAGAAATACCTCTGTGAAGTTATGGACAAAGCAGGTATAATAACTGCTTCTCCCTGCAAGAATCCTGCTCCAACTTTGAAGCTGCGTGTTTCTCCCAAAATCTTCAAATAATTGGGATAGGAATCCCTAAGCTTCTTGACCATAGAAGTAAAGACGACTTCTGCTGGATCAGAAAAGCATAGCTGTTGGAACCAGCTCCTGAAAGCCTGTCGTCTCTCCTTCAGTGCACGCGGGTTTGTAGGGCCTGGTTCCTGATGTGTATTCCGTGCACTTCCCACCCTGCACCAGCAGACAAAAACCCGACAGCCCAGACCCACATTTGGGTCAAACTGCAGACTGATCAATGAAAACAAGGTCAGGTTCCCTTTCTGAAATCTTGCCGGCCGACCAAAAGAAGAAAAAGGGGATTAAATTAAATTGTAGACTTAGTATTTTTTTCCTGAAAAGAATGGATGCTGGGAGCTGAACATCCTCTCCCTACATAACTACTAGCTGCTAAAAAAAAAAAGAAAAGGCATGAACTCGTAAATCAAAAGCTCTTTAAGGTGCTGAGGGGAATGAAATCCATTTCAACTTCTTCAGACAAGGCACATTAGAAACAGCAATACACAGAGGCTTCAGGGCACCACCGCCACTAAATTTCTTTTTTCCTGGCCGACAGCGCTACCCTCGGCCACCAGTCCTGCCTTCATATTTAGCTTTTCACGCACTCAAAAATGCATACATTACTGTAGGCACTGTTCACTCCCTACCGCCTGCAGATCCCCATCAACTGCTATCGATATGTGTATGCTTAAAGCAAATAACGGAGCAAAGAGAAGAATTCAACTGGACAACCCCTGTGTGCAGCTCCTAGTTGCTGGATATTAGGAAAAAATTAACTCCATGATAATTAGCTCATTTCTCCCCCTCCCCATTTACACACAGAATCACTGCCTGGAGGTAAGACATTTCAACACTCAGCATCAAGGACTGTTTAGTGCCAAACACAGGGCTAGTGCTTGGGGGATAAGGCCAACTTGAGGGGCAAATGCATAAATTCACGTCTTAACTTCAGGAAAGTTACATCTTGAATTTTAAGAACTATTCAACTGCACATTAATTGAGAGAAAGAGTCTTATACAAGTGGCCTCTGTTTACTCTAACCCCTTCACCCAACAGATGCTCATGAGAGCATGTTCTAGCACAGATCACAAAATCATGAAATACTGAACTATATAAATGAGAACAGATACCAGCATCGATGTCCCAGTAATAAAATGCTTCCAAATTCACATGTACTGTCAAGTTTAGTATAGGTACATTTGTTGTACTCTCTGTCCTAATGAAAATATGTACACTTCAGGTGTCAGAGGACTTGTGATGAATACACCGAGGCTGAATAACAGGGTGCAGTAACTTTGTTCCTTCAGAAATCAAACATTTAAACAACACGTGCTTTGTTCTACCAAGTGCCAACTCATACTGGTCACTCTGGTGACTGCAAAACCTCAGCTCTTGCACTGCCTTCCTCCCAGAGATATCATTTTTGAAGAAAAAGGCAAATGTAGAATGATCTTTCATAACTCTATAAACACCCAGAAACTTTTTAAGAGGGCCCTTTCATCTCTCTACAAACAACCACCACCTTGGTACCAACAAGCACTTTCCAGAGAGCACAAGACTTGACATGTTCAGAAAACAATCCACAACACAATTTTGTTTTATGACAACGCTACAACTACATCCAAGATTCAAGCTGAACTCTGAAAAGAACAAAAAGAAATGCAAGATCAAGGATGCATAAAGCATTAACCCTTGTAAGAAGAATACAGTACATCAAAAGAATAAAATGTGCGTGTTAGGAACGGTGTGGAGATCATTAGCACTGCCTATGCTGGAAATCTGTTTTCTTCAAAGCAAACTTAACACATATGCAGCAAGATAAGGTAACTGCATAAGCAGGAGAGCTGCAGGCTCCATCCCAGAGGCAGAAAGATCCATCAGTAATCCATTCATAATGGCTCTTGCACGAGCAAAACTCCTGTTCAAACACATACCAACCTCCTGAAATCATGACCACCCCCTAGTTACATACTGATGCGAGCTCCTGTTTATTTTTGCCTCTCTCCAGCCTGACACCTCGGCACTGTGGCAAAGGTATCATTCCTCCTCCGTGGATTGCTCAAATAGTTTGCATATCAGTCGAGTGCTGTTGCCGTAGCTACCAGAACATGCTAAGCCCCAATTCACAGCGGAACAAAGAGACTAATTACTTGCTTGATTTCATCACTTTTAATCAAATGGAAGAAATCTTTTCTTGAATTGCACTGTTGAGTAAGTTAATGAACTTTGATATACACAAGTTGAATCTTTAACCCCATGACCTGCAAGATAAGATTTTTGAATAATGGGCTTCAATTTTTCACCGCTGACAATCCACTCCAGACACCAAACACATCAGGTTTTTAGCATTTTTGTATCATTCTATCCATACTGAGAGAATACAGCACAGCAAAATTCATCTGTGCTGGTGGCGGCCGCACCTCTGGCAAAGAAAGTCACCTCCAAGAGTTTTTTGGACATTTTCTGTTGCTCCCCACAATTGCCTTCAGCGTACCAAAAAGAAAAGCCGATCATTCGGGCTGAGGTTAGCTAGTCTACATTCAAGCATTGCTCTGCAAAAGGAGGGTTGGGGAACATGTGAACCAGCACGAAGCTTGGGATAAAGCCATATCCTCAGTTAAGCTCTTCAGTTCTTCAGAGATTTTACCCGTTCCACATTGCAGAGGGATGAACAAACTGACAGCACATTTTTCTTCGGGAATTTCCCAGCCATAAATGGAAGCAGCCGCCTCTCCTAGTGCTGGGGAGCAACTATTCAATCTCTTAAATAAGCAGACTGACAGCTCGGGAGGGGCGACATACACGTAATGGCAGAGAGTTCATCCAGTTGTGTAAGTCCTGGGTGAACATTATTTTAGCAGCTATTATCCTGTTAATATTTATCCATAACACGAGAGCAAGATGAATGTTATTTGGGAGAAGATTGTTACATAAACCATTACTTCCCTCACCGGCACTTGCATTTAACAAGATGTTTCATGATAAATTCTACTCCGCCTTTTGGTATAATTCTGTAAACCAGTTTGCTTTCCAAGACCAAAGAAGTATTCGATTTCATAAACACATAAATCTCTGGCCAGTTAATGTCAGTTAAATTCCTCATCCTGTCATGCAGTGCCTGATTTACGGTCCCAAAACACTGGAATTCAAACCTCTAAATCTTCTTCTTCTCTGATGGAAATGTCTCTGCCCAAGTATCCTGTCTTTTATTTACTACTAGTCTCTTTAACTCGTGACAACAGGTTTTGATGGGTGAGCTTTACCCATCCAGAGGCCTTGGGCTCTATGCTCTAAAAAGGGTCATGCCTTTTCTTCCTATAAGTGCTTTCTCCTCCTTTCTCAAAAGAGGGGTACAAGGTTAGTGAGATGGTGGGCATGGCACAGCACGACAATGTTCTTTATGGCGGAATTTTTGTGAATTTAAACTGCTTCTGCTCTCTGCTGTGCCTCCACTTCAATGCTGGGAACAACAATGCACAGGAATTCCTACCAACTTACGTAAAATAAGGAATGTCTCACATCTACCCCTGAAATGCATGCATTGCATTGCAGTTCAGGTTCAAAAAGGCATGAACATGAAAAATATACCCATTTTCCTTGCCTTGGATTTCTAGGCTCTGTTAAACCTCATCACCACAGAGCTTATCGAGCATGCTGGGTTTTCAGCTCCCCTATCGAATGCTATTCAGGAAAGCCTTCTGGCATGCTGCTGGGGACTTGAGAAGGGTGATCAGAGCTTCTCTTTTGTCACGAGCTGTCGTTCATTATACTTCACAGAAATGAGTTCCTGAGAGCTTTTCTTTATTGCAGAAAGGTATCTGGCAAAACGTCAAATTTAACTACAAGCTGAATTTACAGCGAGGTCAAACATTACTGTAACCTTGCCTATTTGATCAGATAACCCAGAATATCACAGAATCATAAAATACCAGGCTGAAAGGGACCTCAAGGTGCACAAGCACGGCAAGAGATGCTGGCCCTGGTTGCAGGGCAGAAGAGCTGCAAGGCTTGAGAAGCATCGAGAGCCTGCTAAGAAAACTCCTACTGTCTGCACTTCCCATCAGGAATCCTCTGCAGCAATACATGGGCAGCCCCAGCCACATAAAACCACGGAAGATTAAGTTGCTTTAAAACTGAAACTCCAGCCTCTAGAATTTATAAACTGCTGAAAAAGGCCAGAAAACACAGATTAATAGCTGCTGAGGGCATTCGCTGCCTCAAAAGAAAATGCACAGCCTCTTGCAGGATTGTCTGCAGGTTGGATCAGATTTCCTGCTCTGAAGAGTTACAAGTATCCCACAACTATTTGCTGCTACACTGACAAAAAATGCCAGGCAGTACTTTGAAAGATTACTTGCGCTGTTTGTTTTTAATTAAGCAAAGCCCCTCGAAAGTAATACTGCTTATTAAATCAGAGCGCACATGAACCGCAACCTGAGGGACTTCAGAACATGCTGTTCAGCACAGTCCCTATCCAGATAAATTATGCTTCCCGCTTTTACTTAATTAAAGAAAAAAAGAAAAAAACAAAGAAGCTTCTCTATTTAAAAAAAAAATAAAAAATTTCTTACTCTATCTCTAGGGCAACACAGGGGTGTCAGCGCTGCAACTCCTTCTATGTCAGTGTAATATCCACAGACATGGAGAATATAAATTGAACTCTTTCAAGACCATTGAGGAATTCAAACAGTTCCTTTCATACAAAAATGAGCCTTGTTACCTTATCAGCTTTCCTGTGAGCATAACCCTTGATGGCTGCCACTTTTAAATGCATGAAGTTTCTAACTTTTCACCCTTTCCTTGGCTGAAAAATTGATACGCACATTTGTGTGGGGACTTGACTGCTTCCAAGCCCAGCTGCACATCCCGCATTACCGCTGTCTGCAGAGTTAATGTTCACGGGCATTGCTCCTTCCATAAATGAGGCCAGTCCTTGGCAAAATAACACCAAAAACCAAGGAGAGGTGTTGCAGTCACAAACTCTACCGCTGCCATCTGATGTGAAGCGTTCAGCTGAAGCTTTAGGAAGGAGAACAGCTGGGTTGGCATTGTAGAGCTGGGCCTTTCCAGGTCTCGACGTGCCGCACAGCCCTTAAACCCAGCGTTCATTGCCGTGAATCTCACCTGTGAAGTAACGGTTTATAGCAAACTAGTGTTCAGGAAACTTCATTTTTCAACACTTCATTTAAAAAATGAGGGAAGTTGGCAGAGAGGCTTTACCCAGAAGAACTTCTGAACAGAATACTTAAAATTCTCCTGTTCTTGGGTTTGTAACTTGTAAACATGAGCAGAGCTTTCAATTCGTGCTTCAAATTGTGTTTCACGCTTTGTTTTCCTTCGCTTCTCTTCCTGCTTTTATTCAGCAGATAGGTGGCTTGAACCCAGGAAGGCTAATGAATGCCTGACACAGCAGGCAGTAAATCTACAGACTAGCAGCTCATCCTAGCTTTATTGCTTTATTTTTTTTTAAATTGCTGATAATTACAATAATGCACATGGGCAGGGGTCCAAGACAGGAAGAATTATTGTCTGCAGGCAGATCTGGTGTGAGCTGATAATACCAGCCTGTGTTTGCTTTTGAATTTAAATGGCAGAAATCTCAGTAAAGCAGTCTTTGGCTTACTTTAACTTGCTGGAAGGGGTGGAGTTCTCATCTGCTTGTCCTTTATTGACTTCTGTGGTAGAGGATTCTGCACCAGCAGAAAACTGGAAACCAATGCAGGAGCTGCAGTGCTAGCTTGGGTGCGGTTTATATTTAGATCGCTGCTGTTTATGGCTAACATGCAGCCTCCAACGCTCAGAAGTTCGGTGACAATAATCTGTGTACTTTCATAAGGGCCAACAGCAACCATAGCATTACAAAGACCAAAACGCTGCTGAAGCCTGAAGCACTCCTTACTGCTTTTGCCTTTTCTTCTGCCTTTCTACAGAGAAAAAGGGAGATTTCCACGTACCTGTGACTCACGGGCAGCCTTTTTGCCCTTGGAATTTGTACTAATGAGGCAGCAGATTACTTCCCCCTCCTCCTCTAGTTTATCATGCTCCATAAACCAAGCCTACATGAGTCACTGGGCAGATAATCTGCCGGTCAGACATTCGCACTGGGGAACTGCCACACTCCGATAGGGAACGCAACACTGCGGGCAGCGCTGGGGCATCGCTACTCTCAGGGCGCAGAGATCAGATTCAGTAAAGCCACGATTCAGCGTGGTCTTGGCTTCCCGAAGTTAGTTGTGTAACATGGTTGCCTTTGGCATCCTCTTCTCTACCCCCAGAGAGACAAAGTTCAGAACAACTCAGTTGGAACATTCCCTGAACAAATGTTACTGTACCCAGAACAGTGTCCTTTAAAAAAAAGATTAATTAATAGGCCTCAAGCCTCCAAAACTTGGCTGGATCTGGAACAGTTTACCACAAAAGCCACCCTAAAAATATAAAGGCGAGAGAAGAGGTAGGCAGCACTATTATGCCATTAATAATCCTTACACAGTGCACAGGTAGGTCCAAACATGCTTAATCAGCCAGGCTGCCTTCCCCTCGTCACAAGGGCCTTGGGAACACTTGTCAGGCGAAGTATCAGACAGCTGCACTTATGGCCACTTCTTTCCCCTTTTCAGCAAAACACAGCAAGGCTGCTATTTAAAGTACCTTTTTCTATGGAGCGATTCTAAGTCATATTACAGCACATGGAGGCTAGACCTATTTATTATGGGGCTAAACTAAGGCACAAAGTCAAGTGACTTGCCTAAGGTCACCTGTCACTGGGCTCAGCCCAGTTTAATCCTCAACCCCTCATCGTTCCAATCTGTGTCATCATTGTTTTGCACAGCAAGACTAATTACTGCTTTCCCACATGAATTATTTGGGCATGTGAACCACAGAGACTCAAGATGTCTTGTTAGCTAGCCAGCATGTGAAAAATTTAGTGCAATTTAATGTTTTCATGTACACTAAAAAATCTACTGAAGAAAATGGCCACGGGGCAGTTCTGCCTTCCTGGACAACCAGGAGGGAGATCCAAAACACAAGGCAGGAAGAGCAGCTATGATCAGTAGTATTTCACTCCACGTAGGAAAAACATTTTAATCTCCTTTCAGATCTAACTTTCATTACTGAGCTGTTAATATGAACTATCACTGCTCACAGCATAAAGGCTTCACTTTCAGCACATGTATGGAGACGTACAGAGACATGCTATTTTGTAAGGAACTTCTCCACATGGTTCGATAACAAGTCCCTTCCATCTTAAGGCACTTTAGCTACACACGAGTTAGTGAATATAATCCCTGTGGTTACCAGGATACAGAGATTCCATAATACACAGGAAAGTACATTTACAAAATCTTTCATCACTTCAAAACAATTTGTTCGAAGCAAAAATAATTTCTGGACTAAAACTCATCACAACTCACATACATGCACAACTTGTTCACTAGCTCTGCTCGTGGACACAACTGGCAGAAAGAAGACCAAGAGAAGAATCTATTAATATCAGACAGGCAAACCCCAAACCTCTGCTATTGATTTAAAGTGATTTCACTTTTTTTTTTTTTTTGGGGGGGGGGGGGGGGGGATGACACACGACGGGGACCGACACAACACCAAAACAAAATAAACTGAAAAAACCTCCCCCCAAAAAGCATAAATATTTGTTTCAGAGAGCTTGTGATGTTCACTGGGAGCTGCACAAAAAAGCCTGCAATGGAGAGGCCAGGGTAGGAACCTGTGGTTACTCAGTCTAACCATGCATCTAACCACTCGAATGACTGGAGATAAAGGCTGCACAGATTGTGGTGTTATCTAACACACAACGACCCAAAAGGCAAGCAGGAAACCGAAGGGCAGATTTTAACAAAGCATGGAGAATTTGAAGCGTCACAGCAAAATACCTGGAAAAAAATTTGAGATAAATGAAAGATAAGAAGCAGGAATGCAGTTTGCAATGCAGTTTGGTTTTGGTTTCAACCATTCACAGGCTCAAGTCTCCCTCCCTTTGCAGATGCTGTTCAATATTAGATTGGGCATTTACGTGCACAGACTGCAATTGTTTCGGAACATGATAAAATACTCAGCTGGTATCTTAAAGTCCCGCAATTAGGCTACACACACACTTCCCCATAGCATACAGGAATTGAGTCAACAGGCTCTAACCCTGCTGAAGCTCTGCAGGTCATGCTAAGATTGTTTTCCACCTCCAAATTCACAATCTTCTGATAAAAAACCAAAAAAGGTAATTCTGCCCTCCAAATAGTCCAGATGAAACTTCAAATCTGGAAGAGGAAACCATGAGGTTTTTAAGTCCAGGCTTTCCAAACCATGCTAATGACTACTGTCTTTTGGAAATAGGAAACCCACAGCTAAAACGCAGGGCTTGCTTTCATCTCTGCTGCCACTCCCTGAGCTTTGCCAAGTGGATGCTGATCCAAACCAAAATTAACAAGTTACCAAAAAAAAAAAAAAAAAAAATGGAATCGCCTTGCTGTTTTCAGCATCCAAACTGAGGATCTATTTATGCTTAAAACTTTTAAAGCTCTGTAAAAAGCACAGGTTAATTCTATAAATTACAGGTCTATGAATAGTCAGCAGATATTACCAAGAATGAGTAACTTAACTCAAGCTTATATTAAATATATTTAGGAAGTAAGGCAAATTGGGATTTTAAACCAAAACCATCTCCCCACACACCTTCCCACACACCTCCTCCTGTTATTTATTCTGAGAATTGCTCATGGCTTGTTATGGAGTATCTTTCAGGCAGCACCTTGCATGACTACTCGCATACAAAACATCATCTTTAAGAACCTTTTAAAGCTGATTAAAGATTCCCATACTGATACTGTAAGTTTATTCAGCTATAGTAAATGATACTTTATTTCTTACATGGAAAACTTCAACACGACTATCACACCAAGAAAGTTTATTTTCAGTTAGCTGCTCGTTAGGATAAGCTCCTACCACTTATGACTAAAAAGTAGATGCAAGACAAATAACTTAGCAAAACCATCTCTAATCCTCACCAAAAAAAAAAAGTCGTTCATTTTCCTGACTGCAGCTATTTTTGATCCCAGTAAACAGCAATAAAAAAACGGATGAAAGGCTGCCAGTTTCCTTCCACTAACGCTGGCAATCTGGAGGTGGGCAAGCAAGCAAACAGGAGCAGGATAAGGAATGCCAAGCACTATTTTACTTCAGAAGCAACGAGGCTAAGTGCAGGAAGATAGCTTGGGGTTACGCTGTTTACTTCCAAGAATCGGAGAGCAAAAGGCTTGCTTGCTTATTTTTAAGCTTGTCACCCAACAGCCAGATGTCCCTCAGAAGGATCCCAGTATTAAGAGCAGAATTTAGGCTCAGATCTCACAGCTTGCTTCCTTCTTCCAAAGCAGAGAATAAAAGGTGGACTTCTATCTATTCCCTAGAGCTGAAACACCTAGATTTAGCAATCTGACACAAGAGAGAGGTCAAATGACAAAATGCCTTTTGAAGTACCCCTAAAGTTTTGTCAGCAGCAGGGTCACAGCCAGTGAAGAAAGGACTTCAGTAATGGCTTAATGGATTGCAAATTTTTTACTATTTAAAAGCAATCCTGACTAATTTAGTAGCATTTTATTTCTGAAGCATTAATTTATCAGCTGGGGTTTAATAGTCACAGCATCGTATCATAGCTCGGGTAGCATACTGAAACTCTTAATGGATGTATTAAACAGTTTCTTTAAGGGAAGCAACAGATATCTACTTAGAATAACTGCTTAATGCTATTAGAAAATTAAGTGGTAATTTATAGCACGGACTAAAGCTGGCTAGGTACTGATTTTGCTGATCCAGAAAGTAAAAACAATTCAAAAGAAGCTAGCCTAGAACCCCAAATATTTCAGGGCTATCATTGCATAACATTTGACTGGCTTTGGATGCTGTACAAACACAGCTGATCTTCATATGCTGCGTTTTATAGCTCCTCGGTCTATTGAGCTGTATCAGATCGTGCAGCATTGCATGGAAATAAAACAAAATGGGAGGACGGATTTTTATCTTTGATAACATGAGATTTCAACTTGTTAGCAATTTCTTCCGGGTTTCAGTGAGAAAAATGAACTCTGTGTACACCAATAACCTGTTTCCTTAAGCATTTTCTAGAATTTTCAAGGGAGAGGATAAAAAGCAGCGCTTTCTTCTTTTCTGTCTACTTAGTTGAACCGAACATTAAATTGGTGGAAGAAGTTATACACTGCAGCTGTATGCACCTGATGGTCAGTTCTTTGATGAGTTTTAAGAGATGTGACACTTCAGCAAGGGTTTCCAAGCACAAAACCATCATGAGCTGAAAGCTTTATTACAAATGTGGAAGCAAAACCTGCCTGTTCTGCAACAGTGAAGGAAAATGCTCTTTGAAAAAGAGCAGACAGAACAGATTTAGACAATCTAGTTATGCCTTAAAGAGGCAGCATACACTGAGAACTTCCATCACTTCAACAGAAATTCCCCTTCAAGGTCTCTTAAAGGTACTACTATTTTTCTTTTTATTTTTCTTTTTTTTTTTTTTTAAACCCTTTGTCCAGGCTGTCTACCTTAACAGCAGAACTGTTTTTCTTCCCCCCCTAAAGACTTAGAAATCTCCAGCTGGAGGAACAGTCAAGAAAAACTTCAAAATGTGTTATTGTTAACACAAGGATTCCAAACAATTCTTTATTTTCCTGTTTGGAAAAGTCTATCAGACATGAGAAGAGGGTGACTATTTATACTTTCTTTCTCAGAAAAGTTTTTTTTGCCTGTTCAGATGCTCATGTCCAATGTGATACAAGCTTGAGTGAGAAAGAAATAAATGGTCAGCCATAACAAACAAGCTTTCCTTTCCTTCACCCTCCAAGCAGATATGGACAGCAATGGAAATGCTGACTTAACATGTAAAACCCAGCGCTAGGACAGTGATGGGGGGGTTAGATTGATTTGTGTATTGATGCAATAGGCCACTCACCATTTTCCTAGCCATAGGCTGAGTAGTTTCAGTAGAGCTTTCTCAAAGTCAAAGGATGAATATGTTGCATAAAGTTCAAACCCCAGGGACTGGTGGTTTTGTTTTTCACTAGTTGACTTCAGATAGAGCCCACTAAGGGATTTTTTTAAATTCAGAAACACGGCTGTGTATGCATCTCAGCTGCAAACATTAACCTCACCAGAATCTGGCAAATCACTGTTATGGATTAGCCCTGTGGAATATATTCAGATGTCTCACAACATAACAAATCAGCGGCCAAGAAAGACATGTTGAAATTACAGCTTGATGATGCAATAGCACGAGACAGCTAGAAACGTACCTCATTCTCATAGCCTTATTTTGGACAACTTAAAAAAAAAAAAAAAAAATCATTGAGAGCTCAAACTAGCTCCTTAACAGATGATGTCTTAATTATCTTTGAGGCTGCCTCTCCCTGCACAATCCCCCAATTAGCCTAGACAGTAGCGATACCCGCACTAGATGAATTTGTGTTATAAGGCTTGGAACATTTAGCAGACTCCAAGAAAATTGCACTGAGAATTTCTGTATCTGATTGTAATACCAGTTCAAGGAGGAAGACAGGTTAGGTAACTGGCACAAAATGAATTTGTGTGTGTCAAGGCTGTGTGGTAATTCCCAAGCCTAGACAGCAAAGACAAATGGACTAACTATCCAGTCGCACGATTCCATTAGAGGTTGTGTGTATTTTCATAGTTATACCTATCAATAAAAGGGATGTGAATATTAGCCCAGAGAGGCAGGAATAATAGGAGTTCTCTGCTTCGGGGCTGATATTTGTTCCCCAAAGTTAATTCTCACCATTATGGGAGGTATCCTAACAAATATCACTAAGCATGTGATTTTAAGTTTCACTCAGGAGCCGAGGTGCTGCAGAGGGGACCAACTATCCATTCATACAGAGAGAATTTGAAAGGAAAAAAATGTGCCTGCAGACAACCACAGAGCAAGTGCTTCCATACGCAAACTCAGCCCCAGTTTCATCTTTCTGCAATATGAGCATTTGAAATTTGGCAGGAGTTAAAGATGTCCACATCCTGACGCATTCCAACAGACTGTACCACTCCAGCATGTTCAGCCTGTCTGGATCTTTATTTTGTACTTTACATGACATGTGGTGTATTTTGCAGCTTAATGACTATTTTAATCCTCTTCATCACCACAGAACGTCATGCTAGATGTGATGCAGATACACACTGGTAGATGGGTGCTGCTCAGAGATATTCCAAATCACGGAAGCCATTCCAAGGCAAATATTACAGAACAAAAACCTCTGCTTTACTTGATGTTGAGTATTTTAAGCTAGCTGCTATCAACAGTAAAAATCTACCAGCCCCCTGCTATGGCACGAGAGCAGCTTACAGGCAGGTCAGAAGCATCCTCTTAAAAACCCATAAATGAGTAACTGTAAGTCAACACCAGGGGAATCACTGCTGAAGGTTTAGCTACAAACAGCTGCACACATTAAGCCCATCTTAGACAGTTAACTTTGCTGCCAGCTGCGGCTAAATGTTTGTTATGCCCTCAGTTATGTGATCAAAATAAATTTAATAATCACAGACTATTAAATAAAATAACAGAACAGTATGAGTAAAGCTAGGAGCCACTTGCATAATGGGGAATAACGATTTAACTTTTCACAAAAATCTTTACAGATAGTGACAGGAAACATGAAAAGCCGAACTGAAACCAAGTACAGAAAAGCAGATGAAGTGATCTTTGCTTTCGCCTGAAGCAAAAGGCCATTTAGAGTCTTAGAAAACAGCACTCCTCACTTGTACAGTACGGATGAAGCTTCCAGCCCAAAGTTTCGTGGCTGTCTTCATAACATTCTCCTCTGGAGCAACCAGTTTAGCTGTTTGCATACACACGATAAAAAGTATGACACTGGCCGTTTCAGAACAGTAATGCTCTTGAAATACATCAGCAGCTATTACAAAAGGACTACAATGATGCATTCTAGTCAGTGCCCTGCAATGAAAGAGGGAATTAACATGCTATAGATGCTGTGTGGAAAACCTCCCATAGGGTTATACTTAGAAAAGTATTCTTCTCATCACGCTAATTCCCATGTGAAGCAAGTTGCAAAAGCTTGCTCAATATAATTGAGTGCAACAAATCCATCCAAACCTAGGAATTTTCAGCCTCAACCTCAAAACGCCTTTTGTCCGTATTGCAGATTTTACATTCAAGCAAATTTAAAAGATTTCTTGCCATCTTAACAGCCCTGCTACATTAGGAATCCAGCTCTTCTTGTTAGTCTTCCGTGGAGCCCCACTGCTGAGAGAAGGACCTGGTGAACAGGGAGAGAAGGCAAAAGGACTTCAAGGCCATCAGCTGGTTGATGTTTATTTCTTTGTCACTTAATCTGAGAAACAAAAGCATTCTGAAGCAAGATGCAAACCTTTAAAATGAAGTATTAATTTATATAGAACACTGTGCATAAGACACAGTATTACAGATTCAAACAGAGGCAAGAGACCTCAGGTCTTGTGATTAGCACAAGTTGTTGTTCACAAACACCAATGTATCTTGTACATGCATACAAGGAAAAGCACCGATAAAAACAAAAGCACAAACACATAGCCAGAAGGTGAGGGACCTAAGCAAATGACAAGCTGCGATTCAGACCATAAAGCCAGCTGCAAACAACGCAGGGATAGAGGCAGTGCAAAATATTACATTGCATCAAGCCTGGGCTCTGGCAGGCCATTCATCTCCTGCCTTTGTTATTGGTAAATTGCTTCCGAGAAAGCGGCTGTTGCCCTAAACAGAATATCCACATACTGACTAGCTTTGTTGCAGAGCAAGTATTGATGCAATTTGAACAAGAGAGCATTTATCAGGAGTGACAGGGGCAAGAACACTTAATTTTTTTCCTCCTGTTTTCAAAACCTCCAGCGAGTCTCTTCTGCTGTGACATGATGCTCTGTCCCAGGCCTAAGCTTCACACGCCCACAGGAGCACCCTAACTTCATCCTGTGACCCCGCTGAGAAGTCACTTGGCCTCTTCTGTGCTCTGGCTCTTGCCCAGGTAATTCCACAACACCATGTACATTTGTGTCCGAAGGCTGAGCTCTAACACACCAACATGTAGCAAACACAAAATCCCAACTTTCTTGGCTGGCTACCAAGAAAAAAAAACAACAACCAAACAACAAAACAATAACCTCCTCCACTGCTTGACGATTGCAGCGCTGAGGCTTCGAGGCTCTACTTAAAGACTGTGGAAATGAAGCAGTTAACTCGAAACCCTGCAACTCAAACTACTTGGAGGCACTTAATCTCATTCCAACAGTCCAAATGGGAGCTGTGAGCATCCTGCTCTATTCCAGAGTAATAGCTGGTTTCCAAGATGACGTGTACCCTCAACAATTTCTCAGTTTCCCTTTTTCCTGACAGGCAGCAGCATTTACGTACGTGCATGAGCACTGCCATACCCTACACTTGAGAATTAATTTTTGACCGAGACTGTTCCATAGGATAACGTGCTTAGCTTGGATCCTGACACTGCTTCATTCTTTAGGGTTTCTAAATGCGTATGTGATCTTGCTGTGTAAAATGAAACAGACATCAAATTCCATTTCTTTAGCAAGAGCTTTGATAAATTATGCAGAGACAGACTCACGTTCAAGTGCCGATATACTCGCTGGGAACGCAAACCACAGGTTTGAATCAACATTTTGCATTTAATCTTTTGAGAGGAACACACAGCAGATTAAAGCAGATCTGCCCCTCTCTATTTCAGGCCACCATTATTGTAAGACTACCAGCGTACAAAGTCAACCGGCGCTTGGTATTAGCGAATTACACTAATTCACACAGATTCCTCTAGGACTGTTTTTGGCAAGCTGCTAGTCCCAATATGAATGAGAAAAGATTAAACATCGATAAAAACCCCCACTACTTAACTTGGGCCTGGCACTGCGGCAGGCCAAGTCCAAAACCATACAGAGAATTTGGTGATTAAAAGCTTTACGCTGGAGGTTACCATACGTCTGAGCAGACCAGCTTCTGTTGTAAATATGTAATCTAGATCCACTTGAAATCTAACATGAGCACATAATGTTTCTTGTAACAGATGGTATCGGCAAGATTTTTCTTTTTGTTGCTGTCACTTCACGCCACGCAATGACATCACAGCTAGTGGGATTCATCAACCCAAAATCCAAAGGGAAAGGGACAAAGCTTTTGGCAAGGACCTGGAGCTAAAAATACTATAAGAGCCTTTAAAGAAAAGCCCAAAGATTAAAAATGCAAATGTTTGGCTTTTGAATTAAGCATCTCAGTACTGAAGTTAGCATAGGGCAACTCCTGGAAAATACCAAGTAGATTACCAAGCTTCTGTTTCATCTTTGCAACAACATCATCAGAAGATGATTTTTGAGGCCTCCTCACTGACTATTTTAGTGCTTTGAGGTGGCAGATTAAAGAACCCAAGCACAGCAGCCCTGTGAGAAAATGCAAGCTCCTGTTATAGTGGAGAGTTAACAGAATAATCAAACTCTAATGCAGGAATCCAAAAAAACCAAAACACTGACCAACACAGCAGAACATATCAGACATTTGGAAATATAACCCATGCAGAAAATGCTTGTTGGAGGAAAAAAGAGCTAAGTTATTAAGGGAATTTTCAAGGTTAGACACTACTTCTATTTAAACATGAAGTCATCAGTAAGGAGATGGTAATTAGCTATTCTTAAATGGAAACTTCCCTAAGTATCCACCTACTGTTACAGTAAGGAAGAACCACGGCCCAGACATCTCTGTGTGTGCCTGTCTCTGCCCTTGACCTGAATCAAAATACACTTTTGACTGTTGTAATTTTGTTAGAGAAGCTTATTGTATGGAATTACTTAAATGCATCCCTGTCACTGAGCCAAAGCCTGGAATCCTAGTGCTGAAGCATAGTTATCATCCACGCCACACCTCTGCATGATACCACCTATTAGTCACACTGACAAGAGTCGAGGTGAACCGTATCACTACCGATGACTCAGTGCCTTGCCCCGGAGCTAAGACACACTTTATCGAGACAACCTGGAAAGAAGAGTCAGCTCCCACTTTCTGTGGTTTTGTTTTGTTTTTTTCAGGTTGCATCTAAATTATGCTGGTAATTTCCAAGCCCTTCATATCTGGAACTCAAAGTCATCATTTCATAATGATTTGCAGTTAGTCTCAAAACACAGAAAAGCCATCAGAGCCAAACAATTATCGATTTTGTCTCCTCTGTAAACTTCTCTGCAGCTCACACACTACATGGAATAACAACTTCAGAGCCCGCTTCATCAACCGAAGGGCTTGTTTAGCCACAGCAACCTGCCCTACTGCTCACCTGGGCAGGAAATCCCACTAGTTGAAATAAACAGTGAAACTTTCAAAGGTTCACATGAGGAATCCCCCAGACAGGCACCCACAAAGATTAAACTCTGTAGCCACACACCATTCAGCAGACTCGAGAGCTAGGACTTCCCCCAAACTATTGCTGCAAGGCCTAACATAGTCATCTTGAGAAAAAATCTGCAAGGAAAAAAAAAAAAATCTCATTGCAGTCCGCACATCAACATCGTGGCAGCCCAAAAAGAGCAGCAACAGCCCTCACAGACTGCTGAGCCAGGTTGGCCAGGAGAGATCAAGTCTTGATCTCTAAAAGAGATGAAGAAATACGTATGTACACGGTCAGGAACCAGGTCTGCCTGCAGCAGAAAACAAAAGACTTTCTGGACCATGCCTCATCCATCAGTTCTCTCCCTTACGAAACACAGAGAAGCGACACGTGACCCGACTTTCCACTGTCACCGATGAAAATGGAAAGTGAAATAAAACATCAAATGCCACCAGAGAGCAACAACAGTTGTCTCTGCACACTAGTTAAGAGTGGCTAGCACACCGCTAAAGACAGAAATCAAAACTAAGGTCTGCGACATATAAATCTGTACAGTAACGTCATCATGGCTGACAGCACGAAATATGACAACAAAACGTTATAACTAAATTTAATGCATATATGGGTCAATCTCTCAAAAATAACGAATGCGTTCTTTTCCCCACTGGCTATATACAAAGAGTCCACTGTAATACTTTAAAATGAAGTGCTGGTAAGCAGCTTAGCCGCATGCATTTCTGATCAGGTGGACACCTGATTACATAAAGCCAAGCAGGCTATTTTTTGCTGCTAGAAAGATTAGTTTAGCACCACTTTCAGAACATCAGTATTTTGATCATTCACCTCAAGCCACAACTTAAACTTTTATATATGCACATAAAGACAAAATTTTGCATTTCAAACACCAACCCAATCAGGCTGTGGAGCAAGCATTAGAACTTAACAACCATTTAAAAGCCACGTTAGAAGGCAAATTTGACTTGCATCTTTTTTTTTGTATGTGGATTTTCCATGTTTTCATGTGAGGTAGTACAGTCAGAAATATATATTTAATTCCAACTGAGGAGGCAGATGGGGGTGAAGGTAGTAAATCTAGTACTGAACAAGTTAAAAAAAAGCGTTATCCATGTGCAAGATCTACATGCGGAGTATATCCCTGCTTACAGTTGCAGGGATTCATAAATTAAAAGTAGTGCAGATCTAACATTAAGAAATTACTCTCAAAAAAAGAAAACGAACTAAAACCAACCCAACCAAATGCACATTTCTGTATGTTTCCTTCCCCTATGGCACCCAACCTGAAGTACAACCTGCCCTACTTTCGTAACAGTAGTAACATGCTGAAGTTACCTTTTAGCCTACTGTATGCAAGGAGGAGCCATCAGCCCTCCCGAGCCAGAGGAAAGAAAGAAATATGTTGTTTTGGTCAAACCACGATAAAGAGAAACCTGACAATTTACTCCGCTCACATCTTCCTTCTTACCGCTTTACAATTCACACTAGTAAGTACAGAATAAGTGTGTATATATATATATATGGAAGAGTTACCTTGAAACTTTGCACAACATTGTCAACCCATTATTTCTCCACGTCCCCACAAACCCAAGACTTATTGGCACCTACAGCAAAAAGCTGAAAATGAAAATATCCGAATGGAAAGTATAAAAGTAATATAGTCAAAGTGCCCTAAGGACTCCTACTGTTTAAGGTAAACAGTAAAGGTAAAACCTGTGATAGGAGATGCCATTTGCCCATGACAAACTCGCTGCTAGTACAGAAAGCAGAGCATGCCCATTATGGGTGTAGACAACACTTCTGGAGAAAAAAAAAAAAAAAAAAAAAGGGCAATCCTGCAAGTTCAAGTAGAGTTCCAAGTTAGAAGCCTCACCAGAATGGTTTCTGGGCCATTGCAAGTATTGGAATCACTCCAATTAAAAGCAAGCATCATCTTAAAATTAAGAACATGATTCAGAGGTGCTGACCGCATGAACTAAAAAAATCAATGACACGAAGTTTTACTACACATAAGTAGCATGAGAGCAAGCACCTGAAGGATTACATCAATTTAGAAAACTTAAGTAGTTAAGAAGAAGAGTCTGAAATGTCAAGCTGCAGAAAAGGAGGTATAGGTTTTGTTGTTCTAACAAGATAGTTGGGGATAGTGTTTTTCTTCTATTTTCAACTGAAGAACAAGGTTATGGTTTAAGTATGTTTGTAGAAGCAGATGCTACAGTCAAAATAACTTATGTTTACAAGATTGAGCCCATATGCCTCCAAAAGGCACATACACAGGAAAAAAGCAAAAGCAGAATTTTTACAAGCAACATCCAGGAAGAAAACTAACTGGTATATGGAACACAGACGCTGCATGAATCCTTTCTCACACTATAAGGTGCTGAAGGAGTAGCAGTATGTAATTATAATAAAGCTCACATCCACCTAAAGCCACCTGCAGAATAGGTTTTGAGTAACTCTCTGGCGATGCAACAAACGTAGTAAGAAAAAAAATCATTTAATCCCTAGTAGAGATATTAACGCCTAAGTAACATTTAAGAGAGATCATAAATATTTCACGTGTGAAACAAGGAGAGCTGAAGGCCTTCTCCAAAGAGCAGAGCTTACCTTCATGTGGCATCCTAAAACGCCGCAGAAATTCCAGAGCCTCTCTGCAACATCAGATGTCCACCTGATTTACTTTATTTCCTTACACGTATCTGTGCTTCAGAGAAGCTTTTATTGAGGCTTAGAGGAGGCATCACGTATAATCCTTTTCATATGAAAGTGTATTTCCTAACACTTACTGAGAAGCGAAGTTTTCGGAACTGAAAGCAAACTGAAGGCCACACGCTCAAGACTGGAATTTTACTGAGCTGTTTCTACTCAGCACTACAACATAGAAGTGGAAATTTCCCCTAGGTGGAGTTCTTTGTTCAATGCAGCAGGCAATTAGAAGTCCCCAAGGTCTGCAGAAATGGCACAAGACTGGTATTTTTGTCAGTGAGAATTTAAGCACTCAAGACAAAAATAATGACGTGAAAGGCACAATGCTGCTGTAAAACCCTTGATTTTTTTTCTCACCCCAAATCCTGGTAATTTGAAACAGGCAGGTAACAGACGTAAGCATTCAATATAGCTTTGGAAAAAAAAAAGCCAAACGCGACTAAAAAAAGCATTATCAGGTCTGCATCACTTCAGATTTAATTATATGAAAAGGTCAAGTGATAAAAAAGAAACTTTGCATCTTTAAAGGCCTTGAGGGCACAGCAGAAGTAATTTATCATTGGAATACAGATCAAATTAGAATAGATTTATTTTATTTTTCCAGTTGGCATCAGCGTCCTAGCTGAAGTTCTCAGGGACTTCACAAGCAAATACAGCAGTCACTGAATTCAGACACAACCCTAGGACACTACTACTATGGAAAGAAAAACATTAATTGCTGGGTATCAATGATTTCTCTAAGCTCTTCTATTCAAATTCATTTGGAAGAGAGATTGTCACAGGTTATCTGCCCTGAACAGAGGATGATCTGAAAGGGAGACTGACTGTCACTAAAGGCAAACCCTTGGGAACGCCCTATTCAAAGGTTCACATACCGATAATTTAAAAAAAATACAAAAACCAAAACCCAACAAAAACTGCCACTCCCCTTCCTCTGTGCAGGAATAAAGAAAAACAATTTGTAGTCGATAAGAAGATTACTGGGTGTTCTAAGGACAGGGACTGGTAGCTAAGATAATCAAGGGAAAGAAAATCCACCTAATGGGACCATGCCAACCCAACTGAACTAATAACTGCAAGACATTTCTATGCATTTCCCTGAACTCCAGCACACGTCCAAACGTCACCTTTATTATTAAAAAAAAAATAGAAATCAATCTCTCGCATATTTTTCATCACGTTACCTGACAGCAACCAGTAAGGATCGCAGTATAAAAACCAAGAACAGTAACCATTTCGCTCCCTAAACTCTGCACCGAGATTCCCATTCCTGAGAAAATCTGGCAGCAACGAGGACTCGAGAGCCGCAATCCCCCCCAGACAAGACAATGGGAGAGGATGCAGCAAAAATATGAATTAAAATGTCACAGTTGACATCTTGTGTCAGCAGATTAAGGCGGCTGTCGTGCCTTCAGCGGACGCGAATTCTGCTGCAGGAATGGCTGAAGAGATTGAGGAGGCACCGAGGACGGGCCGGGGCGCGAACATAACCCCACGCTCGTACCCACGCGTGTCGGCGGAGACGGGGCTGCTGCAGGTTGCGAGTGACCCCACAGCCCGTGAACCAAGCCTGTTACAGGCACCGCAGCCCTCAGAAAATGAATGAGGCGGGCTCGGTTTCATTTTAATCCTTTCCAAAGAGGTTAACACCCCCAGCCTGTGGGGCTGCCAGCTCCTCGGGGGGGCTGAGGTGTGCTGCTGCTGCTCTCCCTGCTGTGCCAATCCCTGTCGTCCCGGTGACCAGCAAAGCCCGGGATCCGCGTCTTCAGATGGACACGAGGTTTCAGAATAAAACGACAGCTAGATTTATTTTCCAGCTTGGCATTTTGTAACCCATGTCCATAAGAAGCAGCAGCTTCCAGAAGGGATGTGCATAGCAGCTGAATTTGTCTCGGATATGACAGAGGAAGTGACCTACAGCTGGAGGAGTTTCCAAACAGGTGCAAGAGATCAGATTTAACCCGGCCACCGCGGAGCAGCCAGGACAGGCCCCCACCACCAAGGCAAGGCCAAGTAACCTGATCTTGGCATGAGCCAGACTCCCTCAGAGCAGCCCTACTCGGCCTTAAGTCATCCTTCCTCCAATATACCCCCCCCCAAGTTTTTCCAAAGACAATTATCGACACGTTCCATGGATTTACAGAAATTTTACAGCAGGAGATTGGTACCAAGTAGGAGGAAAACTATTCCTCAATAGCAGCTGAATAAGCAAAAGTCATTGACTAGACTAATTTCGCACAACGCACATTAAAAATATTGCAGAACCGTGCTTATTGCCAGTTAGTAATTACTGCCAGCTTAGGACTTCAGATTTTTGCATCGCACCAAGGTAGATGTTCTGCTTAACCAAGCTTGTTAAATCTTACTGTAAACTGTCAAATCAAGCTATTCACAAGTAGCCACAAGCCCTTTCTTTATCCATCCTTAAATAACCCAAAATCTATACAAGACAGATGTAGCTGTTTCGCATTTCCAGGCATAGATTATTAAACTCTATTTATGTGCCATGCTTGAAGCTCAGCACGTACTTTGCTCCTTGTTTTGCTGTTTCACTCTAATAGGTTACAGTGTGAAGTTTTTAGACTGACAAGATTTTTTTCCTATCTATCTTGCTATTCAGATAGCTAAATTGCACAAAGTTTTTGGTTTTAGGGATAAAGTTCGACTTTCATATATATACAAATGCAATATATATTCATATGTATATACATCATATAGATGTATGTGTGTGTATATTGAAACGAATAGTGGCACTTAAGCCGTTTCTTTATTAAACGAACACCCTTTACACTTGGCTGAAGCAGCCCCTCCAAAAGATCAGGTAACAGCTCAAAGATTTACTCAAGGTCTATCAAGCAGATAGCGACCAAATGGATTCGTTTAACCGAGGCTTTTCTCAACGAAATTGCCCTCTAATACTCTTCTAAGCTTCTAGACCAATCTGAAGCTCACAGCTCTTGCTACCGTGCCAAGAATGCAGAGGTCACTTCTCGAAAAAAAACCCTCCAAACCCCCCCAAGCATCCCAGTGACACGAAGCTGTTAAACCATGCGATCCCTGGCCAGAGAAGAGGCCTGCGGTACCTGGCGGGAGCGCTGGCCTCGAGACAAGGGGAAATCAGGAACCCACCACCGCCTGCCCCTAGAAGGTCTGGCAGGAGCTGGTCAACCTCCAGGTCCTTCCACGCCAGCAGGGACACCTTGAACACGCCGCTTCTCTTCCGCCTTCACAACCGCAGCCCAGCCGCGGGCTGAGCCCAGGCGATAACGCAGCCCCCACCCCCCCCAGCGCGAACTCGCCGCCCGGAGCGGGGGGAAACACCCCGATAAGATGGCGAGAAAGTTCCCCCCACGGCCGCGCCCCCGCTCTCCCCACGGCCTCTCCTCCACCTTCAGCCGCCGCCAGAAAATGCCCGGCCCCGCCACCGGGTACCCCCCGGGGGGAGCCCGCTCGCAGCGGCGCCGCACCCGCTGCCCCCGCCGCCTCAGGGGAAGGGCAGCGGCGCGGAGCCGCCAGTGACCTAAACCCGGCCGCCACCCCCTCCCCTGCTCCCGGCCCCGCCGCACCTCGATGTAGCCGGCGAGCGTGGCCGCGGGGCCGGCGAGCCCCAGGAGGAGCAGGAGGGGGAAGCGCAGCGCGGAGCCCATCGCCGCCGTCGTCCGCCGCCGCCGCCCAAGCGCTACTGCGGCCTCAGCGCCCCCCGCGGCGGCGCGGCGGGAACCGCCTCGCCAGGCCCCGCCCCCCCCGCCGCCCGGCCCAATGGCGGAGACGCGGGGGAGGGACGTCACGCGGCTCCAGCCTGGCGACCAATCACCGCGCCGCCCGGGAAGACCGCCCCCTCCCGCGGGTGAGGAGAGGACGTCTGGGGGGCCACGCCCCCTTCCCCGCTCCCAGCCAATAGGAGGAGGCGCGGGGGCAGGCTGGCCCGCCCCCGGGGAGCTCCCGCCCCGCCGAAAAATGGCGGCTAACGCTGAGGGCTGAGCCCGCGGGGCGGCCTGGAGGGGAAACACCCCGGGGGGGTTTCACCCCCTTTTTATTTTTAGGCTGCCAGAGAAATTACCCGCCCACGTGAAATTGCTTACGTCGAGGAGCCTAGAAGGCCGTGGGCTTTCTGGGGGTCTGTGGACTAAAAGCTTTCAGAGCGCCATGCTGCTCCCTGCCACAGCGCTGAGGGGGGGTTTCCTGGGGTAATAAAAGGAGAATGAGACGGTTTTCTCATCTAAAAAGAAAACAGTGAGGTTTCTCACTCTGAAAAGAAAGCCATCTCTACATCTACCCCCAATCTCTTAAAACCCACAACTGATGGTGCTACCAGCAAGCTCCAAGTCCTTCTGCAATAAAAAACAACACAGTTGTGCTTTTGCTTTTTCTCTTTTTTTTTTTTTTTTTCCTTAAAATACACCTATTGAATAATAATCATAGGTTGCTTCATCCTGCCACCAACACTGAGGGCAGGTGCTCACCGGGCACCACCTGTGAGAGAAGACATCACACACGCTGCCAACCTCTTCAAGCATAGCAAAGCTCTCCGTGAACTTTAATTAAAACCAGCACACATCATCATCACCACCACCTTCTCCAGTTTGTGCTCTGGTCGGTGTGAAACAGCCGTGCCTCTGATTTCTTTGAACAACTGGAGCATGGCACCAGTTTCTTTCAGTGCTGATGTTCTGCCGCAGCTGGTGCCACTATTTAAAGACACATTTCTGGCTTTAAAATCAATTGCACCAAATTTGCATTGACGCTATTTTAATTTCACCATGTTACTTATAAAAAGAAAGAAAAAAAAAATTCATCTTTGTACAAAACGTTGCATAGTTATAAAACATTTCCGTTCCCAACTTTCATATTCTTTAGTGTCTCTTACAAGCACTATTTTCTGAAGTGGTTGAAGGGAATATTGCTGAAATGTTGCAGATGGGGGTAAATCTGTACGATAGATCAATAAGCAGCCCAGTTTTAATTAAAGCAGCTGACTGGTCCACTAGTCACTTATTATAGTCTCTTTTTTACAGTATTTGAAAATCCCTAAATCTCTTTTACTGCAGTCCTCTAGCATATATAATTTTCTTTTCAACTTGGCCAAATTCAGTTGGAAAATGGAGTTAACAAGTTCTTTTTGAAAACGGATACATTTTTATGTAAATATTTTATTGTGCAATGTGAATACATGAGTAATTAACAGGACATTCTGAGTTAAGCTTTTCCCTTTTCTTAAAATAGGAGGCATTTTTCTTTCTTCCCAGGCCAAAATGTACAAGCTCTTTATAAATCTCTGGATAGGGGCTTTCATTTCAGGTTGAATTTATATAGCATTTAAAGTGCTATATAAATTAATATACTTTTATTACTTAATATTTACATAGTGCTTGGTGAGAATTAATGGTTGCAAGGCCTCTTAGCTAACACATTTTGAGGGTGGTGAAACAGCTGCAAAAAAAGAAGGGCTTGTTAGTTTGGGGGACGTGAAGACCTGATCTTTGGGGCAGAGCAGAAACTGAAGTAATCGGCTGCAGGTTACTGAGCACCACTTGCAATCCAGTCACAAATGGTGTAAGTACAGCGGCATGCAAAGCATGAAGGCCTCATGAGAGTCTGAATTTCCACTGCCACGTGGTGCCTCTGTCAGAGGTCAGAGCAACAGCACAGCCAGAATACACCTACCCCTCTGCCTCATCCTGTGCAGACAAAATAGGTTATGGGAGGACACTGTTAACACAAAAGAAAGCACCATCCCCATACGCAAGCACGGCATACCAGAGACTTGATTCATTTTGGAAGTATTTTTACTGAGACAGCTCCAATTACAACAGTCTTACCCTCATTTTTCCAAAAAGCTGTTTCGATCTGGTTACTTTTGAGGAAACCTCACAGATAAGCACGAGGTACGACCTCAGCTGCATTCTCACCTCCAGTAGCGTAGCCCTGCTCCTAGTACTACACCGCAGACACACCAGCGTGTAAGAGCTGAAGTCCTGCCGCGAGGCTGCAACACAGTATATTCTGCTTCAAAAGCGAGGCAATCAGTGCTCAGGTGCACCACCTAAAAAAAAAGCAGCAAGAAGTCCTAGGATAACAGATTCCCCTTCATATAGAGATCAGTCCTCCCCAGGCAGAACAGTTCTAAATCACCAGATCTTGTTCTTTCCTTGGTGGTCATCGAGAGCTTTATGTGCAATTAATTCATATGACTGTTAGGTGGCAGGGAGGAAGGGAGATTGAGAAAGTCTCCAGCAAAACATAAATGTGATGCTAGCAGCTGAAAAAAACTAAATGCTTTCAGCTGGGAAAGGCTTTGGAAACGGCTGCTCTCAGATGAGTCCTAGTCAACTACTGCAGGTATGTTGACACTCGCAATGGTCATGGTTAATTTACCGTGTAGATATATTCCAGATGAGAACTGGTACTTACCTGCTGTCTGTGACAACAGTACCACTTCGATGAAGGCTGCAAGGCTGCGGCATTCCCTAGAACACCTTTCCTGTTAACCCTGTTAGGTAGGTGGCATCTTACATTTCCTTCCAAGAATCCCATTTTATATGCTTGTTTCCAAGGCTTTTAGTGCCCTTTTCCCAGCCCATCTGTGCTAACAAAGCGCTGAGAATCTCATCCTCACACCTTTGGCTGCTACTGTTTATTCTGTAAAACATGTTTCAGGTGAACATCTCTGCCCATTATCACTTGCAAGACCACAGCTATGTAAACAAGAACATATTTATGCAAAGAAGTGCCCTGAAAGGGCGATGTTAAACTCTTGATAAAAAGGGCAAACAAGTCAAGCACGGAATGTGTCTGGTACCATTAAAATCACTGGGAGCAGCAACTTCAGCAAACCGCTATGCTGAGATCCTGCCAGTACCTGGAGAATGAGTTCACAGAAGTGAGAAAGTCTTTGAATATTCTCTCACCATTCTCTTAAAATCCACAAATTAAAGCAAAAAATTGATCTAGCCTGTGAATGGTAAAGTTATACAGCTTTTCAATTAAAAACCTTGATTGAAGCTTTAAATGGTGGATCATATCATTCGTACTAGCTCTACGTAATAGATATGTGCACGTTAGAGGTTGCAGAGGTAGAGCTGAGTCATCCTTGGTTTTAGGAGCTAGAATACAAACTGAATTTAGAAAGTGACTACAGCATGTGGTGGGCTTGAGTAAAGAGAACACCGTAAGTGCCTTTGGGAAATAATACTTCTCCAAACCCCACAAATAACATTAGAAAGCTGCCAACCTGCTATGGAATTGGACATCTATATTTGGCTACAAAATTTCTCTGTGGAAGTCAAGGGTTCCTGCAGATTTGCAACTCAGTCTTCCACCTGTAACTCAAAAGGACAACACATTTGCAGACAAGGTGTAGAAAGTCCAGCAGCAATGAGATGAAGGAAACCGCTGAAGAAACTGGGCTTAAGATAGAAGGTCTACACAGAGGATGAAGACGTTCCATAGAAAGAGGGTAACAAAAAAGATGCAGAGACCTTCTAAGGCCTTGAAAGATAATGCAAGGCAGACAGGAGTTGGAAAAAAAAAAAAAAAAAAAAAAAAGCAAGCTCATTTCTATGGAAATGCAATGAAGTTTAGAAGAGCGAAAGGATGGAGAATAAGAACAGATGCACTGAAGTGGAGTCATACCTTAAAAACGGGGATAAAGACGGAAATTGCAGGCAAGAGGGAAACCAGCGCAGGAAGCTGTGAAGAGGAGATGACACAGTAGATAGTGCTGGACAACAAGCCCTTCTGTTTCTGCTTGAAGACATTTTTAAAAGGACTTGGCAGGAAAGGTAGGAAAAGTCTACCCTTTATTGAAACCTTATTTCCTGATGGCCATTTTTCTACTGCTCTGTTCTGTGCCTGACACAGTGCCATTAATCTGGCTTTCACACAGGTATTCTGAGATTTTTCTCGGGGCAGATTTAAACAGCAGTTTCTGATATGTTAATCTCAACCAGCACAATCCTGGCCTACAGCATGTAACAGACTGCTAAGGGAACAATCATAACATTAATACTCTCCCATAACTGCAAACTTCAAAATAAGCGCTTCTTCTAGGTTAAGAAATATTACTGCTTTGGTGAAGCACATCAGCACAGAAAAGGTGGCAATGCATTGGAAAATGAAAAATACATCAACTGAGGGTGCTTAAGGCTAACACAAGAGTGTGGCTGCTCAAGGAAGCCGCTGCTCCTTCAATACTCTTGAATCTTAGCATCTGGAAAATGTGCTAAGTCTGTGATCTCCTCTCATTTTCTAGATGGAGGGCAAAACCAATGATTGCGGTGAATTTCAATGGACAATTTGTTTTTCTGAAGAGGAAGATTACCCAAGATGAAAGCAGTGTGTCAAACACACAAGCAATCCTTTTTTGGAATAGATTTGCACAACTGTAGGATTCACTATCCAGGAAAAGAAATTACCTCTGATACATAATTCAATAGAGTAATGAGCCCGCACTCAGATTTAGGATCCCAAATGCAAAAATAGAAGAGAGCCTAACCACCTTTTGAGCTAACAATCAGCTTTCAGAACATACAGACTGGGTATTTATGCTGCTTATTTTCTCTCTCCAGATGGATCCGAGGCTTTGGGCACTGGCAGGATCTCAAAGCAGAATAATGCCTGATGCTTCTTCAAAGAGCTGTAGCAAACGCTTACACCTGAGATAAGGAACTCAAAAGGCAGCGGGGTCTAGAGGTCTATAAATGAAGGCACAGTCAAGACACTGGAGGGGAGAGAGGAAGGAGAGGCTGCACTGCAGAAAACATTGAGTGAACTCTCACCCTCTTGCATTGTAATATCTTCCTTCAGTGGGCTGAAAGTGTCCTGTCATCTTTGACTCTTCTAGTCCACCTGGGAAGACAGAAATGTCGTTTAGTCTCCAAAGATGGCAGGATCAGTCATTCACATATCAAGGCAACCAAACCATTCCAACTTAAATAAGCTGAGTGGTGCAGTTTGTGGCAGAGAAGCCATTTGAGAGCTTAAAGATCAAAAAACCACCCTACAATTAAAAAGAATCCACCAACAACCGATCATATTTTCCACAGATACCGGCTCATTATGATGCTGAGATTTCTCCTGTTGTCCTTGGACAATGTTTCTTTCCCCTTCTCTGCTTGCTGGTCTCAGTCAGTCTCACTGCAATGCTGTGAAAGGTTGTTCATTTTGTAGAGGTCTTACAGGAAAGATGAAAATTCAAATATGTTATAATTAGCTGCAGTTCCACATAACTCAGTATTATTGCAGCTTTTATATTGGATCTGAATTTGTCCCACGAACGTGTGTGTCAAATATTACAGTAGAATGATTAATGATATCACACATAATGGAAGGATTAAGCCTTGATGCAGGAGAGTTGCTCTAGAGGAACAATTTTAACTTCTTTCCACTCATAATTTATTTTTGTCCTGTACTGTAAAAGAAACCTGAAATTTAAAATAAAAATGGCTTGTGTTACTGGCAAGCAAGAGAAGAGATCGGATTCATGACTGAATTCTTCATTCAGTATTCATTGGCGGATTAAAAGCCAAATCATCTTAACAAATGGCACAGCAATGAACAACATCAAATCTAAAAACCTCAGGACTTGTCCTGCTGAATAAACGTAGGATCATTTGCAGCAGCTTTGAAGATAAGTGCAATTCAACAACAAAAAAGTCTACCCCTCCCTCCACAATCAGGTCTGATTCAGTGCCTGTTACATCAGGCACCACGGAATAACCTGTGTTAACAAGCTCTTCCACTGAAGTTGCCTTTTATTCCTGCCCCTCCATCACTTGTTTGTGCAGTTACTCAGTTTGCAAGCAACGGGGTGTGTTAGGAAGTAACTTATGACACAGGAACAGACAATAAGGAATTTTAAAATGTCCAGGAGATGTGTCATGTCCGATAGCGCAACACTTTCTTACTGGGAACTGCTGTTCTCCATCAGTCATGTGATACTTTTAAGTGCTTATTTTTCTGGTGCACTTAAAAGCAAAATAACTCCACCAAAAATTCCCTCCTTACTCACTTTAATTTGATACCAGCGTAGACATCTGCAGTTTGCATCATTCTATTTAAACAAACATTACGATACGTTTCGTGTTACAATCAGCATTAGAAGCTTCACGGCTCCCAACCACCTGGTCATTCTTCTTATGTCAACACAGGAATATTTATTTTAGTTTCTTGAAATGTGCACCCTGGAGACAAGGGAGTAGTGCCCCAGGTTCTGCAGGGAGCTGCAGCTTTGCCCTCCTGTGTCTGTCACTGGACCGGACCACACTTCAGGAAGGAGCTGGAAGGTCTCGTGCCGATTAGCAGCCTAGGCTTCAACTAAGAGTTAGGGGGAAAAACAGTGGGATTTCGGAATTCCCAGGCACAGCAATTCATATTTGCAGACCTTGCTCTGTAACTTTTTTTTTTTTTAAATGCCCCAGATACAGGCCGTGCTCTCTAGTACCACTTATTTATAAACTCATTTAAGAGTGGCTTCATATTCTACACTGGGTTTTTTATAAGCTTTGAAAAGTACAGTTCTTTGGAGGGCCACAAGAAAATAAGCATCAGTACTTTTGCACTTTCAAGCTCCTACGACAGCAAGAAGTTAGAATATAGGTTCTCTTGGCAATAAGAAATAAAGAACTACACGCATTTGAAGTCTGTTTCAGTTGAATAAAGGCATACAGCAAGACAGGGCTGAAAGGAACTGGGACATCTGCGTAGAAGATGAATCCCAATGTCTCCAAGGGAAGGAGTGGACCGCCTACAACTTCCACCCCTAAACCCATGGCCCGAGGGGGAGAACAACCCCCTCGATTCCTCCCCTGAATCACATTTTCTCAGAAGATGAGTCAGCCCCAGCGAGATCTTTGTTTTAACAAAAATCATGTTGCTTCTCCTGTAACTTTCCAATCACCATTTCCCACGTCTTGCAAAGGGCTGAATTAAAAGTTGCTGGTTTTAGTTTACAACTTCTTTCACTATGAACTCCCCTCACTCACAGGAAGAGAGAGTGGCCTGTGCTCTGGCTGTCCCAGTTTGCCCAAGGTTGAAGGTCCTTTTTTCACACCCATTTTGACCCACAGTAATGAAAACACCAGTTCGCAGGAGAGCTTCACACTGATACCAGCCTGTTCTGCATTTCATGAAGCAAATTACAAGGCTTCTTCGAAGTCTAGGTTTTCCTGCCCTGTCTCAGTCGTTTGGTTGACTCCCTAAGGTCTCTACCAAGATGTAGCTCATTGGCTAAGTTATATAAAAGGAGTCTTAAGTAGAGCACTCTATTGAGGTTTGAGTTTTCCCTTTAAAATGCAAATGGATGGTAGTTAATTCCCTTTTGGGATTTAAGAGCTGAATTTAAAATGGGAAATGATGATACGAAAATATACTTCAGAAAGCATTGCAGTATGAGTAATGAAAGACTCGCCATCTGAATACAGATTCTTCTGGTCAGCCAGACATCTTCATTTATCTGCGTTTTAATCGTTTCCCTCAAAACTGCTTTTGGCTAAATTTTTCCTCGACATATTACCTGGTGCAGTCTCAGCGGACTACAACGAGGGCAAAATTTGACCACGTTTTCTATTTTTTTAAATCTCATATATCAGCACAGTTAAATGTATCAATATCCTCTCAGGTATTATAAATATCTCCCTCTTTTTTTTTTTTTTTTAACAGAAAACTCTAATGAGACCTTCTCCATACTTCCTGAAAATATAGCTGGATGACAGATCTGTTTGCCAGCTCCTTTGTTAACTGGAAAGGGTAAAAAGCTATCCAAAAAAGTGTCTACTTAGCAAAGATGTTAAATCAATACTTAAAGGAATATCTTCCATCTTACGTGCTTTTTCATAATTACCAGTTTACTTCTAAGAGGGAAAAAATAAGCATGCATAATTATGTCTTGAGCTCAATTTATGCGTAAATACATCCATATACATGTGTGTACACAGACACACCTCTGCAAGCTTACATGGACCTGGGGGATGCTAACTGCTCCAACCTGCATTTAAAATTCAGAGCACTGCACTGCATGCATGATCAGGCCTTAAGTAACTCAACTGGATCCCTTGTATTTGTTCCATCTTCTGGAAAATATACCTTTATATAATCCTTCAAAAGAATTCAATTCTATGTACCTGGACACTGGCACAAACACATACACCAGTTTTAATAAACCTTGTACTTGCAAAGGATGGAATTGTGTCATCGTGATATGAAACCCACAGATCACATGCCTAAAAGGGAACTGTGGAGTTTCTAGCCTACGTTTAGAAGGGCCTAACCCTGTGAGCTAGTTGAAGAACTAGAAATTATTTGTTTGGATTTGCCTCAGCGCGTGGGTGCGGAGCCAGGGCTGTGGCCAGGGAGCACATGCAGAGGTGTGGAAGAGGAGCCGACCCCAAAGTAGGTTCCCCCCGCCTCATCGAATGCTACCTGCTGATCCAGCATCAGCTGCAGCAGCCCAGCACACGGGTAGATCCCTTGGGAGGGTCAGCAATTAAATACGTACACCATCTCAAAACCTGAAAAACAGTAAGTGAAGTCTTACTTCAAGCTTTTCCTCTGTCTGCACAAGAAGGGATAGCCTATATCAAATATTCAAACTTTTCCTCTTTGCCCTTCTTTTGTTTCCGTGTTTTTCTGCAAATTGCAGACTGTCCAAGTTCTCTGAGCTCTGTTCTTTCTTTTTTGTTACAGACTGACTTCAATCAAACCCTAGATCTAAAAGTCCCCAAACAACCAACAAAGAATGTATTTCAGTACGTTAAATTTGAGAAGTCACAATAAGGGCCGTGGTATAATACTGTGATATCACTCACAAAGGACTATTACTTCATTGTGAATGAAAACAGCATCTGGCACAGGGCAGGAAATAATCTACCAAAAAGCATCTGAGAAGTACAGCAATGGAAAATAATAATCAAATGAGTTTGTGGCTATGTGGCGTTGTTCTCTTCGCTAAAGGTTCTTGCATTGTGAAAACGTTTCTTTAAAGTAAGGGAAGGAAAAATACCACAGACATTAAGTCTTTTTTCTGCCTTTGACTCAAATGCTTGCCAATAGCTTTTCAACAATTGCGTGATTCACTATTGAGTATTTCATCGTGAAAGAAGCCTGCATTCTGTACGGTAGAGGGCTCTTTCATTCATTTTTATTTTGTATTTATATTATCAACCAACATGTCAGCTGTTAAAGAAAACCTGGTGAAAGACTACAAAAGGAGATAAGCTCTCAGCAGGTGTTACAGAAATACCAAATTGTCTTTTAGTCTTAATTATACCTTTAAGGTGTTTTTGCTGTGCTGCAGCTGCTCTAAATTAAATGAAATAGTATTTTGTGAAATATTTTTTCTACAGTTTCTACAATCTCTATAAGTCAATGGGTCAAAACAAAACTAGTTAAGGGCCAAACTGGGGGAAGGAAAAAAATGAAAACAGGCATCACCAGCACGTTTCCTAGAAGTCCTGCAGGGAATTAGTGAGGAGGGTGCAGAGAAGGAGAGCCAGGCTCTGTAATTCATTACAAAGATCAACATAGAAGGAGATGTCTTACTACAACCTCTTGCATTTGCCGAGGACTGTGAGGATGCAAAGTGACTCATTCAAGTTATTAGGGTATTCTTGGATGAAACAGAACTCACTAGGGAGATGAATTCAGCCTTATCAGACTGATCCATGAAGTGTAAAATGACCCAGGCATCTTAGGTGTATTCTTCTCCTTTGCCTTCTGAAACATCTCAGCAACTAAAATCGTAACTTTCAAGACAACGTTACCCCAGTGGCAAAAAAGACATTTCAGTGGAAAAATTGGCTACTGATTGAATGGGCCTGCAGCTGGTAAGTCTTAAAGTGATTCCAAATTTACTTTAAGAAATACCCAAGCTATTACTGTGGTACTCTATTATTCAGACAAATTCATTAAGCAGCAAGTTTCAGTAGATTTTGAAAATCAGAGGTCAAATTCTGGGATCCTTTGATAAAACTTACAGCCCAAATCCTACCTGAGCTCCCACTGTAGTGTATTAAAGACAGTCTTCCCAAGCGAATGGATTTTAGAGCACTGGGAAATACCAATTCTACTCTGGCAGCAGAACTCTTGAAACAAATATCCAGAAGCGTCCCTGCAAAATTAAGGCAGAGCAAACCTAACATGACACAGGACATGCAAGCACTCTCAGCTGGAACTGCAGCAAATATTTTATTGTGAACTGCAGCCTCATGCTCAGGCAAGCAAATCCTGAATTTTTCCACTGTATGCAGGCTGAGGTTACAAGAGTTCAAAGCAACAGTTGAACAATTCTGTAATAACAGAGAAATTAAGTACTGTCATAACTGTGTTTGAAAGAATGCTCTCACCTTACCGTGTAAATCTGCTGGTTTGAAAAAAACCCCAAACAAAACACCTCTGTTGTGAGTCGAGCTGGCCAGGTGCCTGGGCACACCTGGAATACATAACATTTGGGTGCACCTGAATGACATCACATGAACTTTGACAAGAATGATTTCCTGAAAAAAAAAAAAAAAAAAAAAAGAGACTGGCTCAAAATAATGGGTCTACGTTCTGTTCTCTGAAAGATTTTGGAGAAGCAGATTGATGCGTTATTTCTTCATAGCCTACAGTATCTGCATCCCTCCTCCAGCACCGTTTGTCTGAAACACAGAGGAGGATCTGCCAGAATTCCCTGCTCCCGGCAGCTCTGCGCTTTTCCTCTGTGCAGCAAATTTTCACGTTTTTCCTGTCTGGCTGGCAGCAGAAGTTTTTCATTTGCAGCCATCTGCACCAGGGCAGAGGCTGCGGCTTCAATCTTAATGGCTGTCTCGGATGATACCATTTTCTTTTTGTCAGCTTTCAAGATAAGGCAGCATTGAACTCACTGACAAACCTCGGCGTTTGCTATACGTTTGCTCTATGATACCTACTGCTCTCCTAAGACACTTGCTTTCAAAGGCGCTCAGGTATTCTGGCTATAGCGTGGGTGGAATATACTTACCTTTCAAACTCAGTTTAGTTTCAAAACATCCCCTCCTTTAAACTAATCAGTCACTAAAGTAAACATTTCTCATACACTGAGACAACTACCCTCTTGAAGGACACATCCAACTGCAAAGAATCCCTCTGCAAAAATATTTTGAACGCAATCCAAAGTGACATCTAAATCAATACAGCTCCACGCTGCTGCCCGTGTTTGCTCGTACAGCTCCTGCTGCAGGGTCAGGTTCTCAAACAGGACACCGCAGTCCGCTGTGCCAGAGGTGTTGATAGCAGTGCAACACCACCAACATCGCAAAAGTTGTTTTTCTTCCACTTAGCCATAAAATCCCAGAACCCCGTGGGAAAATTTCAACAGTGTTTTTCTTCTCAGAGGTCTAACTCTCAAGTTGTTATGATAGAAAATTGAAGAAAAACTTGAAAATGCAGTAAGCAAAGACTCAAAACCTCAGGGGAGAAAAAAAAAAGTGAAGCATACAACCACCTCCAAAATTGCTTTTTTACACCAAACCCACAAGCTCTTAATAAATAGAGTAACAGTACAAACATTACATTTAAGACAGAATCTAAAGCAAACCTAAGAGACAAAAAAGCCCAAACCACAAATACTTTGACAAAAATCAAGACTGCTGCAGTGACAAAGCCCTACCAAGGTAGCACCCTGCCAGGGGCCTGAGGCCACTAACAAATCTTAGTGATCCTGAGCAGCTTCACCTGGGGCCTCCACCCACAGGCCCAGGAGCTCTATTTAAGCCAAGCCCAGGGACCTCTTTGTTTCCCTGAATGATTCTAGAGAAGTGTTGGGCTTCAGCTTGAAGATAGTTGTGCCTAGATACAGATCTCCAATCTTCAGTTCTAGTTTGATCTTGAATCTGTCTTATTGCTCTGGATTTGGGAAGTACCTCCTGGATTGTATCTAATCCTGATTATCCTCACCACCCTATATCATGACCTATAGGTTTAATTCCTGTCTGGACATCAGACCTGCCTCATTCTCTTGGACTTGCCTGATGACCTGGATTCTTAAATGACCTGACTGCCATCTCCAGATAAGCCTTACTCATCTTGTTCAGGTGCTGAAGGGTGAGACTGTATCTGATGAGTACTTTTACAAGCTTGGAGATCCAGACTTTTGGATAATAGCTCAAAACCTCCCAGGGGAGGGGGTTTTTTTTACTCTTAGAAATCATTAAGGGTTTCTAAAACTGTTTTGGAAAATGTATCATGTGAGATGAAAAATTCTTTTTAAAAGCTCTGTTGCCCCACTATAGCAGAGGGGCTAGCAAGACAGATGGGGGAATGAGGAATGTGTTATACAGGAGAAGATGAAAGAAATGTGGCCTGTGTAGTCTAGCGAAATAAACTTCAGGAGAGGCTATGACTGCTGCCTATAAATACATCAGGAGAGTAAACACAGGGGAAAGAAAAAAGTCCCCTATTTAAACTGCATAAAAATGTTGGCAGAAGAACAAATAAGTAAAAATGGGCCTTGTCTTCAGTGATGTTTTTAGTCTCTTGTTCAAGGCTGCAAGAACAAGAGTCTCGGTTTCTCTCTAAGAGGAAGCCTGCCCAGGCTATATAGTGTTATCACGGAGGGGACTGGGTGGCGTGGAAGCTCCCCTGCCAACTCCTACATCCATGTGAAGGTCAGATTTCTTAATTTCTAAATTCTGGGGAAGGAGGAAGACTTACCATCTGACAGATAAATATCTTCTATCTTTATACATATTGAAAAATAATACCAAGTCTTTCCAGCTAGGGGATTTACTTTTTGCCATTATATAAAAAGCCCAGATAAACAGAGTGTATGATTTGCACATATATTAAATTATATAATAAAATGTGGGTTTTTTTTTTAAAAAAAAGTAGCTGCTGTCTAAACATCTACCATAAGTTATCACTGCACTTTTTTCTGTGTTGCCTCTCTTTATCTACTAAGCATATCCAGAAGCAGGAGGAATATCTCTGAAGATCTCTTCTTCCCCAGCAGAGGCTGGGGAAGACTGACTGTATGATCTCATCATCACTTTTTTGAAAACAGCTACCAAAGGGACATGTATTAACAAGTCCTTTTCCAGTGTGAGAGATGAGGCAACCTTCTAGAAAAGTTAAAAATCCTTTAAGTATTTATGAATTTTTTTTTTAGGCCTAAATACAGGACTAATAGAGAATATTCAACCTTTATTCAACTTCTGAGCAAATTTGGAAATATCAAAAAGCATTGTCAATAGTTTTGAGTCATTCCAGCTTGCTTAATGGAGAGGAAACCCAAACAGCCTCTGTGTTTACTTTGCAGTTGATGCACAAATGATTTCCTACTAATGACAATGCTCCTACATAACCAGAACTGGATAGTGGTGACACCTGAGCTTGAGTTAAAAATCAGCTACTGAAGTTGGGTACTTTCAATTAAGGATTGTAACACTAATTGTGGTTGAAGGTCTTTCCCAGAGAAGAAATGCATGTACTAAATAAACAGTAATCCCAAATGAAGAAGTAGATGACCTGGATTTGAAGTTGAACTACATCTGTCCAGCGCAGATTTCTGGGAAATGTTCCAGTAATTAGGAATTCTCGCAACGCAAAGAACAACTCTGCTGCGTTGGTTCCTGTACTCGCCGTTGCCTGTGAGCTGGGGCATTTACTGGTACCACAACCACCTCGCTGCCTTGCTTAAGGACCAGGACTCCACGGTAGCAGCTGTGCACAAGAATGAAAAGTATTTTTCTCACCCTGTAAAAAGCTTGCAAACAGGCAGTTTACATCAAAACTTTTGAAACACTAAACTCTCTTGGCTGATTTCTATCTTCCCCTAAACCCAGAGATCTCAAGACACCCTCAGAAGCAACAGCCTTAGTAAATATGGGTATAATGGGCAGATATTGGTGTGTGAGTGGCAAAGTATTTTCCCTGCAGGTGTTTTTGCGGCAAGAACTGGCTTTTCCCATCCCTACACCACAGCATGGCTTTGCTAGGTAGGTTTTCACAGTGAACTGAAAAGCTCCTTTTTCCCCAAGACTTGAGGCACCTCTTACCAAATGCACCGCAAAGATATTGGGGGAGGGGGGGCTGTGTGAGTTGTTTCCTCCCTTATTACTGTGCCTGTTGCCTACATTTCTCATGAATATTGGGGGATAAATGCCATTTGGGTGGGTACAGATCAGGCAAAAGGGTGGCCAATAAAGAATGTATGTGATGAAATGCTTTCTCCAATGGTATGTTTATAATTTAAAGTTAAATAATTTTAAAATTTTTGAGATTATTAGGTAGATGCTATTAAAGCACACTTAAACCTCCCAACTTCATTTAGTCAAACCTTTTCTTGCAGTATAAGGGGATTAACTCAGCTTGTTCAAATAAACTAGTTAAACTTTTTTTTTTTTTTCGGGGGGAAATGACCCTGAGAGTTAAAATAGGATAACTTTGTTGTATTTGTGTTTTACATGAGGTCAATTTAATTAAATTTATTGTGGCTTGCTCTAAACCAGTAAACTCATATTTCTACCTTCACCATGGTCTGTATTCTCTGTGCAGGATGTAAAATAATTACATTTCACTTGCATTATAATTTAGCAGGTTTTAAGAGAAACATGGAGAGCCGAAGTTTTTCCATCTTCTAGACTGGTGTTTTAAATCACAGCCAGCTGCTGACTTGCACACGGGAAGTTAGATGGGTACCACAATACGTAGCCCGATCTGTGCACAGTTTAATTTGGAAATCTAGGCACAAGTACCTACTTATCATGCACAGATGTAGTCCGGGAGGTCAACAGGGCCAGCGAGGCATCGTCTGCTGCTCTAATAACTCAAATGAGTTTACAGCATTTTTCTTTGTCATGTTTAAATCTATGTGCTTCTCAAAATGGGATAATGTCATAAAAAAAATATCAGGTAACCTCAACAAAACCAGAAACAAGGAGGTATAGACAGGAAAAGAACAGACAAGCTTTCTAGGAGGGCTGAAAGAGTGCTGGTGAGCAGCTTTAGGGGACTGTGGTCCGGGTGTGGTAGGTTTGTTTTTAAGGCAAAGACCTGTGAAAGTGGTTTTACTAGGTGAAGGGCATAGCTGAAGAGCTTCAAGGGAAAGAGTTGGGTCAAAAAGATATTCAGAAGTAAATGAAATGGGCTTGGGTTAAAGTATGCTCTTCCACCTGGAGCCTGAAATGAAGGAGAAAACGGCCCTTGCTGGGAGGATGTCAGCACACACGCTTCGATGTGGGAGACGGGGCTGTGGCCCAGAAAAATGAGCCTTGTAGTGGCCACAGGCAAGAGACAGAACAGGCAGGACAGGACACATGCAGCAGAGGCCGTGCTGAAACAGCAGTATCCAAATGAGGTGATGCAGAGGCGGAGATACAGATCCGATGACCCAGAAGACAAGGGGGGAAAAGGAGGATCTGGTGAAGGGTTGCAGCACTGTTCCAGACAATATAGGTGGACGTGGAAATGATTTTACATAGCCTATTTAAACTATGAAGATTAGAAATAAAAGAACCTAATGTGATGGCTTCTCTCCCTCCAACAGCATTAAGCTATTGGAAAAACAAAGCCCATGCTGGAGCATCAGAAACAACACATAAAATGTGGGCAACACAATAGGCTTTACATCAGATTCCAGATCCTGCAGATGATGAATTGGACCAGCATGCTTTGGCTTCATCTGGCAGCTTGTTGCAGCCCCTGTGTACTTGCACTGAATCAGCCTTTCCAAGCTAAGAGGGGGTAAAAAAAAAACCAACTGTGGAATAACTTTCAGAATATGACCCACGTACCGGGAAAGGACAGCCCAGAGGTCCCACGCTGTTTTGTGCACGATTGTAGAACTATATGCATGAAAACGTGGCACAATACTGTGTCTTGGAGCCAGTAAATCTTCAAAATGTAAGGGAGACTCTTGGAAATCTCAAATAAAAATGCAACACTGAAAACACTTTGATTTTTCAGAAGTAATACATGTAGTTGTTAAGACTTACGAGGAAATAAAGCAGTTTTGTTGGGTCTTATGTATTTCCTCGTGCTATTTGTTATCCGAGTGTTTCAGCATGGTATATAATGAAATTAGAACTGTTTTTATAGGATAGAGGAATAAATTGACTTCGTGACTCACTTCAGTTTTAAAATCATTTCTTACCTAATATTTTAAGGTCAAGTTCCTAAGTACAAGTTAGAAAATTTGCGTATCTGCTTTTTTTTTTTTTTTTTTTTTCACTCTTGATTGCTCATGGAAGTGATGGGTCAGTACAACAGGGGATGATTTCAATATATACCTGCACTTCTTAATTTAAAAGAGTAGCTCTGGTTTTCAAAAGACAGACCTACTAGAGAAGCATGCTTAACTGCACCAAGGTCTGACCCTCTCACTATTCTCCTGGGCAAAGAATGAGCAGAACCGGTTTTTTAAAAGCAGTGACTCATCTTTAACCAAAATTTACCCATCCTATCTTAGTGGATTTTGGGCCAATTAGCCACAATGGCCCCTTGCAGGATCTGTAGCTGCCCACGCTTCAGTGGAACAGTGTTTATTATGAATGTGCACACACGCAGTTCACGAAACCATTTGGAATAAAGTTAAAAGGTACAAAACACAGAGATTGTCTTATTTAAGAAATATCTACTGAGCTACTAGATCAAATGGCTTTCTGAGCACATGCTAACGTCAAATAAGGAACAAGAAAAGCAGTATTTTTCCATGCCACCATAATACAAACACCTCTCTAAGACAAGCAGAAACAAAACTATGGCGATAACCCCATTGGAATGACCAATTAGTTAAATAGCTGAACAACAGTAATTATTATCCTTCTCTGAGCTGACATTTAGGATTTCAACACATATACCATGAAAAAAAGAAACACCAGCGCCAGCTGGGGTCCTCTTAGGCAGAAGGAGCCCTTTTGGGGGCAGTTCCCTCACTGGCTGACCCTCGACAGATATTAATAGCTCTTGCTTCAGCTTTTAATTTGTAAGTATATAAATAAAATCACAGCGAATCCCTCCAGACCGCTATTTTTTGACACAATTTCAGAGAATTATACCCCGAGGGGCTGCGAGATGAGGCACAAGGGGCTGTGGAGATTTTGTGCTCGTCTCTTCATCTAGCGGGGAGGGGCAGGTGGACCCGGCCCTCCCTCCCGTGTAAAAGGGGGGGGCCGGCCGCCCCCCCCCCATAAATAAATCCCCGCCCGTCACTCGAGAGCGCCCCACCCCCGCCAGCAGGGGGCGCCCCGCCCCGCCCTCCCAGCAGGGGGCGCTGCTCGCGTTCCCCACACCTCCTCCCCCAGCAGGGGGCGGAGCGCCAAGATAAGAGGCGCGCTCTGATTGGTGGCGAGGCTCCCAGCGGAGCGGTGCGGGGATGAGAGCGGCGCTCTGATTGGTCGCGGGCATTCGAGGGGGGGGAGTAAAGGCCCGAGCAGGGGTTCCCCCCCCCTCCCCTCCCCGTGGATCGGGGTCCCCCCCTTGCTCCCCGGCCCCGTGACCTGGCCGCCTCCGAGTCTTTTCTCGAGGACTTTTGTGCCCCATCTTCGCGGGCGGAGGCGTTTCAGCCAATCAGCGTGCGGCGCCGCGGCCTGTTGCCAGGCAGATTATGGTAATGAGGCCTGGGCGGCCGCCCCCCCTCCCGCTCTGCAGCTACCATTGTGAGGTGAGGACAGGTGGGGGGGTTTGGGGCCGCAGCGGGGCCGGCGCCGGCGGCCGGGACGCGGCACCCGCACGGGACCCCCTCAGGTAACGCGATGGGACGGTCCGGGAGGGAAGCCCGATCCGGGGGCGCCGCGGGGACCCGCCGGGGGTTTTGGACTTGTTGTTTTAGTCGCACCCAAGATGGCGCCCGGAGCTGGCGGCTCCTTAGCGCTGGGAACGGGATAAACCGTTGGCTCCCGCGAGTGGGGGGGGGGGAGCAGGGCGCAGTCATTCCCCTTCCCCCCCCGCGGGAGAGGTACAGTCCGCTTCCCCCCCCTCCCCGCTCCAGCCGGGATCCCCCACCCGCCCCGGACAGAGGGAGAAGGGGCTGCCCCCACCCCTGCTTCCCCCCTCCCTGCTTGGTACAGTCCGGACCCCGGCACCTCAGTGGCGGGGGGGTGCCGGAGCCATCTTGTTACCCCCCTCCCCCAGCACTGTAGGCACCTCACACCCCCCCGCCCCCCCCCATTACTCCGGGCTGCTCGCTCCCCTCGCCCCGCAGTCAGACCAGCTCCCCCCCAGTATCGCCTGCCCGGCCGGCCCCTCTCCTCTGCCCGCCCGGCGCAACCTCTCACCGCCAGCTCCCGTCCCCCCCTCCCCGGGCCACAGTGGTTGGGGCTGACTGACCGCCGGGCGCCCTCGCGGGGGGCTGGTGGCGCCTCGCGCGTTCTCGGGGGTGTGGGGGGGCGCGGTGGTTTCTCACACTGGGGAGCGGCGGTGGCGGGAAGCGGGAGGGCGGGCGGGCGGGGGGCACCTGCGCCTCCTGATTGGCCGCGTGCCTCGCGCCCCTGCCTCCCATTGGCCTAGTTAGGGGAGGGGGGCGTCGCACCCCCCTCCCCGGATTGGCTGGCGGTGGTGGGGCGCGGGGGTATATAAAGGGAGGGGGGGGTAGTAGCAATCTGGCCTGAGAGGTGCTGGGGGGCTTGGGGGCTGTTTTGCTCCAGCAGGGAAAAACCTTCGCCTGGGTGGCCTCCTGGTGTGGAGGGCTGGTAGCCCATTCCCCTCCACCCTGAGGTGCCAGGATGGGGCCTGCGTCCATGGTCTCATCCAGGGCAGAGCAGGACCAGGCAGCGGGTTCGGGCCTTCTGCTCCTTCCCGGTGTTTGAGGTGTTTCCATCCACCGAGGGCCCCAGGGAAAGGGCAAGGCCTGTGCGTGAGCAGAAGCGGCTTCTGCGAGTGGTGTTTGCCCCTGCTCTGCTAACGTTGGTCTTTGGGGTGGTGGTTGCCTCTGCCAAATGTGCCAGTTCTTGGCCTGAGAGACGGTTATAGCATGTGGCTGATCTTGTGGAACTCTTGCTACTTAGGTTTTGGTGTTGAGTTGCTGAGTCCCCCCTCCTGTGCCACAGTCTTTCAGACCTGCCACCCTACAGGAGCAGTTCACCTGTTAATAGGGTTATTTTCCCCTGTACAAGACATCTCAAGCTATGCATGGTCATCTCTTGCCTCTCAGCTGCTCATTGCAGGTCCTCAAAAGGGGCCTTGCAGGGCTCTGTAAATCAGAGTTAAAAACCTGATTTAGGCTACTGAGGTTCATAGTCCTGAGAGTGAAATGGTATATGTTATGTGCTTTTTGGTATCTGTGCACCGGCCAATAGTCTATTACTGATGCATTCATGGTTCTTGCAGGCCTTGAATGAACAAGCACAAAGCTGAGTGTAAGATGCAAATCAGTGTTTCAGAGTTTCAGTGGGAATAGAGACTATACTGAACTTTAGCTTCTATTTTTAATAATTCAGTTTCTTTTTTTTCTTTCTGTTGGTTAAGTTAGAAGATGAAATGTGAATGAATCATCAGCTGATTTTACAAGAGGGTTCTTTGCGTCTTTTGCGGAAATATAATAATGGGCAGTCTCAAATCTTCTAATGCCTTCGTTTCTAGAAAAAAAAAATGTAAGGGGGAGTATTTCTTTAGTCCTTAAAGGGAAAACTTCTCTCCTGAATTGTCATGCTTTTTGGTATTTTGCTATATGCGTGCTTCTCTTGTGCGTTAGGCATTTGAAATGAAGACGGCTTTATTACCTTGGTTATAGGATGAGATGTTGTTATCTGATGGAATAATTGATGATTTGTTTTTAGAGAGAAATGGACATGTGATGTTGCTTGGCTCTCCTCTGGCACCCTCACTACTAACCTGCAAAGAAAATCCCTGGATGAGCTCTCTGATGGTAATTTGCTCTGCAGTCAGCAGCTACTTTGAGTGTGTTTCTGACCACCTGCAGCTGCTGTCAGCTGTGCAAACAGAATTTTAAGTGACTTATAAGTGTAGCTAATTACAGGGGCTGTCTTACTATTGTGAATTTTGTTTTGACTTAAACATGAGATCGGGTCTATTTGTCACTTTTATTTCATGCTAGTAAAACACGCAGAAATAGAAGTTGTGTTGCAGCCCATGGCTGGCGTTACATATTAAGTTCCCACCTGTTTTAATGGACAGATAGCCTGATTTGTTCTCTGTGGTACCTGAGCTACTTCAGAGATTCGGCTGTTCTGAAAGAGAGAGGTTTGATTATCTCCTGTGTTTTATGGTAGAAACAGTTTCAGCTATTTATCTGGTACTTTGTGACATAATACTTGCAACAAGTTGTCGCTCTCTCACCTTCAGTGCTTGCTCACTGTCCCTGGGGGAAAAGCACAGTGACATGCGGAGGACTGGCCTTGAAGATCTAAGAGATCGTTCCCAGCTCCCTGTTGCTTTGATGGGCGTGCCATAAGGATACAGATCGATTCATTATGCGCAGTTTGAGTAAAAAGTGATTTTGTGTTTGACTGAGTATACAATTAAATAAATTGAAGGCATTTTTCCTTTCGTGGAAATAATCTGTGCTGCCCCAGCCCTATGTGTGATTTCCGTTTCTAACTCACCAAACATAAATATTGTGGTTATGTATTACCTGATTATTAGCAGTCAGCCAAAATGCGCCAGAGCCAGGGTTCCTTGAAACAATATGTGCTTTTGATGGATGGGAATGCAGAGGAGGAGACGGCAGTCGTGACTCAGTCCTCAATGAGGTTAGAAACCTTCTTGCTGCAATGAAAGCGTATTCCTGCCAAGGGATCTCAGGAAATGCACCGACTCTGCCTTCTAGGCAAGCTGGGGTAATTAACTTAAGTGTGGGATATAGCTTTTTGCAGACACATGTGATGTTCCTTTTGAGCATAATAAATCATTTTCGTATTAAAAGCTGGAGGAAGACCTGTAGTCGTAAAACCCCCTTTCGTAACAATCTTGCTGTCCTTGCATATGGTTGGCGGGGGAGAAGAGTGGTCAGTGAGCTCAGTACTTAAAGGATTAAGCTAATAGCCCCTGCTATTATTGCTGCAGGGAACCCCAATCTATATGCAAGCCTCTCTTACACCAGGGAGTAAATCACATTAGCCGTTTCATGCACCATTATTGCAAAGTGGATTCAGCAGTGGCTTTATGGCTCCCTGAGCAGGGAGGTGGACTTCTCCCCTTGCCCAGCTTTAATATTCCCCCGTTCTTATCCCAGGGAAGGGACAAAAATGAATGTTTGGCAGCTACTGGCTCAGCTGCTTTCTCAGCAGAATGTCCTTAATGAGACTTGGAGATGTTGCTGCAGATGAAGTCCCCAGAGTTTTTGTCTGTCTATCTTCTTGTGTAGTCGCAGCACTGAAAGAAATGGCCATTCCTTAACAGCAGGTGTGCCAAGAAAATATGGCTACTGCTGATCTTTTTAATTTTTTTTCTATGAGTTTCAGAGCTGAGCTTTCCTTTGAAGCACCATAAGAATTCACTGTATTCGACTGGTGTCAAACTTTTACACGGCAAATGCAAAATAACAGTGACTTTGCTGTTAGTGGAGGTTTTCCTCTTAAAGCACCATGGGCTCCCATTCCCTAGGTGTTAGGGGTCAGAGGGGCGCCTACGAGGTGACGTGGCACGGGTGCTGTGGTGGCTGAGGGCGACGTGTCTTCTGCTGAGGACAGCAAGGCTAATGAGGGCTTTGCTGTTGGGTAGAGGTGTTTTTCCCCTGAGCAGTGCTTTCTCATCCTCTGGAGCGGTGTGCAGCGAGTGGGGAAAGCTGCTGATTTAATAATACAACTTCAGAGAAAACAACACACTGCAGGAACAGGAGAGAGGGGTTAGAGAGTATTGCGGTGGTCAAAAGGAGTTTTCAAGTACCATTTCCAAAAAGATGAAGAACTGGTCAGGCAGTGACACAAAGGCACTTTGCAGGCATGAGGAGAAGCTTCACCGTTAATGAGATTTTTTAGATTGGATGTAAAAGGCAAGAACTAAAGAGGAAGGCATAGGTCTCTGACACCAGCAGGTCCCCAGAGAGTGTTGAGAAAAGGAAGGTAAATGTGAATGGCAGACCGAAATGAACCTGTTTTGTTTGGAAGAGGTGGTTGATTTACTTGCACTTACATGATGAGGCAGACAGCTGGATATTATGAGTGCATGGACACGTAGGAGAATGCTTATCCTGCCCTCCAACTCTAAATCCTCCTAGTTGTGGTTAGCACCAGGTTTTCCTAAGCCTCACTGAGAGATAAGCACAGCGGCACGCTCATGTTGCTTCCGAACTCCGAGCGTGCTTCTACCAGTGGAAAACGTGGGCACGTCTGAGGGAGCTGAAGGGCAGCACCTATGGGTGCTGTCTCAGAGCTCCAGTAGACCCGAGTCAGAATGAGTTCTCTTCCGCTGGAGTGGATATTTTAAAGTAACTGGAGCTGCGTGGGTTCTTGATCCGCGTTGTATCTTATATATAGTGACACGCTGCGTCCTGCCACTGACGTACAGGAGTGGTGCTGGGTTATATTTATACCTGTTACTGTTTCAGCTTGTGTCATCACCCAGCATGGACTGGGTGAGGCATGCCTGCTATTTTGGGGGGGAAAAGGCTGTCTTCACAATTACTGTAAATGCTTGAGCATCTCATGCATTGGCATCGCTTCTCGCTCGTGCCCGCGACACTTATCCGGTTGTACACAAACACGGGGGCGGTGACGCAACCGCAGCCGATAGTTTGGGTGATAGGTCTCAGAACGCGTGTGCATCCCCCTTGGGCGTTGAGGTGCTTGCCTCGGCATTTACCTTGTCTGAAAATATCGGATGTGTGTGAGATATGGGGGGGGAAACCAACAATTGCAAGGGATAATCCGTGGGCAAGCAGAGACAAGCAGAGTGTTCCCTTGCATGCCAGCTGTTTGGCAATGCTTATGTCCAGAATTTCACATTTATTTCTGCTAAAGAAAACAACAAAGCTTCCAGCCAGACCCTTTGAGAAAATAAGTATTTTCTTTTACCTGTATCTCCCAAACTGGCTTCACTAACAGGCTTAGTGTGGAGGCCACACACCCTAACATACTCATCATGATTCTTCTGCAGCTAACTTGAAAAAATATTGTGGCTACGTGCTGAGGTGGACATCTGCCTCTTCCTCGTGCAGTGAGAGATCTCTGCTGAGAGAAGAACATAGGGAGATCATTAAAGTCTTGAGGCACCTTGGCTGTCAGCATCACAGCTGTAAAAGATATTGAGGGGGGGATTTAAAGAAAATAAGATCATACAGGATTAATGAGGGAGAGCATCCTATGGAGGACTACTGAGCAAAGTTATTTCAGTCTTCTCTGTCATCAGTGATAGAAAACTTACTCAGGTGTTTGTGTTTCCTGGCAGTTTTGCTGTCAGTGACGCTGGACCAGATCTTGCCTTCCAGCTCCTGACCATAACTGCAGGTTTTGTTTCACTATTGGCTTTTGTACCAGCTGAATTTCGATGCTTGCTCCTGCCTCGGGCCCTCTTCATTGCCTGGCCCTGGGACCTCGCTGGGATGTGGCCCATCTGCTCTTGCACTGCCGTCTCCCTCAGCACATCCCTGTTTCCAGGGAGACGTGCTTTTCTGTGTATTTTGGTGATGATAGAAGTGATGAGAATTCACGGAGCTCTGGTCTTTGATAGGAATGTGTACCAGAGGGGCAGATCCTGGGGTGTATTTTGAAGTACAGAAGTTGAAAGCATCAGCAAATCCTGCAGCTCCTAATATTGTCTGATTGTTATTGCTACACAATTGGCTGGGCTGAGCAGTATATTTTTTTAATTTCCGTGAAGAACAGCAGTAACAGTACCATTTATAGAAACTGCACCACCGAGCCACTGAATTTGGCTCAACCTTGCTTTTTTCCCTGAGGTTTGAGATAAGCGCTAACCTTTAGAACCATGGCAAAACTTAGAATTACTGTCTTCTGCTTTCTTTACAACTTTTTGGTACTATTTTGTTGCAGATATGACCCTTAATGCCCAGTTTTGTCTATTAAAAACCTGTCTGAACCCTTCGGTCTCCTTTCCACTCAAATTCTAAGTTATTCATGCCAAAATGAGTCTGCAGGAGTGAGTCAGCATCTTCCTTCAGACCTTCAGTATCTGCTTGTGGGGAAGGTCAGCCAAAAATTATGCGACTTGTTGCACCACGTGGCATTAGCCGGAGCCGTGCCTTTCTCAATTCAATTACTAGTTAATTTAATTCCATTCTTATTAACAGTATAATTAAAAAACCCAAACCACCCAAATTTGAAACCTCGAGCATTTATATTTATTTTCTAAGCAATTAGGTCATTGATTAAACTACTGGCTATTGTTAGTGCAATTACCTGAATTGGCTCTTGATTAATAGTGACAATCAAAAAGAGCTGTTTGGGATAAACCAGCCAAAGAATACCAACAGGGATAGGCATTTAATTTTACATAAAAGTTGTTGTTCAGATTATGTTACTGACATAAATGCTATCACATTTCACACAAGCAGTTCTAGATGTCTTGGTGATCACATCCTTGATAAAATGAGCGATGGAATTCAGAGAAGGTGGTTGGATTATGTCAGAGAAAAATCCCTCAATTAATCCTTAATAACATGGCAAGTAACTTTGAGATAGCTGGATGAAAGATATTATGGGGGGATGGATGATATTTATTTATCTATCAGCTTGTGTGTGCTGTGATTTATAAATAAATAATATTTGTTCATAAATGGCCCTGGTTTTCAGCACTTGGAGAGTAAGGCTGGTGTTTATCAGTCCCAATTGTTTGCTGCAGTTCATTTTTTCCTACTAATGAGATCCCCTAGCTAAAGCATTGCCTGCAGGTACATGTATTTCTTTTTCCCTTTCCTCCTCAGGGCTTTTTCTGGATGTTTTGTATCAAGTAATACTAATGGAAGTAGGATTTTTATTCCTTTATTCCCATAACCTAACGGTGTATGGGTCTCAGAGGAAGGCAGAACGGCTCCTCAGTCTCTGCTTGTGTGGGGGACCGTGTGGCACACGTGTACTGTGTGGCTCGGTATGAGACAGCAAATGTTAGGCTCTAGTCACCAACAGCGGCGTGAGTTACCGTCTAGCGATGCCCCAAAATATCTTTCCCACAGTTTTTCTTTGTATATGTGGAAGGAATATGATTTTTTTTTTCCCCCACCGCGCAGTTCGGTGATGTTAGCCTGAGACTTCTCAGTAGTATTGATTTATATGTTCTGGCCAGGACCAGCAGTACAGTCAGTGCTCGGGTCTGCAAAGCTTATTCCTCGCTGGCAAAATTGGCAGAAGGCAGAAAGTGCCTGCTGCTTCCCCCCCCCCCCCCCATCTTTTTTTAGTTTGTCAATGACAAGCCAACTGCTAGCATTTATGGGAATAAATTATGACTAAAATAATTTGCATTTAAAATGCAAATGAATGAAAGCGTCAGCAAGGAGCCTTCTGCTTTCTTCCTAGTGCACAGACAGGGTACTGGCTTTGGATCAGCCCAGCGAGGCACTCGGTATAAAATAAAGTTAATTGGACTAGCTGAAAAATGGAATGGGCTCAGCCTCATGCTAATTCCTGGGCCTGTGATTTAATATGGCATTAGAGACGAAGGACTGGGAAGGTGCTGAACCACTGACTAAACCAATCACTGGAACTGTAAATTACGCTTCTGAGATTCCCAATGGCAGATTGAGAGGCCCCAGTAAAATTGCAAGAGGTGAATAAAACCTAGCTTGGAAGCAATTTGTCAGGATCTTTGGGCTCGCATGAATTAGAGTTTTAAGTTTCATTGTTCTTTTTCTAAAAGCTGGCTATTATAACACTGCCTGAATACCAACTGGGACTGCAGTTTTGCACAAGGTAAAAGCTGCCTGTAGATGTAAAGCCAGTTGGTTCTCAAACAAAACCTCGTTTGGAACAACTGAGAAACTGGTGGTGCATCTCTGAAGGTACCATTGGCTTGCTGGAATCTTAAAGCCAATTTTCTGCATCGTTTATTGATTTCTGGGCCTGGAGGTGCTAGAAGGACAATTGGAAGAATATTTTGTGAACTGCCTGTGTCCAGGGAAAGCAGTGCAGGAGGAATTAATTGCTACAATTGCACTGAAAGATGACAATGGTTGACTTGTTTCCCCCTTAATAGGACATGGAAAGTGTTATATAGCAGAACTCGAGTATGGTAAATGAGAATGCACATGTTCATAACGCCAAGCCTGCTTTACGTTGGCAATGTGTTCCTGTAGAGCTGTGTCTGATGATAGTACCTCATACCTCCATTCTACGTGTCACACTTGTTTTAGTATCTCCTCTTTTTTTTTTTTTTTCTTTATAGTCATGTTACTGAAGATCACCTTGTTTCCTGGAAGTAGAAGCACAGTGAACAGATGAATCTATTCAGCCAGACGTTCCTCCAGTAGATCCCTGTCCTCATGGAGCACCACAGCAGGGAGGAGATGGACTCCAAAGAGGAAAGTCCTCAGGTGTGGGCTGACTCTGCTGAGCCGGAGCAGAATAGCACGCAGGTGACTAGTGCCTTCCAGAGCTCTCGGGTTCCGCTCAGACTGACCTGGCTGGGTGCAGTGGCTTAGCAAGCAGGCATTCACATTCGACCCTTTCTTAGAGTCTGGAAACTCAGCTTTCATTTGAGGGGCATACAAACATGTCTGTGGTGATTTCTGATTGAAGCTTCCAAAAGTGAGCCGTGCAAACCGCAGCAGTGAATACGCAGACATCTGAAATGCTAAACGAAACCAGGCAGTGGCTATAGAAATTTCCGTGTCCAAATATATGTATAGCCATGTGGGAAAGTGAAAGGGTATTCAGATTAATGACTATTAACAAAATCTGTGGTCTCTGGAGGCCCGTTTTGATGGCATCAGTCGAATCAGTTGGAACTGTGGGTGGACCTTGGAGAAAGTAATATGAATAATTTTTTCCAGTCCCGACATCTGGGTAGTGGTGAAGGGAGAAATGTTAATCGTTAGTGACTAATACAGTCAGATTCTGATCTACGCAGCCAGTCCCTCTGTCTCTGAGACAATGCAGCTGAGAATTTCTCGAAGACTGTAAACTGATTTACTTTTGACTATGTTACGAAGAGGGTGCTGCATGTCATTTGACCCACAAGCCGAGAAATTCTGATGCTCCTGGTAATTTCCAGCTTTAAAATTTGCAAAGAAAGGCACTTTTCAATGCCCTGTGTTCTGTTATCTGTACAATGGGATAACCATACTCTTGTTTGCGCATGGCAGTTATAAGGCTTAAATAGTGTTTGCAGAGTGCTCTCCAAATGTGAAACACTGCATGTATCCTTACTGTAGTGTTTGCATGAGGATTTATGGTACAGAATCAGCACTTGGCATCCATGGGGGAGTACCAGGTGTCTTCTGAAACATAAGCTAAAAGGTGAAACAAGGTAAATAACATATGTAACTGTGGGATCGCTTATGTGGAAATATTTTATATGAATATGGATCTTAAAACTAGGTTTCCATGGTTTTCCAAATGGTTTTCAGCACATAAAGGGTGTCAGAAGGTGAACGTGTTCCTATTGCCACTGGAATTAAGTATTCTAGCTTGTTGAAGGTAGGCCACCGTTCATCATTTATGATCATAATGTTCTGTCAAAATCAACTTGTTTGGATTTAAACTGTGGCCCTAGACATAGCTTGTTCCAGTAGTTCTTGGAATCATTGCTTAATGTTTTCAGTTACATGTTTCTCTGTTTAAATAGTTGGATTTTCTACTGATACTGCAACTACATACTACAGAGAAGCAATCTAACATACACTATTGCTTCCTTGTGATAGGTGCAATGCTATTACTTGAAGCAGTATCAAAGTTAATAGGTTTTGTTAGTCCCTCATCGAACAGACAAAATTACCCCCAACTACAGAACTAGCTGAATGAAGTAATTACCGTAAATCCAGAAAGGAATATGAGAATAAAGGGAAACAATATACCAATAAATCCCATAGATACACTAGTTCATATCTGAGCTTCCTTTCTGTTACGATTTTTCAAAGGATGATCCAAGAAGGTGCCTTTTATACCGGTTAGGTCTTGAGTTAAAATGCAGAGTAAAACCAGAACCCGATGGTAGTTCTTATGTCCAGATTTCTATGTTGCTGACGTAATTCAGATGCAATTTTAAATGTGTGTTTTCAAAACAATTGGCTAGGTAGTTTGGGCACAAGGTACTCTGCCTGCCAAGGCGCCTCCGCAACCAACAAGTTTTGCGGCGTTTCCCATAGGTGTTATGACTGCAGAAGATCAGTCCAGGATCTGTTCTTTTCTTCCAGGTGCACTTTGTCCCTGAGGGGGGGACGGTGGCACAGATTGTCTACAGTGATGAGCAGGACCGTCCCTCGCAGCAGGTGGTCTACACGGCCGATGGCACCTCCTACACCTCGGTGGACACCTCGGAGCACACGCTCGTTTACATCCATCCCGTGGAAGCTACGCAGGCATGTGTGGTCCTGAGCCCGCCCCTTTTTGGCACCTAGAAAACAAAACAATCTTGTTTGAGATGAAAGCCAGTTACCAGCCAAGTGATATGACTGGAAAATAGCAGGCAGTTGCTCTTAACACTTTTCTCTGCCCGTTGCCCAACAGGGACTTCATGCTGTTCATTTGTCTGATGTGTAAATGTGGTAATCGAAGGATGTCGAGGCTGTGAATTATAAAATGCTGGTTATTTCGCTGAAGGTGGATGAGATTATAATTAAATCAAAGGTGTTTTCCAAAACACAGATAATCTCTCCAGAAAATCTGCCTCTGTTGTATTCAGTAAAAAGCGAAGACTGATCTATATGTCTTGTGGAAGAGTCCTTGTTTTGCATAGTGCAGTTTTCATAATTGATAGTTACAATAACAGTCGTGTCTTTTTGCAGAGGATCTCGGTGTATTCAATCTAATTTGGTAGTCTTCAGAGAAGTTGTTGATTTTATAGACCTAACTTCTTTCTCTTCTTCATAATTATATCAAATAACTTTTATTCCCTGACAGCATGTGTTTATATGGGGTTAATATAGTATGCATCTCTACCTCTGTGTGGACAGATAACAAAAAGGAACAGGCATGCTTTGTTGTGACTGTTTTATGATGTCTTTGCTGACAGGACAGATTAGCAATGCTACAAAGTGCATGTACTTGACACCCGCAGCAACGCTGGCACAGCCTCGTGCAGCGTGGTCTCTCTCTTAGCTGTTATGTAAAAACAATTCCTGTGTGGTGGGATGTTCTGAGAGAATAAGATATTTTGAGAGGATATCTCCCAGGAAGTTACTGGCCAAGTAACTCTACAACTCTGAATACTACCATTTTGTAAAAAAAGAGGTGTAGTATTAAGACACTCTCATGCAACTGAGATGAAATTATCGAAGCACTAGTGGAATTTGTATTACGCCATGCTTTATTTTGTTGGAGCCAGACTGTTACAAGCTCAGATATTTCAAGTTTTGGCTAAGTAAGCAAGGCTGACCTCACTCAGTACTTAGTTTTTATCTGACTCTTGCCTTTCCAAAGGGGAAGCCCTCCCATCAGGGGTGTTCTTGCAGGCTACTGTAAGAATATTGGAGTTGGCATGTCTTCTATGAAATTAAAAAAACAACATCCTTGCCTTATCAAATTTACATGTAGGATATGCCTGATATCTGCATGCTTTCTTTTGAGGAACTCTCCTGTGATTTTGCAGAAATATAAAGTTAATAGTCATCTTCTGTCCTGCCCTCAAGTATTATTTGGCTTTCATCCAGCTACTGAATTTTATTCTGAAGAATTTATTAAATCAGCAATTGACAAAGTAATTTCTGTATTTAAAAAAAAAAATATTCCTATGAAGCACTTTAAGTATGTAGATAAAAAAAGTGCCACATAAATATGATACTATCTTTTTATGGAATACTACCTAATTTTAGTTTAACCTCTCTGCTTGTAGGTTCACATGGGTAAGTTGAATTAGTCTGCTGTGGTAGTAGGCACATTCCAAGTTACCAAAGGATCCAGTATGCATTTCGTGGTGGCAGGGTAATTTTTGTGTGAGTTGGGAATAAACAACCCCAAGGCCGGTTTGATAAGCCTTTTTCACTTTGTCTAGACTCTGTTTACAGATCCGTCCCAAGTGGCTTACGTCCAACAGGATGCCACCACCCAGCAGGTAAGAAAAAGACATTATTTTCCTTGGGCCTGAAACTGTAAGGAAACTGTTACCAAAGGTAAAGGGCCTTTTTTGTGGTGCTAGAGCGTAATAAGCTGTCTCTGAACTTGTCAAACTGCAGTCTTCAGCTATGTACTGTCATCCCAGGGATCAAGGGCAAAACACTTATGATAACAAGCCACTGTTATCTTGGCTAGCTTGTACATGAATGACAATAAGAGAGCTTGAGTTTATTCTTTTTAGTTCACATTCAACAAAAATATTAACTTACTGCCCCAGGTATATTGAAAAATCTTTCAACAGTGTCCCTTCAAGTCAGCAAGCTGATGTGGCTGACTTCATTTTAACATGTCATTCTGGAAAGACTG